>NW_022196895.1:71049992-71093400 GCF_008632895.1 Mastomys coucha
TTTTTTTTGTTTTGTTTGTTTGTTTGTTTGTTTTTTTCGAGACAGGGTTTCTCTGTGTAGCTCTGGCTGTCCTGGAATTCACTCTATAGACCAGGCTGGCCTCAAACTCAGAAATCTGCCTGCCTCTGCCTCCCAAGTGCTGGGATTAAAGGCGTGCGCCACTACTGCCCAGCTAGCATATTCTTTCTTATAAGACCTTTTTTTAAGTGTATAGTGTTCCAGCCCCTCTACCCAAAGACCATATAGTAATCCCCTCTGTACGCTTCCAGTGTTACCAGAAGATTGTTCATACATGCACAAGTGTATGTGCATTCCCATGTGTGATGAGAGAGAAGAGAGACCTGTGTTTTAGTCATTTGCATTTCTCACTGAATGTCCAGGTTATAATAACCAGTATAATGTTGTACTTAAAGAAAAGCTAATCTCTAGCTTTAAAAGGGTGCTTTGTTGTTATGCCCCTCTGACTGAATACCAGTCATCCTGAGGATCTGCCTCGCTTCCATTTGTGGTCAACTTTTCCTGTGCGTGTAGCCATCCTGCATCTCTGCTGCTTTAACTCGCACCAGGCAGGGCTGAGCACTTGGAAAGCAGAACTTAAGCAGAAGTTACTTTTCTCACTCTGCAATTTGCAAGTCATTCTCCTATAAATTTAGGTCATTTTGCCTTAAAAATGCTAAATGAAAGCCAAAATTAGAATGTTAAAAAAAGCACACACAAGATTTTGCAAGCAGTAACTCCACTTCGTGGGGAGCCTGTTAAGTCGTATGAGAATAACAACTTCGAGGGAGTGTGAATTCTGTGTCTCATTCATGATAGAACTGGAAGAGACCTCATGTTATCTGTTCTTGCACGAAGTTTCTTAAAGCTGGAAACCGTAAGCACAGCTTCTTGGGGAAGTGTGCTTCAGGACTTGATACCCTTAGTCAGCAGATCTTCGCTTGTGCTCAACCGAAGCACCTTATGTTGGGATTGCAGCTCATTCCCTTGTTGGGTCTCCTAACAAGGGAAACAGATTGCTAGTGTTCTCTTGGAAAGTAAACAAACAAACTGGTCTATCTTTTCCAAAGAAAACCATTTCAAGTGATTTTCAGAAGAGAAAGGGGTGCAAATTTGGACATCCCCTGGTTTGTGAGCTGAGAGAGCAGCCCTACATTCCTGAGCCGCAACTTCAACAAGAGGCCATGCTTTCTTCCTCTTGGCACCTCCTCTTGCACCAAGCTCCTCCAAGGCCTCTGCATCGTTGTTCCCTTTGGGGGTGTCCAATTTATGCCTCTGAGTTGTGCCATGCATGTCCTGTGCTAGAATTGACCACCAAACTTCTCTTAGTCTCAACAAGCCCAGGCTGGGAAGATGGGTCAGTCAGTGATGTGGTTGCCTTGCAAGGTCAGGAACCACATTAAAGAGCCAAGAATGTTAGTTAAAATTTAAGGCTGGGAGTGCAGTCCTGTGGTAGAATGATTACCTAGCATGGATAAGTCTCTGGGTTTAATGCCAAGTACTCAGACCACAGAGAGGAGGATAGGGGAGGGAAATCTGAAAGTGAAGAGTGGTTTAAGACTGGCTTAGTACTGGAGCACGTGTCCAGTCTATGTGGACCCTTAGGTCAATCCCCAGTGTTGCAAAAAACAAAAACCAACAAAGAAATAGACAAAAAAGTCCTCTCATCTAGAATGAATGTTTCTTGGTCTTAGCTTCTTGAGTTATCCTGCTTGATCCATCTGAAATAATTAGGGCCTTTCCACAATTGATATTCAAGTCAGCGTTCTATTTACAAGGTCATCACTAAGGAATAATAAAATCATAGTTTTAGCATTTAAAAAGTACTCCAGATCCTACCTCAAGTTAAAATGGAAAGTACATAGAATCAGAATTGCCTTTATTTTTAAGCTTCCTCCAATCCGTAGAATTTTTATTCATTGGATACAGTAGATTTACTGTTAGGGTATATGACTGTACACATTTACTATTGAGCATATATGTGCACATAAAATACATTCTTGTGACCCTAGTACTAGACATATGCACTTGGAACCTTGTCTTCTTAATGAATCAGCTTTCATTACTATAGAATCTTTCTCTTCATCTCTAACAGTAATACTCGTATCATGCAGCCTTCTCTGTCTGCAGCTGACATAGCCACCCAGCTTTCTTATAGTTAACTCCTGCCTGCTTTTACATTTGTAAGTGTTTCTTTTAAATAGCTCGTAGTTGGGTCTTGACATCCATCCAGTCTTAAAAAGAAAAGAAAAAGAAAAAAAGAAGAGAAGAAAATAAAACACTGTCATTCAATTGGAGAATTTAACCCACTCACGCTTAATGTAAATCACCTTTATTCTTTGAAAATCATTCACTTTTATCTTTGTTAAGATGCCTCTTACATCATAGTAACCCATATTCTGAAGTATTCCTAAAGTGACCATTCAAGATCTCTCCTACCACCTGGGGCAGGGGATTTTATCTGCCGGCTGGCTGGATCATCTGTAGTTTCTTTTCTATAAATCTAGTCATTGTGTAGCTCCTCAGCAGTTCACTGTACATGGTGCGGGCTCTTGCTCTCATGGGTACAGCTCAGCACTTTTCCAGACACTCAGATTTCTAGACACTTCTTGCCATTTCTTCCTCTCTCATGTAGAGCTCTGCAAGTTCAGGCGACGGCTTTCCCAGATTCTCATCTCTGTCTTCCCAGCGCATCAGTGTGCTGCACTACTCTGGTCCTACTTTTCTGAACTTTAGTCTAGGTTAGGCCATTTCCTTAGAGAGAAACTCACCATTGCTGGATGCTCATGTTTGTCATCTCACTTTAGGAATCATAATCTCTTTTGGTTTTTTGAACCGGGGTTTCTCTGCGTAGCCCTGGCTGTCCTGGAACTCATGATCTTATATTCCAGATTTGCTTAAAACAATAGTTTTATATGTCTCTTCTTTGCTCTACTTGATTACTACAGGGGAGTTCACCTGTTACCAATTAACCTGTCCTGACCAGAAGTAGAAATCTCGTGTGTGTGTGTGTGTGTGTGTGTGTGTGTGTGTGTGTCCCTAAAAATCACCCTTCCTCCAAATTAATTAATTAATTAATTAAAAAATAAAGGGGGCTGGAGAGATGGCTCAGCGGTTAAGAGCACTGACTGCTCTTCCGAAGGTCCTGAGTTCAAATTCCAGCAACTACATGGTAGCTCACAACCATCCTTAACAAGATCTGACCCCCTCTTCTGGAGAGTCTGAAATCAGCTACAGTGTACTTACATATAATAAATAAATAAATAAATCTTTAAAAATAAGTAAATAAATCCCATTTCTTGAGAAATGTCTTCTTGTGTACCTGTGGTCCTGTAACACTAGAGAACTAGACTGAGCCGACATACTAACTTGAAGAGTAGGCAGAGAAGGTCCACCCATCCGAGCATCCTAGAGTGGCGCACACCGAGGCTGTCATCCACAAGTCCTCTTCCTGTCCTGGATTTTCTTATCTCTGTACTGTTTTTTCGCTGTAGATATCTTTTGAGAAATTTCTTGTGTTTAAGATCTAACTTTAGCTGTGAGACTTTTTCAGTGAGACCCTTATTATTTAAATATCACTCTTACTCTATTTTGCTATATAAATTAGTGTTACTGATTACCATTAACATAGGCATGAAAAGAATTATTGCTGTGCTTTTGGCAGTGCTTGGTCACTTCCTAGCCAGTTGCTTTCGCAGCGGCCTCCTATACCTGTCTTGCTGCTGCCATTGTGTCACAGAGATTTCAGAATCACTGTGCTACAGGACTATGTCAGTCATATTAGGACTTGAGGAGGGCTGGGTTCCTAATTGGTTTTTCCTTATGTTTTTCAGTTTGTTTTCTTTGCTGTCTAAAAAGCACAACAAGGTTCTGGAGCAAGCCACGCAGTCCTTGAGAGGTTCCCTGGGCTCCAGTGATGTCCCTCTCCCAGATTATGTGAGTAGCTACCCTGTTCTAGTCACCAAGTCCTCATGGCGTTAGATCCACGAGTAACTGCACTTCTCCAAGTCTGTCCATGCCTAAGCGCCCTTAGACATCTTCAGTGAAGGAGCTGAAGAAAATCGACCTCAAGCGGTGATTGCTGATATCAGGAATCCTAGTAGTTGAATCAAACAGACAAAAATAAATCCTCTCGAACCAATTGCACAAGAACAGAAGAGGTGCCCAGAGAGGCGTTGTCAGGGGCTTGAATTTGGTTCATCTGTACAAGCCGTATCCTTAGACGGTATTACTGAATCATGTATTAGTACTACGTATTTATTTGTTCCACAAAAATGTGTTGAATTTATGTAGTTTTAAAGTCCTCCTAATAGTTTTTTCCCATTAATCACAAAGTATAACATTGATGTTTCTTAGAGGAAGTGCTCATATTTAATGGTCCTTGCCAGTCATAAGTATGATTGTAATGGTAGAACCCATTTTGTGATGCACATTTGAATTCTCTATTGAACCTCACAGTTCTTACTGACGTAGTGGGTCTCTTCATCTGTAAACTTTGTAGCAAGTCCTGAGCCCCCACTCCCTAGGAGCACCAGGGAACTCTCCCTGTGACCTGTGCCTGCAGCCCTCATACGTAACACTGAGCACATGAGGCTACGACCCACACCTCCTTCTCTGCCAGTCTTGCTACCTTTGCCCAGAGCTAACAGGACAGGAATGACTGGAGCCAAATCACTACCTGTGCCAGGGATCCAGTAGGTGATTTGAAAGAACAGTAGCAGGCCTGCAGTATGGCTCAGCAGGTAGAGAGTCTGCTGCGCAAACCTGAGGACCTGAGTTCAGTTCCCCTGAAGGAGAGAAGCAGTTCCACAAAATTGTCCCCTGACCTTCGTGCACACACTGTGGTGTGCTCATTCCCACACGTGCATCACACACACGGTAACAGTGAATAGAATAAAACTGTTAGCAAGGAAATGGGTGTGCTCCTCTTTTTGTAACTCCTCAGAATTTTAACCTGTTAGATATCCTTGGCAAGAGCCAGCTTCTGTCCTGGCCTCGCCCCAGATGACCTGCTGGCAGCGCTGGGAGGGAGGAGGAGAGGGTCTCCGCAGCTCTGCAGTCCCAGCTGTGTGCTTTCTGCACCAGATTGGAGGCCATATTAGCAGTGCTTATAAGTGCTTAAAAATAAGCCTGTGTTTTCCTTCTTGCCCTAACACACAGAACACTCAGGGTCTGCGTAGAGGTTTCTCAGTTTATTAGGAAAATGTTTATACTCATTACACTGTATAATTCACAAGTCAGTTGAGTAACAACGTAAAAAGAGCATGGCAAGTTACAAAAATATTAGTGTTAGTGCTTAAGTCCAACCGTGTTTGTCCAAAGGCCTCATGGGAGCCCCTTCCATCACATTTAGATAACAAGGAAGCTGTCCTGGCTGCTGAAGGGCAAATAATACAAAACCTCTGCTCTAGTCCTCCGTAGAGTGCACCCTGGGGGCAATGGAGGTGGTGGAAGGGCAGCTAATGCTCTGTGGCTGGCATGGCTGGCCTGAGAGTGTGTGCGCACGCGCGTGTGTACGCATGTGTGTCTCTGTGGGGCTTTCACAATTTAACTCAGCAAGTGGAATGATAGAGGAGCTTGGAACAGCTTTTAAAAACACTACGGTACCATTCAGACAACTTAGTCATGTATAGCAGAGCTCGGATAAAGAAAGTGATAGCAGTTAAGTTGTAGTTGCTTTTAGTTATAACCATGTTTTTAAAATTATTGATCGTGTCAGTGTCATGGAAGCATTTCCTTGGCAACTATTGGAAGTGAGAAAACTCTAACCTGCATTCTGGCCAGAACCATAGAAACTATGCTGCTGCCGTTCTTTCAGAGAGCTTTGAGTCTTCTGTCTGGCCAACTGTGTCATCTCACTCCGGTTGTAAGGAAACACAGGTAGAGAGCCCAGCGGAGGTCCTCGGGAGAAGGATCCAGGCAGGGCAGTCAGCGGAGCAGACGCAGTAGCCAGTGGTTCAGCCCAGTGCCGAGCCGGGCAGCCCTGCTGGTATGACTCCTGCTCTTTAGAGTCTTGTTTTACTTTGTCTCTTGTTACAGAACGTGAATTCTGTCCAGAGGCTACTTGATGGGTGACAGCGTAAAGAATGAGTACCTCTATATTCTTATGTCTTTAACTTCTCTTGGTTTTAAGTTATACTATGGTAAATACCAGTGTGTGTAATCTACATGAAAACAGTCTTTTCAGAGCATCTCATTGTCAAATGTGTAAAGATGTCTCTGGAGACCAAAATCTTTGAGAACCATTGAAATATGTATCTATTATACACACACACACACCCTCTCTCTCTTTCTCTCTCTCTCACACACACACACACACACACACACACACATCAATTAAATATACATTGTCTTTATGCTGTAGTTAGTCTTCTGCCCAGACAACTGATTGCACTTTAAAGATCAGAAATTGCTGGGTTATAGTGTCACACACCTTTAGTCCCAGCACTTGGAAGGCAGAGGCAGGGGGATCTCTATGAATTCCCAGCCAGCCTAGTCCACAAAGTGAGTTTCAGGATAGCCAAAGGTCACACAGAGAACCTGTCTTGAAAAACCAGAGAGAGAGGCTGACAAAATGGATTTGGAGGTTGGGGAGACAGGATTTCTAGTCTAGTTACCATCAACCTCCCTGTGTCCTCCTGCTTTACTGCCCGAGCCCGAGCGCTGGGATGATAGGCACAATCCCACACCTCATCTGAGGCTCTGAGGGGAGAGCCCAGGGCGTCCTGCTAGGTGAGCATTTTACCAATGAGCTGCATGCCTGACCTTACGCATGTACACTGGGATCCACGGGGCATGCCCTGGGTTGGAAATCTTATATTCTATTGTATCTGTGTGGTATGAAATGAGAATTACTTGGTCATTGTCTAAAGATTTGTCTTTAATATGTGGTTGGCAGGGATAACTTCTATGCTTCCTTATTAAATTTCTTCATTAATTATTATATGATCTATAATGAGATCTGATGCCCTCTTCTGGTGTGTCTGAAGACAGCTACAGTATACTTATATATAATAAATAAATCTTTTAAAAAAAAAAGGAAAGAAAGGAAAGAATAAGACTTTTCGGCCAGGTGTGGTGGTGCATGCCTTTAATTCCAGCACTCGGGAGGCAGAGTCAGGTGGATCTCTGTAAGTTCAAGGCCAACCTCAGTCTACAAAGCAAGTCCAAGACAGCCAGGGCTTGTTACATAGAGAAACTCTTGTCTCAAAAAACAAAAGAAAAAAAAAGAATAAGACTTGTGATATAGTTAATATAAGACATTGACAAAATAGCAATTTTGATTCTTTTGCAGTTTAAGAAGTTGTAGCATTTTCTTTTTTCTTTTTCTTTTCTTTCTTTCTTTTTTTTTTTATCCAAAATGTGTTCATTGGGAAGGTTCCCACTCATCTTCAATCGGGGGCTCTCGGTGCTGCTTCCTCCCGAGGGAGCATCCTGCTGTCAGCATTGCTGTTCCACCTGGAGGCTGACAGAGGACAGTGGAGCAGCCAACACACAAGACTACCGTTTGTGCATGACTAAAGGCCGTGGGGATTTTATAGCATCCTAGGCATTTCACATCCATAAAGTAGGAATTGGGGCTCTGCACCAGGCTCTTTTTCTGTTTCCTCTTCTCCTCTTCTGGAGAGGGATGAAGGAGATCCTTTTCGAGAGGCATGTTCTCGTAGGGAGGTCATCACTGCCGGAAAGGCTTCTTTTTTCTTTTTACTTCAAAACAAATAGAATGTGGTTGAGCTTCTCCTGATTTTATTCCCAACAGTCTTGGATTTCAGTTTACTGAAAATCCAAGCTATGCTCCTGAAACTTGTTTTCCTGAAGTCCTGTTTGCCTGTCAGCACCATTGCACCTAGAACCCCAGATGCTTCGTTCCCCATTGAGTGCATTGTCCCGCCCCTCCATTGGATAGCACTAATGTCTTTTGCATTTGTTTATATAACTTTTATGTGCTCTTAAACATCGGTGTTTTCTGAAATATAGAAGGCATTCTGACTTGATTGCTATCAAGAAAATACAACTCGGGATTCTGCCGTTTACATTTCTTGTATTCTTTATCCTTGGCTAGGCAGAGAATGTGCTACCCACACACATGGAACAGTTATCTTGATCATAATGGTATGTCCAGAAACATGGGAGTGTAGATGTCTTTTTAAAGCAGTTCCTTTTTGAATGTTCACTTTTGAAGCATGCTTGGGGTTACTGACCATATTTGTATTCGCTGTAAAGAAAGCAGCCTGGACTAGAACATCGCCAAATCTTCTCTCTTGGGATTACCTCAGTTTGGTTGAAGTGAACCGTACATGCTCCTGCTCATGAAGAACCTCAAATGCACGAATAAAATTAAATTCAATAGATGGTGGGTTTTATAAATCTATCACCAAACCTAACAGATGTCCAAAGAGACAGCCTTCCTTGTGAAAGTAGGGGAGCAGTTGTAGGAGCCCCCTCTGAAGAGGGCTGACGCTTGACCTGGGCCCAGCACTTGGAAGGTGGAGGAGGCAGGAGGATCCAAGGCTCAAGGTCATTTTCACATGTATAATGAATTGAGAGCCAACCTGGGCTATTACAGACCCTGCTACCAGAAAAATAAAATGTAAACTTCACCTTTATAGGACTCAAATAAGACATTGAGGCAGTAAATCAAAACAGAAAGAAGCACTAGGGGGACCGAGGCAGGCAGATCTCTAAGTTTGAGGTTAGCCTGCTCTATATAGTGAGTTCCAGGAGAGCTGCGACCATAGAGAGACTGTCTCAAAACTAAAGAGTGAAGTGATAGCCCACAAGCTCACAGAACAGGAAAAAATAGTTATCGGTAAAGACCTGAACACCATACCTAAGACAGGGCAAAGCATAGAGTTCACCAGTAAAGATACACGCAGTGCACTTCAAGACAGGACAAACGCAACATTTTGTAGCTGAGTGCTGTGCTTTGTAAGATACAAAAGAGTACTTGAAGGCCTCCCTTGTATGGGGGAGATTCTGGCCCTCTAGATGTTAGAGAATAAAGCTGCCTCTCTACTGACAGTGACAGGAAGCACCTCTGGCAGGAGGAGGCTAGGTGTGGCGAAGGGTGCAGATCCAACCCCAGGGGAGCCACCATTCACCAGCCACAGGTGAGCAGCAAGACTAGGAGAGACTTGCCGTCCGTGAGGGGACATCTGAGTGTTACTTACACCTAGACGGGGCTCTTCTGTACGTCTGTTCTCCTTGACCTTGTGATGCCGACCAGGCGCTCACGGTGCCCCGCAGCCCCAGAGATAAACCAAGCCAGAGTGGCCATCAAGAGCAAAGGATGAGTCCTGTTGGCAGGCTGCCAGCCATTCACCTGCTGTGACTGCTGTAGGTGATTCAGACTGGCAGGACTCACCAGTGCCCATTTCCCTACCGCACCCCCACCCTCATTAGACAGCAAAGCTCCAGAAATGAGCTGTAAGATTGGCTACAATGCAGGATGCGCAGGAGAAAGTGCCATCTGCCTACACAGTCCTCCACCCTTCTCCCTCATCTGCTAGTGAGATAGTGTAAGCCAGTGGAAGACTGCGGCACCCCAGAAGGTAGTATTGCTTAGATCTCTGGGCTCCTTAGTAGTCTGTGATGAGGTTAGCTTTTGTTGCAGTTTTAGGTGGGAAAGGGTATAGACATTTCTCCAAAAGGGTAGGAGTAGTAGAGGTCATAAAGTGTTAAACATCTCCAGTTATTAGGGAAATGTGGATCAGAATCATAGTGGGCTACCTCTTCACATCTGCAGGGACTCCTCGAGGCAGATAGATAGTAAGTGTTAGGAATGAGAAGAGAGGGGGCTCTCACAGACTGCTTGTAGAAATGTGAGAGAGGGTTCAGTCATTTGGGAAATGATTCAATTACATAGGGGGCAGCAATTACATTCATAATAAGATACAAAAAAATGAACACATATATCAACCTCAACATGTGAATCTTCATAGAATCTTCCATAACCATCAAAATGAATGAATCCTGAATGTCTTATCAACCTGTCAAGGACTAAATAAAGTGTAATATCACTCATCAAGGAAAAGAAAGGAAGAGAGGTGTTCCTCAAAACAGAAGAACCTAGAAAATACTATGTTAAGTGAAAGAAGCCAGAAACAGGATCTCAAACTGCATGGCCCCATTCATTCAAATGTCCAGATCGGGCAGGGCCTGGAAAAGCAGACAGTGAGTGCGTGGGTCTAGGGATGGGAGACAGAATGGGATGGGACTACTGGTAGACCTGTTGGTGTTGCAGGGATTCTGAAAATGCCCTGAGATGCAACTGAGGTGGATACACAAGTCTGAGTCCAGCAGAAGCATTGGTGATATCTGTGCTGAGCCAGACCTTACAGTGTTTCTGAAATTATAATCACTTCCCACCCTTTTCTTCTCTTTGGTCCCCACCACATACCCTACCCCCTTACTCTCTTTCAAATTCATGACCCCCTTTTTTTTTCTTTGTTGTTACGTGTGTGTGTGTGTGTGTGTGTGTGTGTGTGTGTGTGTGTATGTGTGTGTCCCTAAATACATAAATGCAGCCTGCTCAGGTTGTGTAATGTTCTTGTAGGTATGTTTTCAGGGCTGACCATTTGGTGCCGGATAACAAGTTGGTGCGCTTTTCCCTGGGGAAGACCATTTCTCTGCTCTCGGCATTCCTTCGTTGCCGTGGTTCTCCATGTAGGCTTGAGGCCTCATGCGCCCCTCTTCCACATGAGCATGCCTACTGGTGTCTTCCTTGTTCCAGCCATATTTAGGCAGCCATGCTGGTGAGACATCATGGGTGTAGATTCTCTGATTGTTTTAGGAGACACAGTCTCACAGCAAAGATCCTGTACTTCTTAAAAATGTTTCCTCCCTCCCCTGCACAGCAATCCCTGAGCCTTGGGTTTGGGAGCTGTGCTGTGATGTGTCCATTGCGACAGGGCTCCAGAGCTTTGCATTGCGGTGCCGAGGTGTTCTGTAATGGTCTCCTCTGTTGCAAAGCAGGGCTTCCAGGACAAGTATGTAGAGTGTATTCAGTGACGGCAGTGATAGGTTCTCCTCCAGGACGTCACTAGCCCTGGGTAGCTGGCTAGGTTTCCAGTACCAGGCATGGCTTCCCTCTTGTTGAGTGGGTGAAATCACGGTTAGGAGTAGCCTTTGGAGGAGTGGGACGAAAGAATCAAATACTTAGAAGGAAGTAAAATGTGTTGAGTGAGCACCAGCTTGAGGGGAGAAAGTGTTAGTGAGCTGCCCAGGTACACAGAGGTGTATGTGCTCCTCAGCACTGTTGTAGAGCAATAGGAAACCAGCAAACACACATCACCAAAGCACTGGTCAGGCTCCAGGGAGGCGGCTCAGCAGGGGAGGGCACCATCCCAGAACTGCATGGTGGGACAACTGAGGCCCACTGATTGTCCTCTGACCTCTGTGTGTGCACCACCTCCTGCCCCCATCATAAAAGGAAAAGGGGGAAAAAATCACTCATCAGAGCATAACTAATGCATAGCATTCTTCTGCAGCTTTTTAGAGAGAGTTCCATCTTTATAGTCTTGTGTGAGAAGTGGTCTTCATTATGCGAGTCCTTTTTAACTTTAGATTAGCTTACACACACGTTTGACAGTGCACTTTTCAGATTAGAATGGTTAGCACAGGAAAGTCAGACGGAGGACAAAGGGTTGCATTTTCTTCATAGGTGAGGTCTTGGCATGTTCAGCACAGGTGACTGGCTCTTCCTGCTTTCCTTCCTCCTCTTCCAGCTCCAAGAGGCATGGCTCAAAGGGGGTCGGGGGGTGATTTTGTTTTTTTAAGAGTTTCTCCTTATATTTCCGTTTCTCCGTGGTGAACAAGCCAAATTTCTCAGAGCTAAGAAATGACTAGAACACATAGTAACATTAAGCTTCATTCTTTTCCTGGGTCCAACTGAGTTGTTCGTCATGCCTCCATGTCTCCACAGTATTTCTTGTCCTTCTGTGCTTGATGCTGCTAAACTGCCAGTGAGCTATGACAGTGGAGACTGTCCTCGGTCTGCATGTGGTGTTTTCTTGCGGTTGTGCTAATGCTGGCCCTTCTTGGGCAGAATGTTCTCCAGCAGCGTGTGGGAGGGTGCAGTGCCGGTGCACACTGCTGCTGCTGTTTACCTAGACCACTTTGCTAGGGCAGTGTCTGCCAAGGGCTCGCATTGTAAACTTGTTTTTCCCTTTGTAATTACTCTGTCCTAGAGGAGCAGCTTAAACTGTGCCAAATCCTTTTCTGCCAGACACTGCCTATAGCACAGGTCACAGATTTGCTGGTGATTACCAGTTTTTCTCATTCCTTCTACATTCATAAACAAGGAATAGTTTAATATACACTGCAAAATGTTTGCCATAATAAGCAAATTAGCGTATTCATTACCTCATGTGGTTGCTCTGTGTGTGTGTGTGTGTGTGTGTGTGTGTGTGTGTGTGTAGTGAAAACTTGAGATATCGTCACTTAGCAAATCTCAGGTACACTTAAGAATATTCCTGAGTACAGCCGCATCTGCACATTAAATCCACAAGCCCTATTTGTTGTACAACATAAAGCTCGTGGTTTCTTCAGAACATCTGCTAGCTCTACTTCCTCTCTGCTTCTGTGAGTTGAGCTTGGAGTTCCATACAGAGGGGGTCACACAGCATTTGTCTTTCTCACATAGCTCATGCCCGTGCTGTTTCAAATGACAGACACTCCTTTTTATACTGAGCGACATTACGTTGTGGGACACACAGCACTTACTGGTGAGCCAGTCATCTGTCAGGAGGCAGTTAGACGGCTTCCTGCCTCAGCTCTCGGGACTCACGCCACAGTGAATATGACAGTGCTGATAACTCGGAGGGACGGATCTCATTTCCTCTGGGTGTACACTCAGAAGTGAGGCTGGTGGTTTTAACATTATAATGAAATATTTCCTTTTTAAAACTTCTATATTCCCATGCCACCTGTATGCATACAGTTGTTCTTAAATGTCAGATAAAAAGTTATTCCCTAACTAAGAACGACCTGACTTAAACATAAGACCAGTCCTCCATATGCTTGTCCTGTTGCAGCTGGGACTCGTGAGTGCCGGTTTTTCTGAGGACAATCCTGGTTCTCTTATTATTTGGGAACCTGTAGTTGGCACACTCCCATCTCGTGTGTAAGAGCCAGTCCCACAGGCAAGCAGGCTTGTGCTGAGAAGAAGGGCGCCGGCAGGGAGAGGGGCCTTTGCCAGTGCTTCTGCAGGAATAGGGTAGACCACTCTTTTCAAGGGTTTTAAAACATCCTTCCTGTGGCATCTAAAAAGAAGCAGGACATATTTGCATGGACTATGGCAATGACTAATGAATGTTCTAAGTGAAGTTTAAAGAGCACAGAAAAAAATAGCCCATGAATATTAAACTCAGCACTAATGTGTGATACATTTTTTTTTTTTTAAGGAAAAACCTAATCAATTTCTTTTTTCCTTTCTTTCCGTTCTAGTGGAAACAGTTTTCTTACAGTTTCATACCTGGAACTGGCGTGTCAGCCCCTTTCCTGGTGGCATCTCCAGTCTCCTTACTTGGTTAGGAAACCCTGTTTGGATTTTGTGTTTGCATGCGTTCTGACGGCTCTTCCCCACCCTTTCTGCCTCGGTTCGTTGTTCCTAGTGAGGGGAGGGGTCCTACCATTTGGAATTTTCTTTGATTTACCCTTGATTTACATGGCAAATAGAAAGCAGCTGTCCACTTAAGCGGCTCATTCTTGAAGCCATCGTCCCCTCCAGCGCCATCTGGAAATGATGCAGCTTGTAAAGCCAGGCTAAGAAGAAAAGGCAATGTTTGTTTTATGTGGGATGAATGATTTCTGCTGGGGTCCTTTAATTCGGCTATTATGAGGGTTATTAAAAAGCAGTATTACAAAAGAGGCTTAAATGAAAAGAATTTTTTTGAGCTGGTATCTTATTATTACAGTTGATTATAGCCAAAGCTACAAATGTTTTAGAAATGGCACTTTATTTTAGTTTCTCCAAATAAGAGCCCCCCCCAAAAAAAAACAGTAATCTTACTCATTGTATGAGTGGAAATTCAATCTTTTCCTTGATTGATTTGATTTCTGAAAACAAATTGTGTTTGAGAATTCAGTTCTAGCTTTTCTTTTCATAGATTTCTGAAAATTTCTTACAAGAATAATCCTTGTAGGAATATTTGAGGATCACCATAGATGTGTGGAGCAGAACCCTGAAGTGCATCCATCCTGTAGACTCACGGTTATTTAGTCAGTGCATTCCCAGTCAAGCCTTGGCAACTTGATGCATTCGTGACTTCCTTGAGTCCTAAGCTGTGAACGGGAGGGTTCAGTGATGGGGATTGGTTTACTTTAGGAAGCAGGAAAGAGGGCCATTCTTGCTTTGACAGGAGTTAGAGTCCATTCTGCTACTGGACTCTGTCAACTTTTCATGTCTGTTAATACAACAGCTGCTTCCAGATAGCTGCTACTCAAGAATTACACTTCCAGAACCTAAGTGAGGGCGCTCAGCCTGTCTGTCTAACTCAGTGTGGCAGGCTGACTCAGTTACTTTTGTGCATCTGAGTAACCTGTAGTCTCTTCTGGTATTTTCTGAGATCTTAAATTGATGTTTTGCCCAAGGACCTATGTAAGAAGTGTGTGGCGTTCCTTTTGCACACAATGCTAGTGAGCATGCTGGGTGCCCAGCGACTCATCCTCTGTGAGGTTGTGTTTTCAGCCTGTGTTGCTGGCTCAGGGTGTCATAACAAAGTATAAGTTGAATAACTTCAACAATAAACACATCTCACAATCTGGAGGCTGAGGAGCAAGATCAGCGTGCTAGCGCACCGAGTTTCCCGTGTGCTTAAAGGCCTTTCTTAGCACCTGGACCCAGCTCGCCCTTGTCACTGCCGCTCACGGGTCCTGACAGCCCCTGCCCTCCCCACCTGCTCACCTCCCAGATCCCCACTCTCACTTTATACTCTGAGATCTTCCTGTGAGTTTGGAAAAGAGTTGAAGGACAAACTAGATTTGTTGGTAATAGGTGCCTACAAGTGAAGGAGTGTATTTAAACCGACAGGAACAAAGCTAGGGGCCCTGAGTAGCTCTTATCCTGTGAGGCGACTGATGAACTATACCTGACTCTGAAACAACCTAACAACCAAATAAATCCAGCCGGTGAGCAACCAGACATCTAAATGGCTCAGTCCCTACTAAGCTGTATCATAGTGACACAGGCGAGAGGGGACCAGGTGATGTCACCGGCGGCATGTGTACAGAAGCTCTGTTATTTGAAGATGCAAGTTTGTGTTTCGTGAGAAAAGGCAAGTAGTGGAGACACATGATAATGTCATTTCCCCACTGTCCTTGGAACCCGAGCTTCCAAGGGAAATCAGTAGAGACACAGGGAAAATAAAAGCAATTAAGAAGAACCCTTTGATCTTGAATAGAGGTGATCAGTGTGGGGTTTGTTTCTTCAAATCTATTGCTGTGTCTGGCCATTTTACTTCTGGTCTTTGAACTCACAAAAGCAGCGACCAACCCAACCAACCAGCTTTGATCACCTCAGCTGCGACCCTTCCATTGGCAGCCCAGCCAGTCTGCCCCTCAGTACCACAGGTAAACAGAATGGGTGAAGGGAAACTCCCTTGTGGAAAAGCCTTAGTGCTAATACCCAGCAGTGACTTTGCGGCTCCTGGCTCCCAAAGAGAAACTGCTTTAGATCTCATTCATCCCAGCGAACACACCCACCTAGGAAAACAAAACAAAAGACAGACAAAATCCAGTCTGAGAGCTTCTAGGTCTGCTGCCAATTGAAATTCTCCAAAAGGACCTATTGCGTAGCCTATGCAGGTGATGGTAGGATGACCTGCCTTCCTCTCTGGATTCTGCCTCTAGCAAGATTGCTTTAGAACTAGTCTTGAAATAGTGAGCAGGAGCGTGGTGACCACACAGGTGTCTCTCTTGTTGCCTTTTTGTTTGGTTTCTTTTGTTTCTCTGATGTGGTTTGGATTTGGTTCTGTGTTTGGAGACAAGGTCTTCCTGTGCAGTGCTGGCTCTTCTGGGACCCACAGCAGTCTTTCTGTTTCATTGTTACATACTCCATTCCTTTATATTACATTGAGAACTGTATAAAAATTTTAATTTACAATTTCACAAAGGGGAACTACAAAGATTAAAAAATGGACTGTAGAAAATCTATATTCTCCATATGTGAATGATAGAAATCTGTTCCCCAACTCCAGGAGGGGAAAAAAACATTTAAATTCTCATTTTATAAATCACTAATAAATCACATTGTGTGTCCAAGTTTTGGGTTCCACCCTACAGGAGTGGACTATGAGTTTCTAGCCTTTTAAAGCTGGATAGAGAACTAAGTGTATTAAGGAGCTGGGGGGGTCCCAAACCCCAGGTATCCAGTGTCAGATAGGTGTACTGTGCTGGCTAGTTTTATGTCAGCTTGATGCCAGCTGTAGTCATTGTAGAAAAGGAAACCTCAGCTGAAAAACTGTTCCCACTAGACTGGCTGTGGGCAAGCCTGTGGTACATTTTCTTGGTTGGTGATTGTGGGAGGGCCCAGCTCGCTATGGCAGTGCCACCCTGGGCTGGTGGTGTAAGAAGTCAGGCTGGGCAGGCAGTGAGCAGCAATTTTCTGTGGCCTCTGCATTAGTTCTTGCCTCTAAGTTCCTTCCCTGACTTCCTTCATGATGGAGTGTAACCTCAGAGCTGAAGATGAAACAAATCCTCCTCCCAAAGTTGATTTTGGTTGTGGTTTATCACAGCAGTAGGAACCTAACAAGGACAGTGTATCCCAAAGAATTAGTTGTGAGCTGAACATTGAATATGTGGGTACAAACCGTGTCCACTGCATTAGGAAAGCAGCAGCACTTGAAGCTTGGGGATGTTTGGTGTTCATGCTAAGTGAATGCTATGGTCGCTGTAAGGAGTAGATTAGTTTAGCTGCAGTCTAAAAATAGGGACTGGTATAAGTTTTCTCCTCACTCTTCTAGTTAACCTTTCTATACTTCTATACTTTCTGTATTTCTGTTGTTGTTGTTGCTGCTGCTGCTGCGGCTGCAGCTGCTGCTGGTTTGCCATGCTCTATGAAGTTCTTGTCTGTGCACTAGTTATAGTAGGTGAGCTTGTCTGAAAGAGCAAGGGAAATGGCTAAGCTAAAGAGCTCACCACACAGCACAGGACATGAGTTCAGACCTTCAGAACCTGAATAACAGTCAGGACACAGTGTGTCCCATTTTTTAAGTCCAGTGTTGAAGAGGTGGAGAAAGAAGGATCCCTAGGGCTTGGTGGCAGCCCGTCTAGCCAATTCAGTGAGCTCCAGGTTCCGGTGAGAGGCCCTGCCTCAAAAAATTAACCAGAAGATGATTATGGAAGATGCCTACCTACAGGCCAGCAGCCTGCTCACAGTTCAAAGAGATCATTCCTAAGATGCTAGGATAAGTGCGCTTTGGCTTGACAAATGTTTGTCATTTTCCTATCTACATAGAGAAAGAAGAAGAGGAGACTTGAGCCCCAAGCTCCAGTGAAGGAAATGTGTGCTGTCTAACAAAGGGTAACAGTGCCGTGTGTGTGTGTGTGTGTGTGTGTGTGTGTGTGTGTGTGTGTGCGTGTGCGCGCGCGTGCGCGTGCGCCTGTGCCAACTCAGAAAGCTTACACTGTTTTTTTTTCCTCCTGCTTTTATCCCAGTATCCTTACTGCTATATTACTTCTGTAGAGCCTTCTGTCCAATGAGTTCAAAGCACTTATCGTCATCAAGTCATTTATTTCTTGGATTTATTGAATGGGCACCCATTGTTCAAAAGCCTGTGGGCGTAAGTACAAAGTTATAAAAGCACACAAATTAAATGTAATAGCACAGGAATAAGAGAGAAGAGCCTGCAGGATTGCCACTTTGCCTGTTAGGAATGCTGTACTGAGGAGGAGGAGGAGGAGGAGGAGGAGGAGGAGGAGAAGAGGAAGAGGAAGAGAAAGAGGAAGAGGAAGAAGAAGGAGGAGGAGGAGGAGGAGGAGGAGGAGGAGGAGGAGGAGGAAGGAAGAAGGAAGAAGAAGAGAAGAAGAAAGGAAAGAAACCAACAACCTGGACTTCATCCTGTCCTGAGAACTACAAAAGAATCTGTCAAAGGGCTGGCCATGGCATGCTGCTCAGAGAAGCTGCAGTGAACTTGGGGAGCATTCTGGAGCATCCTGCTGCTCTCCCAGACCTAGATTTTTGCTCTAGAAGCAATGCATAAGAAATTCTTGTTCCCTCCCTGTCTGCTGTGCACATT
Organism: Mastomys coucha; assembly: GCF_008632895.1. Lineage (NCBI taxonomy): Eukaryota > Metazoa > Chordata > Mammalia > Rodentia > Muridae > Mastomys > Mastomys coucha. Next base: position 71,068,226 of record NW_022196895.1, read on the forward strand.
CAGGCAAAGGGCCGTTGCTTGACTGCCATTGTCTCAGCAATGTCATCAGATGGGAGGCATGGTCTTAGTCTCAGGTGCCCAGCTAAACCTTGGGTTCCTGTTCAACTTTTTAACATATAGGAGTACGTGTCTCCTTTATTCAGGGGCTTAGAACAATGTTAATTTCAGTTTGGTAAATTAAGAAAATCTTAAGTCATTCTAAATAGTTTAAGAGAAACAAAAGTCTTGTTTCTCAAAAGTTAAAAAGTCAACTAAAGATTACAAAGTTAAAAATTCAGAAATAGCAGTATGTTATTTCAGAACTGGAAGGCACGAGCTGCAGAGAGCTTAGCTGGCGGTACTTGGCCTTGGTGTGGTGCTGAGGATGGGAGCGAGCTAGCACAGAATTTAAAACTGACTCACTGATTGCATTGATAAACTTTTCCCTTAAGTTTAGAGGAAAGAAACATGAGAATTAGAGTAGACCCTCATAAGTAGTAAGTGTTTGGCATCATTTTCAACCTTCCCTTTGTACATAATGGCAGGGTTCTGGCCAGGAAGAGCATGCCCTCACTTGCCCTCACTCGAGAAGGCACACTTTGGTTTTTTTGGTAGTTTAGGGAGAGATTGGCACAGACTGCTGATAAATGTCTATTTCACCCCTAGGTGCTTTCTTCTAGAATGTCCTTCAGCTGGAGGGCTCTGATGACGTGTGGCTGATGAAATAACTGGGACTGAGACATTTTCTGTATTCCTCATGCAGGCCTTTCCACACTGTCTCTCTCTTCCCTTCTCTCTTCCTTTATATTGTGTCCCATAATTTACAGCTCTCCCCAAAGGACCTATGAGCTCCACCGTTTCATAATATTCCCATTCCATATCTGTTAAGTGGATGACATGTGTCATCTGGGGAAAGCATGCTGGCTCTCTGGTTGTCATTGGGGGAAGTGACTAAACCCCATCCCTTAGCCTGGGAACCTGGACTCCCTAATCAGCCCAGGAGACAGATCACAGAGAAGCGCAGAGTCCTGGGTGCGTGTTTGTCAGTTCCACAGTATCAGAGCTCTTACAGGCTACGGGGCACTTTCCGCTGGCACCGGGCTTGAGAGACTCTATCCAAGGCAGACCGACCTGTCCCACATGGAGCTAGTGAGCTGTGGAGCCTCCCTCCGTGCCTTTGTCTGCCTTTTATGCGTTCTGCTCAGCGTATCTGATTTCTCATACAATTTACTCCAATTTTAACAGACTTAAGGTTGAAGCCACCGAGAAGGTTATAATCATTCTTTAATTTAGCTTAACATGCCAGAGTTAGAGATAGCTGTGACTTTTGGATAATAACCAACAAATTAGTCCAAATAATGTCACAACACATTTCTTACATATTAACCAAATGTGTAGGAAAACTCTGCTTCCCAAAATGCTTGCTTAGAGCAGCATTGTTCCTTAAGAGTGCTGTGGGATTACTGCATTTGGGTTTTTATTGCCATCAGCTAACTCCTAAGTGATGTCTCAAGAAACCCAAAGTGATTTCAGGATCAAACCTAGAGCCTTGCTTATGCTGGCAAATGTTGTACCACTGATTACGTCTAGTTAGGACTGTTTTAGCAGATAGGAAGCCCCAGGAATGCTGTGATTACAAGCACACACCACCACGCCCAACTCTGGGTGGGTAGAGGAGGGGAGGTGGAGTGGTGTGCACGGCACACGTGTGCCATGGTGTGCACATGGAGGGGAGCGGGCCCTGTGAGTCACTTCTCTCCTACCTTTCCATGTTGCTCTCAGGATGACCCCCAGGGCCACACGCTGTATGGCATGCACTCCATTGTTTCAGAATCAAGCCAGAGCCTTACTGCCTTCCCAGCCCTCAATGACTTTGTTGATTAGAACAGATTTTTCTGTAATTGTGCCTATACATATTTAGGTCCTTGCCAAAGTTAAATGAATGACAGTCATTATGTAAAAGACTTTCTGTCACTCTTATAGAGCAAGAACGGTTCAGTGTGTATATGAGAGAGGGCGCCATCTTCCATCATTAATTCTGGGTCTCAGGAAAAGCATGGTGTGCCTGTAACTAAATAAGAACCTGAAACTGCCTGTTTCTCATCTGCAGGCTCCTAGGCCAGCTGACCAGGGAGCTGTGGCATGTCCTGTCACCTCATGCGCATTTCTTTTCTTTTTCTTAGTAGTCAAGGACTAGAAAGTCAGACTAGAAAAGCAAAATGGTGCTTGTTTGCTTGCTTACTTGATTATGTTTTGTTTTGCTAAAATAAGATCTCACTGTGTAGTCTGAGCTTTATCCAAACTCGTAGTCATCCTCCCCCTGCCCCAGCCTCTTTAGTGTGTGAAGAACAAGAACGCACTACTGTGCCCATTAGAGAAGTCACGTTTCATTGGCACACATTTCCGAAGCCCTCACCCTCATGGTTAATCATCTTCAGGTCGAACAGCCCTGTAGCTCTGCAGTACAGACAGGCACTGTATTTCTGCTTAACAAGACAGTCGTCTCCTCAGAGGTTGAAGGAATTGTTTACCTCAGAGCACTCCTTGGGCTCCTGGCCCAGCATTCGTCCTACCTCCCGAGGGAGGGCACGGCTATGAACACATACTGTTACTTTTACCAGAGGCCAAGCCCTATCTATTTACCCATTCAGCCCTCAAGCATAAACATGAGGTTGGTCCAGGAAGAAGGAGTTTGCCTGTCACTTTGCTCTCAGCAGAAGCCATGACATGACAGTTTAGTATGCTCTAGTAATAAGTGACAGAAATACAGAGATGTTTGAGAGCTTGACATGCTGTAGAAAACATCATCACTACATTACTTCCTAGTGCGGTCGCTGTGCTTCGGTGAGAAATGGCACCAAGTAAACCTGTGGACACAAAAAACTCAGAAAGTTCCACTTTCAGCGCACTCGTTACCACAGTGTCTCCTGTGCTTATTTTCTTCCCCGAACAAAATCTCTTCCTCATCCTCAGAGCAATCCAAGTACGCTGAGTTTCCTTAGAGGGACTGAAGTGGTGGACTGTTGGTTAAGTGTATGTCATGCTCGTGTGAAACCTGAGCTTGGCTCCCCAGCACCCACAGAGAAGGCTCAGTGTGGTAGGTAACACATGCCTGTGAGATTGCTGGAGAGGCAGACAGTAGTGTCCTGGAGCTCACCGGCCACAAGCCCAGCTGAATATGTGATTCTTTGAGGGACCCTGTGTCAACAAAGGAAGACAGGCAGCAGTAGAGGATGCCCAGCATTGCTCTCGGGCCTCCATATGTATGCACAGACAGATGTACACACAGAAGAGTGGCTTATACCAAAGGAAGAGCCGAGGACCACATCCCTCTTTACAAGGGAATTATTACTGTGCCATTTCGTGAAGGGTGGACTTCGTGTTAGTCATCAATTTGTTTGCTTCCTATTTTAATTTTAATCTTTTATTTATTGATAATTTCTAAAAACTTCTTCCTGGGAAATAAAAGCAAATCTGTCTGTCTCTGTCTGTCTCCCCCCCCACACACACACACATATACACACACATACACGCGCATACACACATACATGCACACACACAGACACACAGATACACACTCATACACACACAGACACACACAGACACACGCACACACATACACATATATACACACACACACACACATACACACACTGGCAGCAGTTAACAGAAGATGGTCACTCCTAACTCGGGATGTGATGACACTGGGTGTCTCTCTGAGGTGATCCCTCTGAAGTCTGGCCTTATGAAGGGAGTAGATGCTCAGTTCCGCTACCCACACTCTCAAATGATTTCATAAAATATGAGCATAAAGAGTGAAAATTTTGAATTTTTAAGCATATAATCATAAGCAACAAAAGTTGGAAATGGATTATGTATGTTCTTTGGGTGCCTTTGAGGTTTAGAAAATATAAAGCCACTCACATTTGTACTAGGGCTACCTTGACACTTGCTGTGGCAAATGTTCTTTGTTAATATAAAGATCTCTTTTAAAATCAATTTCTGCCATAAGAAATAAATTGCAAATTTAGTGCAGGGCCACCTCCCAAAGTTTCTGAATGGTAATTGCTATGCAATAGGCAGTTCCCATGGCAACACCAGTGAGCCTTGCTCTAATTGTAGGCACAGACTGAGTCACCCCATGGCCACTGACCTTGACTGAAGTGTGGGTATTAGTAGTTATCTGGACAAAATGCGGGCATTGTCCCATTCATTAGGCAACTGTAACCACAGCGTTTGATCATCAAAGTGCTAAATGGGTGTCATGCAACAAGGTTTAAGTCAGACTGTCTTCAGTTAGGGTCACCTGCATCAGTTATGGTCACAGCATTATACTTAGAGTATTTTTGACATATTTCTAAACAAGTTAACTGCTTAGTGTAACAATAATATTTACATTTTTAAAGTTCTCAAGATTTCAGTTTTAATGTACATTTTTACTTCTCAAAAAGCTCAACATATCTTTATATTTTGCCCTTAAATGTCTTCTGAATTAGTATTTGTGTTCACTCTGCATTTTTAAGATTTTATTATGCTAATTAAATATATATGTATATGTTGGTTTGTGTATGTGTTGTGTGTGTATGTGCATGTGAGTGTGTTGTGTTGGTATATATGTACATGTGAGTATACATGTGTGTTGGTGTGTATGTATGAGTATGCATGTGTGTGTTGGTGTGTATGTGAGTGTGTGTTGGTGTGTGTATGTGCATGTGAGTGTGTTGATGTGAGTGTATGTGTATGTGCTGTTTCTCTATGTATGCATGTGACAGTTGTAACCACCCAAAATGAGTTGTGGGATCAAAGCTCAGCTCCTCTGGAAGAGGACCACTGTCCTTAGCCACTAAGCTGTTTCTCTGAACCCCAATTCTCGTTTTTTCTCCACCATGTCAGCCCGTTCCTTCCTCCTACCTCACATACTTCAAAACAGAAGCATTACTTCTGTAACTGCTGCCCTCTGTAATTCCCTCTCTAAGTCTCTGTTGACTTACTGAGGTCACGTGGGGACTCAGTCCAGGCATTTCCTTACAGCGCTGGATCTGGTCTGATCTGGTCTGCTGCATTGAGTGTTTGCTGACACTGGCCTTTTGCTTCTGAAGGAACTTTCCCAGATTTCAAAGTCATCTTTATGTTTCTGATTTGAGAAAGAACGAAATGAGAGTCAGCGAAATGGCTCCACAGGCTAAGGTGCTTGTGGCCAAGTCTGATACCTGAGTTCAGGACCTACATTTCTCTACTGAAGGAGAGAGATCATTCTTAGACACTGTCCTCTGATCTACGTGCTCACACCAAGGCATGCTCATGCCCCTCCCCCATGTGCACATTGAGTAAGTGAAGAAATAACAACAAAAACCCTATCCTTTGGTCTAGATAGTTCAGTGGTCAAGAGCACGGCTGCTCTTTGAGAGGACCTGGCTTCAGTTCCCAAAACCCATATGATGATTTACAACCCTCTGTAACTCCAGTTCTAGAGGATCCAACACCTTCTTCTTGTCTCCAAGAACCCAAAGCACCCATATACTGTACATGTATGTGCTCAGGTGAAACATAAAACACCCATACTGTAAGCATAAGTAAGTAAACCACTTGAAGTGCTTCTGTAGCCTTGTGTATTCTCTATATAGACATTTATTTTTTTGCTAAAGTATTTTATAGTAAATCCTGGAACTTTATCTTTTCGTACTTTGATATACATCTTCAAAAACAATGTCATTTTCTTTTATAATATCACACCATTATCACATCTAACAAAAGCAGTAATATTCCCGAGGCATAATCTCATGAGCATAGTCATATTTCTTCTGAATTCTCAGGAATGGCTGTTGGCAGTGTGTTAAATTAGAATTAAGCTTCGCACATTTGGTTGTTCTGTCTCCTAAGACTTTAAATTAGAGCAATCCACTTCCCCTTTCTCTCCAGCCGGTAACACACTGCAGAAGCCCGACCACTCGCACAGGATCTTCCCCACTCTGAGTATGGCTTTTTGGTTTGATTTGGTTAGGTTTGGTTTGGAGCTGGGGGGAGGTTATCTCTGTTGGCCCCCTTTTAATTTGTTCTCTGGTCCTAAGGAGTGGAAGCGAGTATTTACACTCAAGGCTTGCACAGAGCAGACAGACTCATCTTTTTTGGCAAGAGTTCCTCACAGGAGTCTCGCTTGCTTCCCCCAGATTGAACAGTTCCCCTTAGTCCTATTCTGTGGTGGAGACTACATTGGTTTCCCTAAACTGCACACTCAGAAGCCTTCACCAACTTGACTGTGTTTGAATACTGGGCCTTAATGAGACAATTAGGATTCAGAAATCTCAGGGGGCTGGGGGCTGTATAGGAAGAGAGATACACCAAACTCTGCCTGTCTCCTGATGCTCAAAGAGGAAGGCCACGGGCCATGCAGAAAAGGTGCATGTTTCCAGGTTGTGTCTGTGTCTCATCTCCTGGGTGTCCTTCGTGTGTGTGTGTGTGTGTGTGTGTGTGTGTGTGTGTGTGTGTGTGTCTGTGTCTGTGTCTGTGTATCTGTGTGTGTGTGTGTCTGTGTGTGTGTGTCTTTGTCTCACCTGGGTGTCTCTTGTATATGTCTGTGTGTCTGTGTCTTATCTCCCTGGTGTCCCTCTTTGTGTGTGTGTGTGTGTGTGTGTGTGTGTGTCTGTGTCTCATCTCCTGGGTATCCCTCGTATATGTCTGTGTGTCTGTGTCTTATCTCCCAGGTGTCCCTCTTGTGTGTGTGTGTGTGTGTGTGTGTGTGTGTGTGTGTGTGTGTGTGTGTCTGTGTCTCATCTCCCAGGTGTCCCTCGTGTGTGTGTATGTCTCATCTCCCCTGCTGTATGTCAGTGTTTTTCCATTCTCATCAGCAATATGTCCATTTCTGTTTGCACTTAGCAGAGAGTGTGCTGCTTTCATGTTCAGATCTGGACACAGGTTTTGCAGTTATCTCACTGTGGCCTGCTTCCTTTGGGCCCGTCGGGTTTATGCTGTTTACCATCTAATTTTACTTTTACATCTTTGCAGGGCTGGGGAGGGCTCAGCACCCCTCCCCTTGCAGAGGACCTGAACTCACAACACACGGCCACACAGACACACAACTAAAAAGTTGTGGGGTTTTGTTTACTTGCTTGTTTGTTTGTTTTTTAAATCTTTGAGCATGGTTACTGTGCAGTCCTTTGCCGGCCTGGAACTTGCTGTATATATAGTCAGGCTGGCCTCAGACTCACAGTGATCTGCCTGACAACATTTTTCTTTTAAGAGACTAGTTTTTTTGTTTTTCATTATTGTCTCTCCCTGTGTGATATGATATGTGTGTGTGTGTGTGTGTGTGTGTGTGAGTGTGTGTCTGTGTGTGTGAGTGTGTGTCTGTATGTGTGAGAGAGAGAGAGAAAGAGACAGAGAGGGGGGTGGTGTGTGTGTATATATGCATTTGTGTGTATGCATGTATGTATATGTGTGTGTGAAAACACAAAAGCATACCACAGAGCATATGTGCAGGTCAGAGGACAGCTCTTAGGAGTCCATTCTCCCCTGCCGTCTTGTAGAATATACGATTCCAACTCAGGTCACAGGCCTGCATGTAACTGCTTCATCCCGCTAGGCCACTTTCCGGGGCTGCATCTTTCTTTAAATACACCTTGGGTTGCAGCTCTTCATACCAGTTACATTGGCTCTGGGCTCTTCATGTTTTCTGAGTGATTTCCAAGGTTTTCTCATCTTTCTTTTACTTTTGTATATATTGCTAACGTTTTTCTTGTCATCAGTCTTTCTCCCATGTCCGGAGTCCCAACTTTCATTTCATTAAATTTATCTTTCATTCAAAGATGTTTTTAAGAGTTTTGGGGTCCCCCCCACATACACACACACACACATTCAACTCCTTCCTGTCTCTCTATGAAGCTCTTGGAAATAGATTCCTCTTTTTTTTTCTATCCCTTTTCAGTTTTCTTCACATTTGGGTTCAATTGATGGCTCAGCTGGCTGCCCTTCCAGAGGCCCCCAGTTCAGTTCCCATCACCCCTGGGGTGCTTCACGGCCATCTGTCACCCCGGTGCTAGAGGTGGAGTGCCCTTCTCTTCACTCCTGAGGCATAGACACGGGTGTCGTGGGCAAGATGCGAGTGCTCATACGTGTAAATGCAATCTTAAATGGGGGAAAGGGCATTTTAACTTCACTTTACATCTTAAGTCTTTATGTTCTAGAAATCATTTGTTGGAAAAATGGTTTGTGATGGGTTTTGTTTTCCTTCGATTGCTTCTCGGCGGATGCAGTGCCCTTCCCTTGAGCAAGGAACAGTCTTTTTTTGTTTTGATTTGGGTTTTTTTTTGTTTGTTTGTTTGTTTTGTTTTTTTGAGACAGGGTTTCTCTGTGTAGCCCTGGCTGTCCTGGAACTCACCCTGTAGACCCGGCTGGCCTCAAACTCAGAAATCCGCCTGCCTCTGCCTCTCAAGTGCTGGGATTAAAGGCGTGTGCCACCACTGCCCAGCTAGGAAACAGAGTCTTAGAGATTGCTAACTTTTCTCACTTTTCTCATGTATTGAGTGTTCCCAAGTCCTTGACTGCCTTTCTCTTCTGCCCTGGAGTAGTTCTGCCAAACATGTTGCTATGGTGGATGTGCCCGAGCCCCTGCAGCCATCTCCCTGTCTTGCATTGCTCACACTGGCTGCAGCGCCCTGGTCCTCATGCAGCAGCAGCCCCAGTGAGATGTTCCTCTGCCGATCCTTACAGGAGTCCAGCTCTCCATGCACTTCATTTATCTCTTTGACTTACAGAGTCACCCCTGATAGGTCCAGGAAGACTCTAGATGTGCAAATTATCTGGCTTTTCTAATTAGAGAGGAAGAGAGGCATTCTTTGCCATGGTCTGCATCCTATGCAGGAACTCAAGGCCATTTCCTGGTTCCTTATCTTCCACTGTACCCCCTTCACCTCACAGAGCCCATCTGAAGGAACTGAGGCACAAGAAAGTGATTTGCTTAAGCACAGCAAGCCAGGAACTGGAAGCCAGCCTGGGGATGCCCTGTGCGGGGATGCCTCGTGCTGACCAGTGCTCCCTCGCTCTCTTGGGTGCAGCAGCATCACTGACTCCAAGAGTGATTGTCTGGCACTCAGACCTGTGCCAGTCACTCTAACAGATTTGTGTTTCCATTCCCCCCCCAACCCCCCAAAGCTACCAGTGACTGTATTCAACGTTGGGAAGGAATCAGAAACAGATTTTTAATTGTATTTGTTCTAGGTCACTGAAGATTTTTTTATGTTAATCATATTTTTGGTAGCTAATAAAATTTGCTCTCTGGGTTGAGTAATTTTTCCATTTTTTATGGAGACTCAGCCATGAGTAGTTATTTTGCAAATGACTAACATAGTTGACTCAGCAGAAGTTGCTGAGCTGAGGAGAGTGACACTGTGGCTCTAGGCGCAGCAACTGGGAAGACAGACACTCAGGGAGTCTAGGCATGACAAGCAGGCATTGCTTGGCTTGTTGCTTTCTTTGTGGGCAAGGCACATCTTTCCCAGAGTGTTGTTTTACTGGGATTTACTCAAGGTTTTACTTTATGTAGAGTGTAGAAGGTTTTTTTAAGAATTCAGAACTGAATGCAGATTCTGAAGGTGAGCATTTAAATTGTTAGGCTCTGGCACAGGCACTGTTGGAGCTGCCAGCAGAAGCCCGGGGAAGGTGTCCTGCTCTGCTCTGCATGGCACCAAGGGCTACTGAGAAGCCACTGCAGGCATCAGTTGGGGCAAAGCTTCCCCAGGCTGAGAACAATCCCAGAACACTCTCTCCAGCTTACACTTCAGGAACCCGATCAGCCGCATAGCTGGTCTTCTGTCAGAACATTCCTTCTTTTGTGAATTGTCTGGCCCTTTTCCAGTTGTGGGAAACTAAAGTTAACCAATGTCCCCTAGTGGCTGCAGTTATCTTACCTCCAGTGCCAGTGCTACAGTGTGATGTAAATCACTTGTCTCAGGGTTCTAGTCAAGGCCTGTGGGTGACATTCAGACTGTGTCCATGGAAGGGCGAGGAAGACTACGGGGCCCACATTCCCACACGAGAGAGACACGCCAGAACTCTGCTTCCACTCCACCTGCCTCCCCCACTCGATTAAAGTCACCTATTGTCTCTTTGGTTCCAGGATTTATTCTTGGGCTGTGATTTGTGTGTAATATAAAGTCAGTTCTTTCTATCACAAGCTGGATGTTTTGGGAGAGATCCAGTTCTGGCTAGAAATAACATGGTCACAAAGCTTTTCAGTGTGTGTGCCAGTGAATTAACAACATAAAGATAACAAGAGTCTATCACCAAAAGATTGCCTTTGAAGGCCGAGCCGTGCCTCTGCATTTCCTCCCCCTCCCCGCCTTTGGCAAAGTCCCATTAATTTTGTTGAAGGTTTTATTTTCTGCTGAAAATGCAGGAAATTTAGACAACTTTCTTGGAATCCCCCCAAAACTAATACAAACAAGATACATATGTTTCTCTGAAGGAAACTAAAAATAAATTATTTGAAACTGTATAAATTCCCTCTTAAAAGGAAAAAGAAGTTTTTAAAATGAGAGGTGGCTCTGAGTGTTGTTAACTGGGTAAAACCTTCCCACAGCTGCCAGCTGAGCCGTCAATATTGAATTACTACTTAACACAGAGTGCTGGGACTCTACTCCTCAGTGTACACACACCCAGAATGCCCAAGACTGTCCGCCCTGGGCCCTGGTTTCTACACTGGAACTGCACACAAGCTCACAGGCCCATGTGCGCACACACGCACCTTGGCTTGCTAACTTGGTCTGGGCTCCATTCCTGACATGCAAGCTGCATATCCTGGAAAGAGCAGGTTGGGAATGAGAAAGCGCATGGTTTTGTTCTGAGTGCTTGGCTACTCTAGCCAGGAGCCATCATGTGGGCTTTTGTTTTTGAAACAGGGATTTCCCCTGTAGCTCAGACTAGCCTAGATGAGCTCTTCCCACCTCTACCCTGAGCATTTATATTATGTTAAGTTTGTTTTCCTGAGATACGGTCTGGAACGTGGCTAGCCTGGAACTCAATGTACAGTACGTAGACCAGGCTGGCCTGGAACTCACAGAGATCCTCCTGCCTCAGCCTCCCAAGTTCTGGGATTAAAAGCATGTGCAAGCACACCTGACTATGTTTCTTAGTTTTAAATAAGCCAAAAAAATCCCTTTCATTATTTTATTTTAAAATTTTTGTTTTAAATGTGGGTGACAGTTTGCCTGAATGCCTGTCTGACACCCACAAGTCAGAGTGGATGGCAGATCCTTAGAACTGGGTTACAGGTGACTGTGAGCCTCCATGTGAATGCTCAGAACTGAACCCAGTCTTCTCTGAGAGCCTCAAGTGCTCTTAACCACGGAGCCATCTCTGGAGCCCTGTGCTTTCATTACATTTTAACTTCAGGGGATACTGTACAGAAAATTGATTTACACTCTATAATAAAATAAGCTTTATAAAAGCAATATCTTTTAAAAATATAACAAGTTCCTTCAGTTCTCTCAGTTGATCTTGAGAGATGCTGTTTGCTGCCATCTAAGATGTCTGCAGGGCCCGTCAGACATTTAAATCCCAACACTCTCTTGAGTTTGACGCTTGGTCCACAAAGACAGAGTTCCAGGACAGCCAGGACCATACAGAGAAAAAAAGACTAAGAAATATGATTTCTGAGTTCTTTTGCTTTTTATTTTTCTCATTTAATAGTTGTCTTAGTTAGGGTTTCACTGCTGTGAACCGACACCGTGACCAAGGCAACTCTTTAAAGGACAACGTTTAATTGGGGCTGGCTTACAGGTTCAGAGGTCCAGTCCATTATCATCAAGGTGGGAACATGGCAGCATCCAGGCAGGCATGGTGCAGGAGGAGCTGAGAGTTCTACGTCTTCATCTGAAGGCTGCTAGCAGAAGACTGGCTTCCAGGCAACTAGGGTGAGGGTCTTAAAGCCCACATGCCGGGCAGTGGTGGCGCATGCGTTTAATCCCAGCACTTGGGAGGCAGAGGCAGAGGCAGGCAGATTTCTGAGTTCGAGGCCAGCCTGGTCTACAGAGTGAGTTCCAGGACAGCCAGGGCTACACAGAGAAACCCTGTCTCGAAAAACAAAGGAAAAAAAAAAAGCTCACATGCACAGTGACAGCACACCTACTCAGACAGGGCCACACCTACTCCATCAAGGCCACACCTACTCAGACAGGGCCACACCTACTCAGACAGGGCCACACCTACTCCATCAAGGCCACACCTACTCAGACAGGGCCACACCTCCTAATAGTGCCACTCCCTGGGCAGAGCATATACAAACCATCACAGTAGTAATAGCTAAAGAAAAAATGTGTCATCATCATCATCATCGTTGTTGTTGTTGTTGTTGTTGTTGTTGTTGTTGTTGTTGTTGTTGTTGTGTACTTCAAATTATACAAGTTCCCACTTTGGAAAGCAGTGTGCTTCTCGGGAATCCCCCTTCTGTACCCTATGTTGCACAGTTTTAAGGGCTTTACAAATGCTACTGAAACGGAGCTTCGTGAAAAAAATATCTACTAGGAGGCTGAGAGGTTAGCTCAAGGTAAGCAACTCACACTTGGCGTGCTCAAGGCTGGGTTCAACCCCCAGCATCAGATTTTAAAAACCGAGTAGCATGGAATAGCATGACTAAATAACCTTTTAGGTCTCAAGTCCGTCCTGGGATTTGGATGGTACTGTCATTAAAGGAAGTAGTCCAATTAATCTCTGCTAGGTTTTCTTTTATCCTTTTCCAAGTAGTGATTATTGCCTAATAATGCTTTTTTAGAAATGAAAAAAAAATGAATTTTATTGATTTTTTTTTTTTTTGGTCAGATATTATGGGTATCTGCCTCAATCCAGTGAGAGTGACAACTTGATGATTCAAATTAAATTGCAGATTGTATTTATTGGGATAGTGTTTCTTGGAAATTAGAATTAACCAAAAGTTTGATAGTCTTGCTTTTAGCAAATCTGAATTCCCCTGGCATGTAATTTACCCTGATTATCTCCTGATCTGCTTGGTGCCTGGAAGCTGCAGTTGAGCCTCCAGCAGGGATGCGCAGACCCACAGAGGAGTTTCTAGGAAACAACACAGTAGGAGCTCCGGCTGGTTCTTAAAGGATAATTAAAGTGGTTAGCAGAGAACTGTTGCCACTTAAAATGGAAATGAACTAGTTGCCAGAACTATGTATGGTGTATTCAAGAATAGACTGGCTGACCACTGGGATGAATGTGAGGGAGCCAGGAAGGGAGTCTAGCCAGTGGGGGGGGCAGCACACTTGAGGATCACACAGTAGGCCCCCTAACTCATGCCTGTGCTAAACAATTACCAGATTGAATAAAATGATGTATATGGAAATTCTTGATACAATAATTTTAGGGACATAATTAAAACTGATCCATGTAGGTGCCTGACTTCAAGGCACCCTCAGTCTTTCTCGGGAATTAGAGAACCCTGTGGGAGTAGCCATAACTGGCATCCAGCTGGGGCAGCCTGGAGCTGCCTAAGCTGCACAGCGTGAGCCCAGTAGGACGGACTTAGGTGCACACTAGTTACACATTAGAATCTCACTCAGGGTGTGGTCAAGAAAACAGCTGACCAAATCTCATGCGCTGTGGTTTTTAGAGTCAACTTCATATTGAAATGCTAATGATGTATATTACTTACAATGTTATATGGAAAAGAGATATTGATAGGAAGTTATTGTAGTCTATGACTCGGTTCTATGCTTGAACTTGTAAATTATATATAATTTCTCGTTTTTGTTTCGTAATCAATTCACAACATTAAAATACCCAAACTGCCTTACATTCCAGTAAAATACGACATCATGTAAAATATCTTTCCATTTCCCCAAACTGTATTTCTAGTTAAGCTAAGTGATAGGAACTGTATTTTCTTGCCCTTTTATTTATATATCTACAGCTAAACTGTAGAAATGTAGCCATGCATTAAAGAATAGCATTAGAATTTACCAGAGAGCCAGATGTGGTGGTATATTCCTATAATCCTAGCACTTGGGAGGCAGAGGCAGGTGGCTCTCTGAAAGTCTCAGGCCAGCCAAGACTATGTAATAGAGATACCCTGTCTGAAGAAAAAGGGGGCAAGGGGGGCTACTTACCAGAGAAACAGTATCAGAAAAGTTAAATAGAACACCTAGTAACCTCTAAATGTGAGAAAGTTAGCATAACTCTGAAAAATCTGTTGGCCAGGTTGAGGCACAGTGACCACTGCTACACACTGGCATAGGGATGCATGCTTGTAGGCTCAGCATCTGAGAGGAGGGGGCAGAGAGGCACAACCAGCCTCCTGACATCGTGAATTCAAGGCCAGCCTGGGCTACCTGAAACCCAGTCTTTAAAAAAGCTACTGTGAGGTGTGCTTATTGATTCCGAAGCCTCAGGGTCTACCTTACACCGCCTGACTGGTGTTTTAGCCTGAGATTAAGTGAGCAAGTCCTGGTCGTTTGGGGAAATTACTTAAACATTGGGGATAAACTAAGCTATCAGCACATAGTTAATCTTGGAAATGTGAATTTAATATATCAGGACTAAACTGATGTGTAAAATATTCATTAGGATGAAATTTGGCATCTTGGAATGCTCCTGAAGTAATTAACTGTCAGGTTAGGCTTTTCTAAAATGACCTCAGAAAATCCTGAACCCATTCCTCCTCTAAGAAGGAAGGCAGGTCAGCTAAATGGACATTCTGACAAATGTTATTGTGATTTACAAAGCTGATCTTCCACTTTGCTTTGAAAACATAAACTTATGGATGTTTATAAAATGAAGGCATTTGAAATACATAGCTGTGGCCAAAACTTAGGTCAGTGTTCCTTGATGAGCCCCAAACAGAGTGAGCAGTTTGGGGATGGAACAGACTGACTGATGAGATGCTGACCACAGGGCCTGGGAGGTCAGCTGTTGGTGGTACAGCACTGGAGAGCCTCAGAGAAGGCAGCACAGGCACAGGACTCACGCACGCACGCGCACACGCGCCCACGCGCCCAGACTCCTTACTGGGAAGAGCTAGGCAGACGGCTCTGCAGAGCCTTGCTTAGTTGCTTGCTTTGATTTGTTGCCTTACAGTCATTTCACAGTCAGACTCCAAAAGCCTGTGTCTTAATTACAGTTCTCATCACAAATTCCTGAGCAACTCCTGTCTTAGTCAGGGTTTCTATTCCTGCACAAAACATTATGACCAAGAAGCAAGTTGAGGAGGAAAGGGTTTATTCAGCTTACACTTTCACACTGCTGTTCATCACCAAAGGAAGTCAGGACAGGAACTCAAGCAGGTCAGGAAGCAGGAGCTGATGCAGAGGCCATGGAGGGATGTTTCTTACTGGCTTGCTTCCCCTGGCTTGCTCAGCCTGCTTTCTTATAGAACCCAAGACCTCCAGCCTAGGGATGGCACCACCCACAAGGGGCCCTATCCCCTTGATCACTAATTGAGAAAATGTCCCACAGCCAGATCTCATGGAGGCATTTCCTCAACTGAAGCTCCTTTCTCTGTGATAACTCCCACCTCTGTCAGGTTGACACACAAAACCAGCCAGTACATCCCCCCCCCCCAAAACAAAACAAAAACAAAAAACAGTCTAGGGAAAGAAGAGTTTGGCTCATAGCTCAGAGGAACATAGTCCTTCATGTGGGAAAGCAGGGAGGCAGAGCACAAGGTGACCTGTCACATTGGAGCCTCAGCTAGGAAGCAAGGAATGCTGGGACTCAACTCATCTTTCTCAGTTCCCCTTTTCACTCAGTCTCCAGCCCCGGCCCAAAAGATGCTGCCACCCACATTCAGGAGAAAACCTCGGTTAAACCTCTCTGGGAACTCCTTCAAAGACGTGGCCAGTCAAACTGATGACAGGGACGAGCCATCACAACTGTGAACTCTGAGGGGGCAGAGACAAAAACACAGGCTGATGTATCTGTTAAATATGACGTTGAGATAGTGGCGTAGAACATGGGTCGTGTCCTGACATGAGCACTTTTCTTCGAGTGGGTCAGACTTCAGGACTGGCTACGTTGTGGCAGTCTCATGATTTAGGCAGAGAATACTAATAAGGATCTGCAAGTGAGAGCTAAGTGAGCTGCAAATTTTCCTCTATATTGACTAGTATCTAATTTAGTATATGAAATTCCAGTAATCCAGACTAAGTGAATACCGTGTTAACTCCCATCCCTTAGTAATAGGTGAACCTAACTCTAAAATTCTTGACAAGATCTTGCAGGGCATACCTGTGTAATCTGTCCAGTGCTTTTGAAATTGTCACTGTCACTTGTATTTCGGTTAATTCTGTGGTGGGGAACAAAACAGTGACTGCTTGTTGGGATTTCCTTTCCTCGCCAGGCACAGGATCTCAGTGTCATTGAAGAAGTGATTCGGATGATGCTGGAGATCATCAACTCCTGCCTGACAAATTCTCTTCACCACAACCCAAACTTGGTATACGCCTTGCTCTACAAACGGGATCTCTTCGAGCAATTCCGAACGCATCCCTCATTCCAGGACATAATGCAAAACATTGACCTGGTGAGTGTGCGCGGAGGCCTTTAGTCTATGCTCTCTTATTACTTACTTGTGACGTAAAAGCCACAGCACAGCCCAAGTCGTCTTCACGCTCAAACTAGACTCATCATTCTTTTGCCCCATCCTCTGAAACATTGGGATTTGTAGGTATGGGCACCACATAAATCATAATTCCTTTTTAAGTGCTAAGAGTGAGAACATTCAGTCTAGCAAACTGGTAAGAACTGTCTGCCAACAGTGAATCCTTTTGGGCATGGGCTGTATTTACACTTGCTTTGCACTAACAGCTGTATTCTATCTGATTGTGTGTTTTGTTCAATTCTATTCTCTTTCTCTCTCTCTCTCTCTGTCTCTCTCTCTCTCTGTCTCTCTCTCTTTCTATGTGTGTGTGTTAAATATCCCCACTTAATAACAAAGTTCATGGTTTCTTTAATATAATACTATATTCTATCTTACTGGACATTTATCTCAGTTAAGATTTTCTATGATATGGTCAACTCTTTGAATGTCTTTTTTTTCTTTTTTCTTTTTTTTTTTCTTTTTGGTTTTTTGAGATAGGGCTTTCCTGGTTGTCCTGAACTAGCACTGTAGACCAAGCTGGCCAAGGCCTCAAACTCACAAACATCTATCTATCTCTGCCCCTCTGCCTCTCTGCCTCTCCTCCCGAGTGCTGGGATTAAAGGCATGCGCCATCACTGCCCTGCACATATCTCCAATTTCCTTACCTACCTAGCCTATATTTTAGATGTCCTAAAATATATTTAGCCATTACTACATTATTATACTTTTATTGTTTCCAGTGTTTCTTATCAACTTGTAACTAGTGAGCAGTTTGTAAATAAATTATCCCACATTTCAGTTATAATTTGGGGCTCTTTTTGTTTGCTTGTTCTTCCAGGCAGGGTGGCTCAGGCTCTCTGCCTGATGGAGACTTACATTGATTGTCTGCCCCATCCACCTCTTAAGTCTGGATCACAGGCATGCGCCACCATGCCTAGTTTATTGTAGTTTTAAAACTGGACCTTTACTGATTCACACCACAAGAGGATATCTGTATTTTCAAGACTCAGTACAGGCTGCCAAATTGCTTTTTAGAAATATGTTATGATTTCTATATCTGTGTATTGTTATATGTATCCACAGGTAACCTATGGGACACTTAAGTGTTTGTTGCCTTGAGGGTTAAAATTTAGTATTTTCCATTTTTATAGTACACATACGGTTTTTCATCACTATTCACTTTCTCTAGCATGCTTAAATGTTTTTATGTGTCTGAACTTGTACCTCCTGTCCTCTCCCAAAACGATTTTGCCGGGTTTTTTATTGCTGTCCTAATGATTCCCAGTTCACTGGGGTCCGTAAATATTTAAGTAGCTAGTATGAGTCACGGAGTATCTTTAGGAAGCCATTTAGTAGCTAACTTGTCCTACAAGCATGGATAGGTAATTGCACTAAGGACGTCCGTGTGCACGGCTTCTTTCACTAAGGACGTCCGTGTGCACGGCTTCCTCTCCAGTGCCAGTGCCTTGCTTAGGCAAGTCTCAGATTGAACATTTGGATTTCCTGTTTTCTAAAGCTCTACTTCAATCTTTTGTCAGGCTGGGTGTGATGGTGCACACCTTTAATCCCCAGCACTAGGGAGGCTGAGACTGACGGATCTCTGTAAGTTTGAAGCCAGCATGGTCTACAGTGAGCTCCAGGGCTGCGTAGAGAGCCGGGACTGCTCAAAACTCTTGTCATTTTTCTCTTGGGTTATTTGTTCCTTGTTCCCACTGCAGTTATGCTGCAGATTTGAACCTTTCTTGGTGACTATGGAAATGTGTGGCTAACACAGCTCCAGGCCTCCTGACTAAGCAGACGTTCCTCTCAGAATGTCAGAATGACCAAGCAGCCAGCACTCTGTCTGCTCCCTCTCCCCTTCGGCTCCTGCTGCCTCCTGCCCCACTCTGTGCTGATGCTCCTGAGCAGCTGGCATGGCCTTGTGGGAATTTCTTCTCTGTTCTCCTTTGATCTGGCTCTCTGTGCTCTCTGCCTGCCGTTCTCTGCTGTGGGTAGAACAGATATACTACAGTAGTTTTCTGGGGCAAAGGTGATATGAGAGCACTCTTTAATGAATGCATAATGTATTCGTTATCCATTAGAGTGGTATTAGAATTAGAATAGAGTGGTATTTCAATATATGTATACGTGGGCTGAGGCTGTGGCTCACTGGTTAAAGTGTGTGCCATGCAAGAGTGACAACTGGCATTTGGATCCCTGGAACCCATATAAATGCCAGGCGGGCATAGCAGCCCATCTATAATTCCAGTCCTGGAAGTCAAAGAGAGGAGATTCCCTAAAGTAAGGTGGCCAGAGAGATCAGGCATATTGATGAGCTCAGGTTTGATTCAGCTACCCGCCTCAGTGAGTAAGTAAAAAAATGAGGTGGTTTGAATGAGAATTGCCTCTGAAGGATCAAATATTTCAACACTTGGTCCCAATGAGGAGGCTTGCCTTGTTGAAGGCCACTGGGGCCACTGGGGCCAGGCTTTAAGGTTTCCAAAGACATAACATCCGCTCCCAGTGAGTCTTTCTACCTAGCCCTCCCTTCCTGTGCAC
Source organism: Mastomys coucha (assembly GCF_008632895.1). Taxonomy (NCBI): domain Eukaryota; kingdom Metazoa; phylum Chordata; class Mammalia; order Rodentia; family Muridae; genus Mastomys; species Mastomys coucha. The sequence continues at coordinate 71,087,310 of NW_022196895.1, forward strand.
CTGTGGTCGTGGCTTAGAAGGAGCTGTCAGCCACTGCTCCCGCACCTTCCCTACCATGGAGGTCCTGCACTCTAATCAGTTGGAACCAGAGGACCCAAATTTAACACTTTAGCTTAGCCATGGTGTTTTCTCACAGCAATACAAAAGGAACTCAGGCAGCGATCAAGGTTGATTTCCCATAACAGCCTAAAGCCCTCGTATATGTGTGTTCACATGTGTCCACACATGTAAGCACACACACACACACACATACACATACATGAAAATGGGGGGAGGAGTAAAGTGTAGTGATCAAATATTCTCCAACATAAATCATTTCTTTATGTTGAAACCACCCATAGTTTCCTTTTCTAGATATTTTTTTGAGATACAGTTTTAAAATATTTTAATTTCTGATGTGTAAAAATATTTTTCTCTCTTGTCCATGTATGTTTGCATGCATGTGTATATATGACAGCAGGTACATGTGAACCATAGTCAATATCTCAGGTGTTGTGGTTCAGCTTTCTTTTTTCACCACTGTGCCTCACAAGCTCCCTGACCCTCAACCTTACAGTGCTTCTCCTGCCTCTCCCACCATCCCACCCCAGGAACACTGGGCTTACACACTTGCACTGCCTTGCCCAGCCTCATTTTTCTTCTGAGACTTTAAACTCAGATCCCTCACCCACCAAGCCATCTTTGTGGCCCCAAAACTGTTTTGTTCTTCCATTTCTCTCTAGGGTTGCCAGTCTCTTCATCCTTTACTTGTGAAATGTCATGGCTTCGTACACCTTGGTTGTCATTGGTCACTTTTACACTAAGGATGCTTATTCATTGGTGTTGAATCTGGGGGACATTACTTCTCCTCTGCTGTTTCTCTGTGAAGCTCTTGTTCCTGAGAGCCTTCTCTCCTCAGGGCCTTTAAACCTTACTTCTTGGGCCAATCATTGTTCCAGGTGAGAATTGGCAGGCTCCCACCAGGACTCTATAACCCCGTCTGCAGGGTCCAAGGGCTAATCATTGTTCCAGGTGAGAACTGGCAGGCTCCCACCAGGACTCTCTAACCCCATCTGCAGGGTCCAAGGGCAGAGTTAGAAGGTGCTTGATCCCACTTGGGGTAGGAGTAGGGATTCCAGACTCTCACTGCACAGGCATAACAACTGCTGCATGCTCTGGAATCCTCAAGAGTCTGTGAATGGAGCTCCAGTGGAATCTGCTGCTGCAGACTAGTCATGGACCTGCTCTGCAAATGGCTGTCGACAAAGAGAAATAAAATCAAAGGAAGGGAGGGAAGGAGGGAGAAAGAAACACCATTTTGCTTCCTAATGTAGTGGTACAAACCTCTGATCCCAGCATTCAGGATGCTGAAGCACAAGTATCATGAGTTTAAGACCAGCCTCAGAAACACTAGGAGACCCTAGAGGCAGGAGGAGGAGAGGAAAAAAAAAATCAACCCTTTGCCAGCTGTTTAGTTAGTGCTTTCCTTTGTCCCTCAAGATTACAACTAGAGCAAACCATGGAGGTGCATCTCCTTCTCCCTCATCTTCCTCCTCTTCCTCCTCCTCCTCCTCCTCCCCCTCCTTCTCCTCCTCCTCCTCCTTCTCCCTCATCTTCCTCCTCTTCCTCCTCCTCCTCCTCCTCCTCCCCCTCCTCCTCCTCCTCCTCTTCTTCTTCTTCCTCCTCTTCTTCCTCCTCTTCCTCTTCTTCCTTCTTCTTCCTCCTCTTAAACTCATGTCTACATCTCTTCTTCTTCCTCCTCCTCTTCTTCTTCCTCCTCTTCTTCTTCCTCCTCTTCTTCTTCCTCCTTCTCCTACTCTTCCTCTTCTTCCTCCTCTTCTTCTTCCTCCTCTTCTTCTCCCTCCTCTTCTTCTCCCTCATCTTCCTCCTCCTCCTCCTCCTAAACTCATGTCTTTATTGTAGTTGCCACCACTGCAGCCATGATGCAGAAGCCCAATATGCATGTGTGTTTCTTCTACTGAGCCTTGACACTTTAGGCAGCTCTTTATATCCTCACCATTATGAGCTCGTGTCCCACATAGGCTTACTGGTATTTGCATAATTGAGAACCTCCAAGTCATGTCTTAAATACGTCTTTTCTAGAGAGCAGAGGGACAGCCCATTGGCAGGCAATGTTTGTTTAGCATGCAGGAAAACTTGGGTCTGATCTCAGCCCTCAGTTGGAGCACAGAAGGATTGTTTTCTGGCTCCAAATCCTCCTTAACTGTTGATTAATTTTCACAAACTCCTGCTTTGATTTTTTTGATGTATCTAGATGGTTTGCCTACATGTGTGTATGTGTACCATATGCATGCAGTGCCCAAGGGGGCCAGAAGAGCAGGTCACATCTCTTGGGACTGAAGTTACAGTTGGTTGGGAGCCGCTATAACCACTGAGACATCTCTCTTCCTCATAAAGTACTTTAAAAATTGATTGCTATTAGTGTTAATGAAACCATGAAACAAATTGTTACCCAGGGGATACCCATCTCAGATTGTCCCTGCCTTCTGTAATGTGATTTTTGAAAACTGTGGACTGTGGTTTATAATTTAAGGTTTTATGTTAAGTGTGTGCTCTGGCATGAGGAAAGAGTACAGACAGGGATGGGGGATGGATGTAGCCCCAGCTCTGATCCTCCCCAGGACCCCAGCACCCTTCCCCTGCACAGGCCGCTCCTACGTCAAGGACTAGCCTGCTGGCTGGAAGCTGCTTCTGCCCAGAAAGCAGCTTTATAGAGCAGAATTCACTTGACAGATTCATTTCTGGTTCTTGTTTGTACCCTTTTTGGAAGCATGAAGCACTTATATTTAAGAATCATGACGCTCTTGAGTTAAAGGGCTAACAAACCCTTTCTCAGTGTGCATTAGACACTGTTAAGCTGTTTCTAGCTCAGTTCCCTGGAAAGCTAATGCAGGTGAAATGTCAGCTATGTCACCAAGCAGCCCCACTCCGATACAAAGCTATGATGAGATGACATTTGATTGACAAGCTGAGTATGCACCAGGAAGAACTATAAATACCTAGCGGGAAGCAATAGTTTGAGATGTCTAAAAGTAAGAGATCTCATGACCAAGTGTGTCCTTCATAGGAACCCAGAAGCTTAAAGTGTCAGAGAATTCTGGTGTCTCTTGGGCACATACTTTCTAAGCTTCGATGGCTGCTCCATCCACACACACCAGTCTGATTCTCTTGCATTAAAGCTGTCATTGAGGGGACAGCTCAACGATTATCTGTGAAGCTACACAAGGACTCTCAACAGGGCCTGACTGTTATCACAGCTTCTCCAGAAACTTAGGCAGGGCCTAGGGCAGAAGGATGGTGAGTTCAAGGCGTGCCTGCGTACACAGAGGGTCCTCTGTGGTGGTGCTGGTGGTGAGCAGTACTTCTGTCCTTGTCCTTTAAGTCAGTCTACTGCCGATCATGGCCTTTTACACTTGAGACACTATGATCATGCCTACAAGCATCACCTCAGAATGGACATTTCAGTAGCCCTGCCTTCTGTTTGTTTGTAAGTGTATCAAGCTCCAAGGTAGAAAACCATCTTTGTTTTCCAAGTTTATCCAGATCTTTGCATTCTAAAAATGTTTAATCGTGATAACCCTTACCCGCCCTGTGTCTCTACCTCTGTGTCATCACATTCCATGTGACTGCCCATGAGGCTGTCCTCTCCCTAGCCTAGCTTTTGCTTTCCTTCCATTCCCTCCTCCACACTGACCTAAGTAGGGTTACTATTGCTGCAGTGTAACACCATGACCAAAGCAAGTTGGGGAGGAAAGAGTTTATTCAGCTTACACTTCCACGTTGCTGTTCATCATCAAAGGAAGTCAGGACAGGAACTCAAATAGGTCAAGAACCTGGAGGCAGGAGCTGATGTAGAAGCCCTGGAGGAGTGCTGCTTACTGACTTGCTCCTCATGGCTTGCTCAGCCCACTTTCTTATAGAAACCCAGGACCACCAGGCATGGCACTTCCCACAATAGGCTGGGCCCTCCCCTGTCCATCACTAATTAAGAAATTGCCCTACAACTGGATCTTACACTAGCATCCTCTCAGTCGAGGTCCCTCCTTTTTCACAACTCTAGCTTGTGTCAAGTTGACATCAAATTAGCCAGCACACATACCTTTGCATCCTCTTCCTCCTTCACCTCCCCTTTCATTCCCCCACTTCCATCTTGGGTGGTCTCTTCAACACATACAATGGACAGATGGTTATATATACCTGCAATCTCTTGGGGGAAGTACTGTTTAATTCCCAGTACTTTCAGTATGACAACCAGGGTCTCGTCAGGTCTCAGTGATGCCGGGTCTCGGTAATGCTAGATCTCAGTGATGTTAGGTCTCGGTGATGCCAGGTCTTGGTAATGCCAGGTCTCAGTGATGCCAGGTCTCGGTGAGCCAACACAATTTTGGATGCCTTAGTTTGGAAGCTATTTGCTTCTTTTGTCCTTGTCCTCACCTTTGCTTTTATTGCACACTTGCATGTCTTAATCTTCATTACAAAATAAACCTCTGAGGTGTACTCAGTTTAGTCTTCAATTTACAAATAATGAAACAGGGTTAGAAAGATCACTTTGCTCACAGACATACAGTGCAGAATGTTGGAGCCAGAACTCAAGGTCGGATGCTCTAATAATAAAGCCTGAGCCTGCTCCCCAGTCAGCAAAGATGTGGTGTCTGCTTCTCTTTGATATGCCTCTTTATTCCCTAGAAGCATGTGCTGCAACAATGCACACAAGCCAGAAGCTCTCACCATCTCCTCTGTTCTTCAAGCTCACACCCTACAGAGTTCCATCGGTCAGTATCGCAGTAGTGTAGAAAGAGAAATACTGTTGGTAACAAGGCTACTGGTGTGCTCAAGAATATCTCTGCCCGCTAGTCTTGGTGGCTCGAGCCTGTGAGCCCAGCATGTAGAAACCTGAGGTAGAGGATCATAAACGCCAGGCCAAGCTGGGCTACAAGCCAGAAGGGAAGGCAACAAGACCCTGAAAGGCTTTATTCTTTGTAAGGACATCCACAAGCCATCTACAGATTTAAACTCTAACCATTCCTAACTCAGTGCATTTCAGAAAGGATGCAGAGCAGTGGAGGTGAGCAAGTGGCCTTGCTGCAGAACACATGCGTGGAAACAAGTAGGGTGAGCATTTGGCCCCGAATGCGGTGCTTGCTTTGCCTGTCAGAATGAGCCATTCCATGGCACTTAGCCTACATTCAGCAAGTATGCAGTGACTAGATTTGGCAGCATGCTGCTTTTCAGTGCACAAAATCAAATTCCTATCAAGAGTACTCTGAGAACACCTGAACAGACCTTGTTACTGATGTTCAATGCTGATATCGCTCGCTCCTTCTCCAGTCCCTATAGGGAGACCGTCCCTGGAGAGAGGGGACACGGCTGGTGTGGGGTCACTCTGCCACTTGAATCCAGCTCTTCTCATCCTAAATCCCACATCTTCAACATTTTTAAAGAAACCTAAGAAAGGCTCACCATGAATAAGGTTTCCAACAATCCAACAACTCTGAGAGATACTGTAATCAGAAATAGTCCTGGGCATACTGAGAATCCATCACACTCAAGACTTGTATCAGTGAATCCTCTTTTCTCCTTTCTGCTTCACGTCTCTTCCCTGCACATGGAGCTGGGCTCAGCAAACTGTGGCTGTTGTAAAGGGTTGGAGGAAAAGGAAGGATCTGCTGTTAGCTTTAGTTGGTGGGGTGGAGAACTAGTATTTTTCAGTAAGATGCGGTAATGGCTGAGTAGCTCAGGTGGGAATGGCTAATCTCTGAGCAACTTTAATGTCTGCTAAAGGAGGTGGATGTGTTTTTCAGATGCCCAGACTTGTATCACCCACTGAACATAGTCTTTCTGGCCAAAACAGAAGACAGCGTCATCTGACTGAATTAAGAAGCAGAATGAAACAGTTAGGACACCATTACGAGAAAGACTTACTTCCTAAGTGGCCAAGGCAGGAGGTGCCTGAAACCCTATGCTGATCTCACAGTGTACAGTGTCAGTGTGTATCGAGTCACAGTGTCATGTCAGTGTGTATGGAGTCACAGTGTCATGTCAGTGTGTATCCAGTCACAGTGTCATGTCAGTGTGTATCCAGTCACAGTGT
>NW_022196895.1:71093695-71099464 GCF_008632895.1 Mastomys coucha
CCAGTCACAGTGTCATGTCAGTGTGTATCCAGTCACAGTGTCATGTCAGTGTGTATCCAGTCACAGTGCACAGTGTGGTGTCAGTGTGTATCCAGTTGTTTAAGGGGGGGAGAAACCATGTCTTAATTAGGGATTCACTACTGTGGAGAAACACCAACTCCTGAAGGACATTTAATTGCGACTGGCTTACAGTTTCAGAGGTTCAGTCCATTATCATCACCATGGGAGGCATGGCAGGCAGGAAGACGTGGTGCTGAAGGAGCAGAGAGTGCTACATCTTGATCCTCAGGCAGCCAGGAGGAAACTGGGTTGTTGTTTTTTTCACACTCGGAGGAACTTGAACATAGGAGACCTCAAAGTCCCACCTCCACAGTGAACACTTTCTCCAACGAGGCCAGCCTCCTAAAAGTGCCCCTGCCAAAGCCAAGCGTTCAAACACCTGAGTCTGTAGGGCCATTCCTGTTTAAGCCACCCTAAGGGGGAAGGGGAGCAGGGGCAAATTGGAATGGAGGTTAGAAGCTGAGCTTTCTAAAGAGTGGCTAGAAAGCCTCTCTGAGGAGATGGGGATAGGCAGCCCTGTTGCTGTCTGGACGGCGCGCTCAGGCTGAGAGCGGTGAGGTGAGGGGGAGCAGTTTGGGAAGGAACGGGCGAGGACATGCTGAGAGGATGGGTGAGGCCAGGCAATAGCCACCCCTTTGTCAGAACCCCCTCGGCTGCCTAATTAAAACGAGTGCAGTCTTCTATTGTATAATAAACTATACCTCAATATATTTACTACTAAAAAATAAATTTCACAAAAGGGCTTCCTGCCTAAGACACTGAAAAATTTCTACTCAACAAAGAAAAAATAAAACACAAAAGCACAGAGGGGTTGTTGTTTTGGAGGGTGTGGAATGGGCTGGTTTGTTTTGTTTTTATATATCAGGGAGCTGAGGTCACAGGGCAAGCAGGATGCCTGGATCCCAAGAAAGAATAGACGCGCTCGCCCACTATTCTCTAAAAGGTGAGATGCCAGGGCTGGATCCCTGTGGCACAGCACAGAAGGACCAGACCACTGCTGTACAAGTGAATGAACAGAAACCAAGTGTGGCTTTAAAGTTTTGCCTGAGGATAAGAATAGCCTGAGATAACATGCAAAATGCCTGTGCCCGTAGGATACTTGGTTACTGAGAAAAATGGGAAAAAATGACGCCTATTTGGGAGGAAGTGTCAAGCCAACTGCATTAGCCCTTAAGAAAACCATTCGAACTATCTGTTCATCACAAAACTCATCCTGGTTGCCATGAAAAGGGGGAATGAAAACAAGGGGAGAATATCACACCTGAGCCCATGCATACAACCTCCTTAAACCCGGAGTCTTACAATAGCAGGCCCAGGTAACACCTTTCTGCCACCAGCTTAACAAACACTAAGCCATAAGTGACAGCCATCCACTGCTGAGAGGGATCAACAGCACAGATCCACCACATTCACGGATAACCAAAAGCAGACAGGGAGCAAGTGCTACTGTGGAAACCTGCAGGGCCTAAGAGGAGGCCCTTTACCATTAGATGGTGCAGTACACTGAAAGGAACCATAGCAACCAAAATCTCACATCCCATTCCATCCACCTTACCCGCTGAGTAAATTGGCTCATCCTCAAATCTGGCCCACCGTCAAGGCCACCTCAGTCTCTACACCTCTCCGCACAGTGTCCAGGACTCAACCAAACACAGTGAGATCCCCTGCCCCCACAACAAAAATCAAGAAATAACAGAATAGACTCATTGATGATTCTGATGTTAAAACTCTCAGCCAAGCACTTACATTATTATCAATAAAATCTTAAGATTATATTTGTTATAATATATTTTATATTATAATTATATATAATTAATTATAGCAATTATTATTAATTATATGTTATTAATTATAAAATTATGTATAATTAAATTAAAATCATTAAAATCTAGAACAACTATCAAGAAAGTATGACACAAACACACCGCAGCCTAATCCAGACTGAAGTATGGCTTATATAGCCTGTTAACAGGCATCATCATTACAGTTTTAAAAAGAAGAATGTAAGAGAGACCCTGCATTGCGACTCACAGAGCTTGGGATACTCTCTACCTTGTCCTTTCCAGAAAAAGCTTGCCAACTCCTGACCTGGTGGAATAGGTTACAGTGTATAAACCGCTAGTGATGTTTTCCCTTGTGGTATCCGGAGATGGATAGATACTGCAGGGGAAAATATCAAATAGGATGCTGCACCAGAGAACCACCACGCCGGGCTCATTAATAGGCCTGGGTGCAGCCAAAGGGCTGAAGATGTGACTTTTAAAGACAGATCACTAAGAATAATGCTAACAGACACAGTAAGGAAAATGTGGGAAATGAGAGTGGAATATCCAAGAGCTGTGAGGTGACATCCAACATACGACATGTGTAATCAGAGTATGTCAGAAAGAAAAGAGAAAGAACAGGCCTAAGAAACAAAAAGGCCACAGATCCAAAACTCTGGGAGAACTCCAGGCAGAGTCAGTCTGTTGAACACCCACACGCTCTTTAAATATCTAAAATGTAAAGAGAAGAAAGAATACAGCCTTACGTGCAGTTAGAGAAAAGAGCAGCATTTTATACACAAGCTTTGAGAACAGAGGAAGACAAATGGTAACAGAAGTCTCCTTGTCAGAAACCGTACCTAAGGCAGTGAATGATATGCAATGAATCAATGCAATGGGGACGGGGACGACATCTCAGTAGCCTAGGGCCTACTGCATAGAGACGGTGGAGTCCAGAAACATGACAGAGGTGTGTTCAGACAGAGAAAGCCTGCTGCTCTTAGATACACTACAGGACGTCCTGTGGGAACTTACCTGAACAGAGACCATACTTGGCAAAAACTCAGCTCTACAAAAAGAAGGCAAGAGTTCCCGAATGGAGGGTGGAGATGACGCTGTGCTGTGCCTGACTTCGATTCCCTAACACCCCCGTAAAAGCCAGATGTGGTGGTACGCACCTGAAGTCCCAGCGCTGGAGACTGGCAGAAGGTCCAGAGGGCTTTGCTGGCCAGTCAGTCGAGCCTGCAAGCAGCAGCTTCCAGCTTCAGTGAGAGACCCTGTCTCAGAAAGTGATGTGAGGAGCCACCAAGGAAGACTCTGCTCCACACACAAATAGCACATATCTTAAAAAAAAAGTCTCCAAAGTGGTAGGCGGTAAAGAAGCCACAGAAGGCTTTACATTAGAGTGATCCACAGAAGGCTTTACATTACAGTGATCCACAGAAGGCTTACATTACGGTGATCCACAGAAGGCTTTACATTACGGTGATCCACTGCGTAATTGACTTTCAGCCAAGCATTGTAGTACACACCTCCTTTAATCCCAGCACTTGGGAAATAGAGGATGGCTCTGAGTTCCAGGCCAGTCAAGGCTATGTGGTAAAACCCTGTCTCAGAAACAAAACAAATAATAATAATGGGTTTTCTAAAGAAGGAATTACCAAATTGTTCTGTAAGGAAGCAAATGGTAAATCTGAGGATTTAGGAACTACAGTCTCAGCCCAGCTATTCAGCTCTAAGGTTGTAGTTCAGTGGCTGCCACAGGAAATACAGAAATCAATAGGCATGGTGCATTAGAATAAAACTTTATTTATAAAAATAGACAACAGGCCAAGATTCAGAAAGGGCCATTCATTTAATTTTTTTAATTTAATAATATTTTTATGATACAAAAAAATTATGCAAATAAGTACTAAAGAAAACTGTCTGAGTCTAAAACCGACTTCCAACTTTTCAGAAAATAATGAAACTACTCTGTATTTTGAAAGAAGAGCTTTTATGTAGGTAGTGTATTAGGCTCATGGTGATAGTGTAGGTTTTAACGTGAAAACTTGCCTGATGTTTACTTCAAACCTCACATTGCGCTACTGCTTTAAGTAAGGTGGCTCTTACAAACCATGCATGGGAGCAGTATAGAGTCAGGGTCTAGAACACCCAGGAAGGAAGCGCACTGATTGGCTAAGTGTACAGTGTCTTGTGCATAGCTTCACTTAACAGACTACCGTCCTGCTCTCGTTATTGATGCCTATGTGGCAGGGGTGGGAACTGTGCTGTGCCATATATTAACCCAGTAGAATAGGAGGTGAGCAGTGACACCCGGGTACTCACCATGTAACGCACTTGTCACTGTCCGTGTAACCCACTTCTCACAGCAGACCATCAGGCAGGACTGTATTTTTACATCGCTTACAGATCGGGACACTGTAAATAAAGGCATGAGATAACTTCCATGACTCCGTGCACAGCTAAGATTTAATACCAGGCTGTCTGCCGGCAAGAGTGTTCTCTTCACTAGGGCATGATGCCACCTCTGAGAGCAGTTGAGTGGCCTACAGATCACCCTGCTGGTACACATGCAAGACAAGCATCAGGTGTCAGCACCCTCATCTTGAGCAGTTCTTGTCTCTCGTTCTTATCCCCCCAGGGCATGCTATCTCTCCTGAAAGCAGAAAGCACCGTCTTACATTGAGTAGGTTGTCAGAATGTATGTTATTAAAACAAAAGTTCATGCCTTTAATCCCAGCACTCAGGAGGCAAGGCAGTTAGGCTGGCCAGCCAAGGCTACATAGTGAGCCCCATCATGGCCCCCCCAACAAATCCTCCTAAAAAAAGCTTGGGGGAAAGACAAATAATGAAGAAATGCATGCATACTTTACTTTCTAAAACATGATTATTAGTGCCTTTAAAAAAAAACATAACAAGCCAAGAATGGTGACTCGTTTCTTTAATCCCAGCATTCAGAAGGCAGAGGTAGGCAGATGTCTATGACTTCAAAGCCAGCCTGGTCTGCATAGTGAGTTTCAGAACAGCCAGAGCTACAGAGTGAGGCCTGCCCCAGTGGCTCAGTAATTAAACATACATACTGCTCTTCTAGAGGATCTAAGTCCAGTTCCTACCACCAGTGTCTGGAATTTCACAGCTGCTTATAGCTCAGCTCCAGGAGGCCCTGGCCTCTTTCGTGTACACATACGTAAGCTCAGATAAGCTTAGTTTTTAATACAGGAAATACTCGAGATAAAAGATGTAATGAAGGTTATTGAGTCAGACACTTCAGACAAAATCATAACTCAGTACTAGCAAAGTATCTTAGTTAGGCTTTCTGTCACTGTGAAGAGACACCATGACAACACCAACTCTTATAATGGAAGACATTTAACTATGGCTGGCTTACAGTTTCAGGGGTTTAGTTCATCATCATGACAGGAAGCATGGTGGCACGCAGGCAGACATGGTGTAGAGGAGCTGGGAGCTCTACATCTGGGTCAGCAGACACAAGGACTCATGCTTCAGTTGGCCTGTTGTCTCTAGTATATGAGTGCCATAGCTTCCACTTAGCTTTGAATATGAACATTTTGCTATCTAGATCAGCCCCACATCCAAGTTGCTCCAGTATTCCTTAAGATCATGGGAGGGCATATTAGAGCTTCGTTCATTTATCTGAAAATAAAGAGATTTCATTTTACTGGTGGTATTGACAATGGGCTGGCATGACTTGGTGGTAGAGCTCTTCCTTGACAATTATCTTCTCTAACAGTGTGCCAAGATAAACAGCAAAACTCTGGGTAGTCTGAGGGAAGGAAGGAGATCCTTAGTACATAGGGTTTGGCAGGTGTACCCCCTTGTGGCTCCCATATGCTGTGTACATGTGTTTTACTGGTCTAGTGGCTAGAGATGTCCCTCAGTGGGAGACCTCTTGATTACACTATGCAAAACCTGGATTCCACTA
>NW_022196895.1:71099474-71122238 GCF_008632895.1 Mastomys coucha
AAAATAAATCAAGAAAGAAAGGGAAAAGAAAATGGAAGGAAAGGAAAGAAAGAAAAAATAATTGTGTTCCTTTAGGATCTGGATTCAAAGAAATCTTTGAAAACTGTCCTATTTACCCCCCAGGTTGAGAGAAATACAGTAAGATCAGCACATGTGACAAAGGTCAATGCAAAATTGGTATCTCCTTCTCCTAGAGCAGGTGCCACCTCATGAAGTAGAAGTGAAACTCCACACTTTCTCACAGAAGTGGGTCCATCAGCCTGACTGGGAAGGTTTCTGTTTGGTGCTCTGGATTAAGCAATGAGTCTACCAGGTGTGGCAACACATAACTTTAATCCCAGCACTAAGGAGAGCCAGGCAGGCTAAATAGTAGATCCTGCTATAAATCAGTCAGTCAATCAATCCAGGACAGCCAGGGATATAGAGACCCTGTGTCTGGATGGATGATGGATGGATGAGTGGATGGATGGATGGATGGATGGATGGATGGATGGATGGATAGATAGATGGTGGATAGATGGTGGATGGATAGATGGACGGACACACAGATGGATGGATGGATGAATGGGTGGGTGGGTGGTGGATGGATGGATGGATGGATGGATGGATGGATGGACAGGTAGATGGCAGACAGATGAGTCAATCCATCAATCAATCAATCCAGGACAGCCAGGGCTATAGAGAGACCCTGTCTCTAAATAAACAGGTAAGTAGATAGATAAATTCATCCGTGGGTGGGTGAATGGATGGATGGATGGTGAGTGGATAGATGGTAGATGGATGGAAGGACGGACGGACGGACGGATGGATGGATAACTTTAACATGGTAAATGTGTCTTTCTAGGAGTCCTGTTTTGCTTGCAGTTGATGTGACCTCTGTGATTATCAGGAATGATGATATTCAGTCGCCCAGGTCTTTTCAGTAATAGCTTAATGAGCACCAAGAAGTAATTCTTTAAAATCTAGCTTACTTTGTCTTTACCCACTCTTGTTGATTGCCTTTTATATTACACTGAAGATATACATCGTAGGCACGCCACGGCGCATATAGGAAAATTAGAGGACAGCCTGTTGGAGTCAGCTCTCCTGTAATATGGGTGTCCCAGTAGATCACCAGGCTTAGCAGTGAGCACCTTAACCCAGTGAGCCACCTTGACATCCCGTGCGTGTCTTTTTATCCTCACTTTATGCTGTGCTAGACAGATGCTCAGTGGTTAAGAGCACTGGCTGCTCTTGCAAAGGGCCAGAGTTCAGTTCCCAGCACTGGTAGCTCATACCCACCTTGCAGCTGCAGCTCCAAGGAATCCAATACCTTCTCTGCCCTCCTTGGGCATCAGGCATGCATGTGGTACACATACATACATGCAAGCAAAACATATGCACATAGAATTTTTAAAAGAAATCTCTTATTGACTAATTCTGCATGTAGTATGTTACATAATTTATAAGTAAATAGAACATACTGCATGTATATACTTTTTTTAAACTTATACTCACATTTAGTCAGTAAAATTTTGAGCCTCTGGCCTAGCTTCTGGCTAACTTTCGAAAGCTCCTGGGACATCAGTTAGAGGGTCTCTGGCCAAGCCCAGGGTCAGTATTTCTCAAGGTTTCTGGCTGCTTCTGATGACCTGACGTACTCGAAGGTCACTCTGTGTGTGCTGGGCTTCATCTAGCCTTCTGTGAGTATTCAGACCTGTAAGCCTCAGCTATCCATTCCGACTTTAGTCAGAAACTACTTTTAATTAATTTTTAAATTAATTTATGAGGCTAAATCACAAGAAACTGCCAACATTTATACATTTTAACCATTTTGTATATCTTTGATACATGTTTTATTATTTTTTATTTTTTATTGTTGTATGCATCAAGTATGTACATGCATGTCACTTTTAGATGGGTCCCAGGGACTGAACAGATCACTAGGCAAGTCGCTTTACTAGCCTAGCTCTCTCGCCAATGCTTTTGTATATTTTAAAGTAAGATTCTAACAGGCCTTTGGTAATGTGTTTTCTCTTTGTGATGTGACTGTCGTCAGCTCTTAGTTCCCTATATAATAAAATCCCTTCACATACCTTGGATACTGTGAACAAAGCTTTAATCCCAGAGTCCCCCAAAAACCTGAAATTGTGCTTAACACATGAAAAGCCAACCTGTTGTGGGCAAAATAAGCAGTTTGTAAAGTCGCTAGCTGCCTTGCAGTCACTCCTGGCCTGAGCCAAGAGGTGCACACTTGCCGATGGCCAGAGTAATGTCTTTTCCCACAGTGAAGTATTCCTGTGGCATTTGCACAGCGTGGTCTGTATACTCAAACAGTTAAGAAAATGCCACTACCCTTCAAGAATAAGTACTCATGAGAGATGTTTCAAAGAAAACATGTAAACGTTTTCAAGATTCCGAGTTAGGAATTTTACATGTGAAGTAGAAGCCCTGTGGGAAACAAAAGGGAAAAGTTCAGCATTTTCAAATCTTCTTTCACATTTTTTGGGGGGAGCACATATATGGGGATCAGGTGACAACTGGGGAGACTGGTTTTCTCCCTCCACCGATTGGACTCAGGTCATCTGGCACGGTGGCAAGAGCCTTTACCGGCTGAGCTGTCTCCCCAGCCGGATGTTCAGCCTCTGGAAACAAATGTTTACATTTTTGCACGTCTGACTACCTTATGAGTGGAGAGTCAGCAGTCTTGCTGATCCGTAACACTGTGGTTGCAATAGCACTTCCCTGGGAACCTCCGATGGCATTCTTTGCAGTTTGCCAGACTGCTTGGTTGGCATGGGTTCTGTAGAACTCGGGCTTGAACCCAGGACTTCACACAAGCTATCCAGCTTTCTAACACTAGCTTCACCCCCAGTTCCACTGCTAGCCAGCCTTGGGTTTACTTTGGTGTGTATGTTTATGTTTCTGTGTACACGTGCATAGGTGTGGAGCCAGGGGCGGGGGGGGGGGGCTCTACACCATCCTTCAAGGACAACACAGCACCTTTCTTCTCTCAGTGACCTGGAATTCACCAAGTACAGTGGGCTGGCGGGCCAGCAAGCAGCAAGAACCCTCTTGCCTCTGCTTCCCCAGCACTGGGATTATAAGCATGGGCCACTATATCTGCATTTCTTATGTGAGTCCCAAAAACTAAGCTCTGGTCCTCATACTTGCAAGACAAACTTCACCCATATGAGATCCCTACCCCGCTACCTTTAATTTCCAATTAGAAATTTTCAGTGACCTGAACTGGGGCTATATTAGCATTTTACTGCATGGTTCCTGCTATATGACACCAAACAGAAGTCTGCTGTTGATATCCCTGGTGATTGGGGCTGAGAATGCTGCAGATGAATTAAAATCAAGGATAATTCCCAGATATCATTTAGCCATTAAGATTCTTTTCCTGTATGACTTCTCCTGGATTCTCTTATTAAGCTTGGAAATTGACACACTGAGGATTCTGCTTTTTCTTCCCACCGTCTGCTCAGCACTGCTCCAAAACAAAGAACAAACAGAAAACAGGGCAAACTCATGGTTGCCATCAAACCCTGTAGAGAGGCCAGTGGCTGGGAAGTCAGATAAAGCAAAGCCCATGTCCCTTAAAAGTAGAAGTAGGAAGGCTTCTTGGGTGAGAGAAGGGCTTACCCAAAAACCCATTTCCAGCAACTTCATGATTCAATGTATGCCTTTGGTATCATGCCTATAATTGTGGCTACTTGGGAGGCTGAGGCAGGAGGACTATAAGAAATTATTGATAGGGGTTGGAGAGATGGCTCAGCGATTAAGAGCACTGGCTGCTCTTCCAAAGGTCCTGAGTTCAATTCCCAGCAACCACATGGTGGCTCACAACCACCTGTAATTGGATCTGATGCTCTCTTCTGTTGTGTCAAGGACAATGTGGTCATATACACAAAATAAATAAATCTTAAAAAAAATAAAATTTAAAAAATTATTGATAAACAGTAACTGTGGGGCTCCAAAGATGGCTCAGGGATTAAGAGTGCTGGCTGTTCATGCAGAGGGCCTGGGTTCATTTCCCAGCGCACACATGCTGGCTAACAGCCATGTGTAACACCAGTTCCTGGCCATCTAATGCCCTCTCTGACCTCTGTGGACACCTGGAATACATATAACGCGCATCCATACGTGCAGGCAGATCACATAAAATAAAATAAATAAGCCTTTGTTTTAATGCTCTTTCTTTGCAGGTGATCTCCTTCTTTAGCTCAAGACTGCTGCAAGCTGGAGCTGAGCTGTCCGTGGAAAGGGTGTTGGAGATCATCAAACAAGGGGTTGTGGCGCTGCCCAAAGACAGGCTAAAGGTAAGCTGGCTAAAGAATTGTCCGTGACCGTATCAGCATCCAGCAGGCATTACTCAGTCATACAGCTTACCAGTACTCATATGTGAGAGAGGCTAAGTATTCCCTCTGCTGTATCCTGACACCAAAACAGCAGTTCATAAGAGAATAGCCAGATGTGCACTCACATCAGTGCACACCCCACAGGTAAGCCTTGCACACCCCATAGTTACCAGGCATACTTTTAATCCACTCATACAGATATCACAAAAGGCTAATGGGAAGGCAGCAGTGATGGTCATGCCTATACCGTGGTGCCTCGTGCTTGTGAGTGCCTCCCCATGTCATGCCGGGACCCAATACCTTTCTTGAGCAGCTGGTGTTAACAGCTGAAGTCATCGGTGAAGACACCAGTATGGAAAGACTCATTTACCTAGAGCATTCCAACCAGGAGGTGCTTGAGCTGAGTCCCACCCAGGCAGTCTGTCCAAAGTGCTGGCCTGTGGTCCATCCACTGCTTACTGCATGCCTTCATACAGTAATGGAATGAAAAGTACTTCATGGAAAAGGAGGACATACTGCATTTTAAGAAAATACTTTATATTTGCGTGGCTGAGGCACTCCTGAAATGACTGTAAGTCCATGCCTCAAACTGTCCCCTTAGGGCAGTGGTTCTCAGCCCTCCCTATGCTGTATCTCTTTAATACAGTCAATACAGTTTCTCATGATGGGATGACCCCAACTATAAAATGATCTTTGTTGCTACCTCAAAGCTGTAATCTTAATACTGTTATGAATTATAATGTAAATTCTGTGCTTTCTGATGGTCTTAGGTGACCCTTGTGAAAGGGTCGTTTGACACCACACACCTCACAAAGTGTCATGGCCCACAGGTTGAGAAGCATTGTCTCAAGGTTAGGATATTTTATATGTCAAAGAAGATAATTCATTTTTCAATTTATGATAGTAGAGAACATAGTAATATGTGTAGGCTAGAAGCAAGACATCCTGCTGCAAGCACATGTAGCTTGTAATGAGGAAGAAATTAGGGAAGACATTAAACAGAACTGTTGCCCATCCAGTGATCAATGGTGTCTTGAAAACAAACCTGAGAAAAGCATTTTCAGCTCAACATCCCTAGCCTCCTACTAGGCTGTTTCTGCGGTCTCCTGGGCTACAGAGGAGAGCCAAGAGCCTTGCATTTCCCAGAATCCCAGAATCCTCCTCTCCCCCATCAGTCTACCATGGTTACTCGAGAGTTGGAGGGCAAAAGAGGGGAAGCTATTCTCCAGAGACAGACAGACACATACATACACACACACTCACACACACACACACAAACACACACGTGCATGCACACAGCACGTGTGCTTTTAATCAGCTTTATGTTACTGTAACAAAAATGCCTGAAGTAATCAACCAACACAAAGAGCTTTGTTGTAGATGTTTCATCCTGTGGATCAGTTGGCTGTTTCTTTGTGCTAGTCAGGAGACAGCATGTTATGACAGAAGCTGGTGACAGAACTAAGTTTTGTGCCTCCTTCAAAGCCAAGGAACAGAAAAAGAAAAAAACCGGGCCTATAGTGTCCCCCAGTAACCTGCAAACTTACCCGGTCCCTCTCAGTGCTTCTACTTGCTCAGCTGCCGCACAAGTAGCACACCAAGTCCTCGGTGTGGGGGCCTCTGGAGAGCGTTCTGTATCCAAGCCGCAGCCTCTGTCTTGCAGTAGGTGGCAGAGGTTGTCAGTGGCAGCCAGAGATGCTGAAGTTTGTCGCAGCTCACCGAGAGCTCTGGATCACTTCAGTGCCACTCAAAAACTCCTATGTACTTGTGTAGCTTCTGCTTACCCTACCAAACCTGTCCAGAGAAGTAAAACCCCTGATTTCAGTAGATAATGATTTAATATAAAAGCTCAAAGGCTCAGAAAAGCCAGAGGAAGCACAGTGAAGGGAGACCACAGAAGCTGCAAGGCTGTCCCCACCAGTGACCTGCTTTGCCTGAAACATCAAAGGGGGATACAGCTGAAGCCTTGACACTGGACCTGGGTTTTCTGTGCCAATGAGGGTATACGTGTGCCACCTTCATTGCCACAGCCTAAGGCTGAGCCCTGCAGAACCCTGCTGGGAAATGCTACGACAGGCTCTCAGTCTTTGCCCAACTGCATAGAATGAAAGGGAAGGAGAGTGTTCAGTGACACCACTACCACCCCCAGACAGTGCAGCATAGGGCCTGTCTAAAGGCGCTGTAACTCCTGAGAAGCAGCAAGCCGTTCTCTGCACTGTGTGTAAGAGGCAGAAGGAGCAGTGCGAGCCTGCTCAGACAGGTGCAGACTCTTCTGGGAGTTACATGAATCCAGGGCGACAAGGAGCAAGCTGGGGTCTCTAATCCAGAGGGAGAGAACACAGTTACAGTTACACACCCATGTGTCCTTTATATAAAATTGAAGTCCAAGAGAAGCAAGGAATAGCGAAATGGGTGCTAGCCCTTTTACTTGACTTTTTTACTGTACTTTTTATTTGGCACGGTAAATGTACATACTTACATTTTAGTGCAAGTGTTCATGTATGGGGTCAGATCAGGGTAGTGACATAGCTGTCACCTCAGACATTTGCTATTTGTTCTGGGAGCATTCACAAATTGCCGCTATGAGCTATGTTATGAAGTGTTCACTTGATTAGTGGCAACCATAGTAATTCTCCTCTGCTAAACATAGTTCACCCGTATTTCCATCAGCTATCGTCCTCCCACACACCTTTGCTGGGCTCTGCTAAGCACTATTCTACACTCTGCTTCTCGGAGATAGATCAATTGTACTTCCTCATATTAGTAAGAACACCGATGTTTGTCTTTGTGTGCCTGACTTACTTCTTATCTTCCATCCACGTTGCAGTAAATGGCAGTGTTGTTTACAGCTGAGTAATACTTCATTGTATATGTGTACCACATTTCCTTATCCAGTCGCTCATCTACAGATCCTGGGTCGATTCTACTTCATAACTATCATAAAGAGTGAGGCAGGAAAGTGCAAGTGACTTGTTTTAGATATATACCTGTGGTGGTTTGATTTGGAGTCACCCCCATAGACTCATATGTTTGAATGCTTGGCCCATGGGGAGTGGCACCCTTAGGATGTGTGGCCTTGTTGGAGTAAGCGTGTGGCTGTGGGGACGGGCTTTGAGGGTCTCCTGCTCAAGCTAGTGGGGCAGTCTCCTCCTGATCCTGTGGATCAAGATGCAGAACTGTCAGCTCCTCCTCCAGCACCATGTCTGCCTGCATGCCACCATGCTTCCCACCGTGACAATGATGGACAGACCTCTGAAACTATAAGCCAGCCCCAGTTAAGTGTTTTCCTTTATAAGATTTGCTGTGGTCATGGTGTCTGTTCACGGCAATAGAAACCCTAACTAAGACAATACCAATACAACGATGGTCAGATGTCCTCGTTAGAGTTCCTGTTGCTGTGATAAATCACCAAGACCAGAAGCACCTCAGAGAAAGGGTTTGTTCCTTTTTTACAGCCCGTAGTCCATCGTCCAGGGGAGTCTAGTCAGGGACCTGGAGCCTCGAAGCAGAAGCTGACCCGGAAGCCGTGGAGGAGTGCTCCTTGCTGGCTTGCTACTCATACCTTGCTCCGCTTGCTTTCTTAATTACCCAGAACCACCAGTCTATGACCGGCCCCACCCACAGTGAACTGGGCCCTCCCATATCAGTCAGTAGAGAACCATGCCACAGGCTTACCCACAGTCCAGTCCTGTGGAGGCATTTTCTCAGTTGAGAGTCCCTCTTCCTAACTGACTCTAGCCTGTGTCAGGTTGACATAAAAATGATTAGAGCACTGAATCTATTTCTATTATTTCTAGTACAGTCTCTGTACTGATTTCTTCCATACTGTGCCAGTCTTTTTAATCTTTTGACACTGTTTCTCAAAAGTCTGGCAAATGTAACTTGTCATCAAATTTTAGAACTTAAATTCTACAATGATAGTAGGCACTTTTCTAACCTTTTTATAGAATGAACTGTTCCTATTGTCACCACAGCTTTCTAGATGACGTAGCTAAGGCCTCAAGACATTGAGTAATGGTCGAATGCAAAGCTGGGCCCAGCTGCATGCTTCACCAAAGCAACCTTTCTCCAGACAGTGTTTTCACCCCATGCTAGCCCAGGCGCTGGGTCATTTTGGTTTCTGGACTTGAACGTGAGAGTTAGTCTGAGATCCTATTTAGCATTATGTTAGTAAGCCCAAATGTGCGCCAGAGAAGCAGGAAAGGTTACAGTGAAGAGCCTGTAAGTCACACGAAGTGAGGAGGAGAGTGTGTGTCACCTGAAGAGAGGATCCTGGGAGATAGGTACCATGCGCAGCCACCGCAAGGATTATGTCACAGGAGAATCAGGCATTTCAACTTTGGGGTGGGAAGTGGGCCAAGAGAGCTCTTGTTCGCTTTAAGGTGTGTCTCCTCAGCCACTTCCTGAGAATCAAGACCGGCAGCAAAGTCTGGGAGCAAAAAAAGCATCATGTGACCTGAGGGCTGAATCCATGGCAGAGGAGAGTTCAGTTTAAAGAAGTGCTGTGGGAGCTTGGCAGGGAGGCTCCGTTGGTAAAGCTGCTTGCCGCTCACGTGTGAAGATGCACAGCAGCCATGTGAAGGGCTGGGCTGAGAGAAATCTATAACCCCAGTGCTGGGGTCATGAGGACAGGTGGCTCCTCAGAGCCCATTGACTAGGTAGTCCAACCAAATTCATGAATTCCAGAGTCAACAAGAGACCTTGCCTCAAAATTAAGGTGGAGGGTCTGTGGAGACGGCTCACAGGATAAAGTACTCACCACCCGAGTATGAGGATGGTGGCTTCAGTCTTGAGACCTGTGTAAATGCGGGGTGGGCATGGTACCATGTAACTACAGCATCTACAACGTGTTGACACAGTGGTGTCCTTAGAGCCAGCTAGCTAGCTAGCCTAGCTGTGTCTGTAAGCTCTGGGTTCGGCTGAGAGACCCTGCTTCATAGTAAGCCAGGGAGTAGGGGGCAGAACTCCTGACACCAACACCACACATTTATGTAGCATGAACACATGCATGTACGCACACACGCGTGCACACACTCATGCACACATGGTCTTATGATGGAAGGTTGCCCAGAATTATACCAAAGATTTCTTTTGATTCTTAGAGTCCAGAATTCT
This sequence comes from Mastomys coucha, assembly GCF_008632895.1. Lineage (NCBI taxonomy): Eukaryota > Metazoa > Chordata > Mammalia > Rodentia > Muridae > Mastomys > Mastomys coucha. The sequence goes on from NW_022196895.1 coordinate 71,108,933, forward strand.
GTCTTTTCTGCTTCCACACTGAGTTTTGTAGAGCAGTGCCGTTAGCAGCAGATAAAGTCTGAAGTTACTCTGCGATTCTAGACAGCTCATGCCTCTAAACCTCCTTGCCCAGCCCTCTTCCTCCTGCCCCCGGCCTCTCTGTGGGTTTGCTCCTATGGCTCTCATCTGGAGCTGGGGCCTCTCTGTGGGTTTGCTCCTGTGGCTCTCATCTGGAGCCGGCATCCCTTTTACCTTGGCTTTTCACTTATTCAGATCCTGAACGTTCCTTCAAGGCCCTGCTGAATTTCAAAGGATGCATGAAAACTTTCTTTTTATTCTTGTATCTCTGGATAAAATGCCCAGAGCACTTTATTCCCGGCGTCTCACCCTCTTCTGCCCTGCTTTAGGTGTTTAATGTCTTTCCCCTCTACCAGTCGCTGATCTGCAGCCCCAACTGCCTAGTTCAGCCCATGAAGTGGGCGGAGGAGTGAGCCGCCTATATATGTACTCTGTGCGGGAAGAGCCACCTATGTTCCGTACTCTGTGCGGGAAGTGAGGGGTTGTTCCTATCCAGGAGCTGAGGAGTCAAAAATTCTGTACCTTTTGATGTTCTTTTCAAAATTATATTCAGCCATCTTCTAGAGTCTTAATGCCTGTAACTGCCTCTCCCTGTTCTCGGCACTGTCCTAGACACTGTGGCTACAGCAGAGGACAAGAAAACAAGCCCTCCTCCCATAGAGCAGACTGTGGAGAAGACACAAGTCAAAATGGAAAGCAAGTGGCTGTCTTAGCAGTGACTAGCAGAAAAGTCAAGGGCAGAAGAGGGTGGGCAGGGTGGGGGCGGGATGTGGGCAGGGTGGGGTGGGGCAGAGTCCATGGCCGAGTCAGTGCCGTTCCCGTTGCCGCTGTCATTGTGTGTTTTTATTTTTACAGAATTTACAATTACAGAAAAGTAAATAGAGTTGCCATTTCGAGACCGTCCAGGCAAAGTGTTTCCTGGATTTATGCTGGGCACAGTGGCACAGGTCTAGAAGGAGGGTCTTTGGGGCTAGATAGGCCATTGGTGAGCTCCATATGAAAGAGCTGTTCTCAAACAAAATGAACATCCTTTGGCCTCCACATGTATGCACACATATATACCCCTAACACACACACACACAAACTGGTAATGGTTGCATTCATGTTCATTTCTGCCTCAAACCCTAACATTCACACTGGTGTCCTGTTAGGAAGCCACGCTTCCCATGAACTTGCTATTCTCTCTCTGTAGCCTCTTGCACCCGCTCTGCTCTCTGGGAGCCACAGTTACCTGCCGTTTCCCCTTAGTCTCCTCTTTCATGGTATTGGTCTGTTCCTTTGTATTTAGGGTTTTCTGGAACTTTCTCCTGGTTCTGTTGAAGCTGCTTGTGTGTGCCCAAAGCCTCATGGTATTGGTCTGTTCCTTTGTATTTAGTTTTTTCTGGTACTTTCCCCTGGTTCTGTTAAAGCTGCTCGTGCACTCAAAGCCTCAGCAGTGTCACCGCGGTCAGGACTGTGGTCTCTTCAGGACTCTGCTCCTGAGGTGCTAGTGACTGGCATCTCCAGGCTTCTCCAGTGAAGCGTAGCTGTCTGTTCCTTTGGAAATGTAAAATATCTTGGGAGTGACACTTGTCTGGAGTCTGGCCTCTGATCGCAGAGGAACCGAGCACTGTGCTGCATTTGCTAAGGCTGACTTTGTAGTTCACTCGGTAGGCTTTAGTTCAGCGTTGACGTTTGTTTATTTTTGCCCAGATTTCTCTAGCTTTGGCCAGTGAACTCCTGGGGCTGATTTCCTTGTCCTTTGCCACACCCCACTTTGTGGACTATGTGGAATGCTGCGACTGAGCCTTGAATCTTCTGTGTCCCGGGCTCCAGCCTACCTTTTGCCAGACCCCACCCTCCTCCCTCTCTTCCATTAACAGCTAATGCACTGGGCTCTGCCTCTGCCCTGCCCAGGCACCTTTCTTCCTGTTTGTCTCTTCCTGGGGTGCCTCAGCTTCTCTCTATCACCTCACCCTTACTAGCTGTGTCCTTGGTCCCTTCTGACACAGGCTGCAATGCCTGATCTGCTTTCTAGTTCCTTTAATAAACACTCTCTGCCCAAGAGCCTTCCATAGGCCATAGAAAATAGTGAAGCTTGACCTGTAATACTGACCTTAGAGCAAAATGAATTACAAAGTGCAGCCCACAATATGTGGATGTATTGCCTTTTTATTGTACTATACTCAAGAATAAATGATTCTTTAAGACAGTCACATATACATGGAGATGCAGCCTTTTATGGTTATAGCCAATAGAGAAATTAGTTGATCTCTGGAGGTTCCAGAGAAGTTAACCCTTGTTTAGAGTAATATACTATTAAGGCCAAGGTCACAAGTAAATCCTTTAAGTCAGACAAGTAGTTTTGTTCTGGAACATAGCAAAAAAAAAAAAAAAAAAAAAAAAAAAAAAAAAATTGTACCCCTGGGCTCAGACTGCCTTGGACTCTGTGGTTATAGAGGTTGGAAGATGGATGGTTCTGTTTAAAAACAGAAAACAAAACAATCCATCACCCGCGCACTAGAGGAGAAGCTGATGTTACATTTACTCGCAAGTCGTGAGGCATGCTCTGTTGGTCTAAATGAGAGCCTGTCATTACCACAGATGCTACGCAGAAAGGGGCTGCTTGGCTTCAGAGCCAAGGCTCCCCTCCATTGTTTAATCATTTTTAGGGGAGCTGAGTGTTTATAATAAAACAAATCACCTAAAACCTTGGGAGTTTAATTCATGGGATACCGCAGTATCCAAAGCTGATTGGGAGCTGTGTGCGCCACTGAATAGTCTTGGTACACCACGTACGCGTGATCAGAGTCACGGTGGCTTGCTTATATATATAATACAGTAATGGCATACATGTGATAGGTTTGTAGAAATATATTTCCAATTGGAAATACTATTTTAATAAATGCTGTGGAAGTGTAAGTAATGTCTACATAGTGTTTTATTATATATATTAAACATTAAATTTCAGTTTTTTGACTACCTTGGCTTAAGAGAACCATAGAACTCATGAATTTTCTCATAAGCTGGGTAGATGAGCTTGACGCTGTAACATTTTTCCTTTTATTGAAGAATGAAAACTAAATCTGTAGAAGTACTCTTCCAATTTTGGGCAAGTAAACACTAAGATCTAGAAGCCCCTGGCATAGTAACTTGCATTCAACCAAATAAGATAGTTTTCCATCAAATATTATTTGGCATAGTCTTCTAAAATATTTGCTTAATAGTGTGTGTGGGAATGTATACTCCTTGGCTAAGTCTGTCTATACAATTAAACAACTGGGCTGTTCAGATTAAACAGTATTAACATCAATCTAAACATTCTCTATGCTAGTGTTCCATGAGAAGGGCAGTACTGGCCCATTGTGGTCTCCGGCCCTCCTGTGCAAACAAGACACTAAGCAGCAAACTCTGAGACCCTGAGTCTCTCGTTTCTCCTCTAGGGTTTAGTAGGGACAGCGCTAGTGTACCCTTCCCCAGCCGCGGCGCAAAGCTCTGGGTCTCTGCATCTGACTCAGCAGGGCCCTGGCTCCCATTTCACCAGCTGGGAACAGTTTGAACAGACAGAAGGGGACAGAAGTCATCCAGCCCCGTTGTGCTCACTGCCACTGCAGCTCGTATGAGTGAGTGTATAAGGTTCCTCCCTGTTGTCCCTGTCATGGACGCAGTTATCTGTGTTGTTGGAGGATTAAGAATGTTACCAGTGGGTGGCATTTGAAAATTAGGCGATATCGTCAAGGAAAATGTAATCAGAAGATAACTTTTCTTTTAATGAAAATAGGAAATGATGGAGTGACTTGATAAATCTTAATTAAAAGCGATAGCCAGCTCATACTAAATGAAGTTACTTTGGGGGGGGGGGTTTGTGTGAGTGTGCCACAGTGCATGTGTGGAGGTCAGAGGCCAACCTCAGGTGTCAGACCTGGCTTTCTTCCCTGTTTGAGACAGATTTTTTTACTGTTTGCTGATGTGCACACCGAGTGAGCTGCCCCTTGAGCTTCTCATGACTCTCTTGTCACTGCCCCCTCCTCCCAGGAGATTAGATACTTACACCACTTGTCCAACCTTTTGCTGCTTCTGGAGCCCTGAACTCAGCTCATCGAGCATGTGCAGCGAGCATGTGCAGCGAGCCCTTTACCTGCTGAGCCAGCTCCCTAACCCATCAACGAGTTTTAAAAGCCTTCATTTTTTTTAAATGTAATTTTTAGAATATTTTCATTGTTGTCATTAATTGCATAAGGAGTTTCTCTCTCACACATACACACACACAAAATTGGATTAATTTGTCTGGAGGGTATCTTATTAAATTTATTCATCTGTAAGTGTTTTGCCTGCATGTATGCATTGTATGCTTATGGGACATTTTTATAGATTTTTAATATGGACTTTAAAACTTCTTTTTCCTCCTATTGAGAACCTCCTCCTCCTCTTCTCCAAATGTCACTTCTGCGGGGTCTCTTATTCCTGCAATGGACAAAGCACATTATAACTTACAAGTGTGGTTTGAGTGCTCATTCTACCCATGCTAGTCATTTTACACCGCATGAGCACAGTGCTGCTGGACATCATTGAGGGGGAGTACGCTACATACAGCCTCAGGAGGCCCGCGGGGAGGAAGGGCGCTAACAAAAGGGCAGTTCACTCTGATTGTCAGGTAGATGGTAGAGGGGACAAGTTCTGGAAGGAAGATGGAACTGCACTAGGCAGGGGGAAGGAAGGAGAGCCGGGCTTGACCTTGCCCATCTTGAATGATCAGAAGGTTTCCATAGGTGGAGGTGAAAGAATAGCTTGCAAAGGAAACCCATGAGAGTGAGGGACAGCCCAGGGCACTGTAGCTTAATGGCCAACAGAAGGAAACAACTGGACTCAGAGATTCCCTACCAAGTCAGTGTGGCTTTTGTCACTTAATGATACAGTGATGTCCTTAGACTAGTGCCTTTCAAACTTTTTTAACTGTCACTGCCAGTTACACACACACACACACACACACACACCTGTACCATGTGTAGCAGTGTACTTATTTGCATACAACTAAAACAGTACTCACTGAGTGTACTGGCTGGTTTTCTGTGTCAATTTGATACAAGCAAGAGTCATGAGAGAGGAAGGAGCATCAGTTGAGGAAATGCCTCCATGAGACCCAGATGTAGGGCATTTTCTCAAGTGATCAAGGGTTGGAGGGCCCAGCCCATTGCTGGTAGGGCCATCCTGGGCTGGTGGTCCCGGGTTCTATAAGAAAGCAGGCAGAGCAAGCCGGCAAGCTATTAAGCAGCACCCTCCATGGCCTCTGCATCAGCTCCTGCCTCCATGGCCTCTGCATCAGCTCCTGCCTCCAGGTTCTGGCCCTGCTCTAGTCCTGTCCTGACTCCCTCCAGTGAAGGACTGTGACCTAGAAGTTAAGCAAATAAACCCTTTCCTCCTCAACGCGCTTTTTTTGGTCATGGTGTTCATCGCAGCCATAAAGCCTGTAACTAAGGCACTGAGCATGATGGGCTCGTGACCCTGTATCTGTCTGAACGGCTGGCCAGGCCTACCCAGCTGATGTATCATGACCCTGTATCTATCTGAATGGCTGGCCAGGCCTACCCAGTTGATGTAATGGCCAGCTGCTGTATAATGTCTTAGAGTTTTCAAAATCCATGAGTAGTTTCAAATGTGGCCTTGGGAAGAGGGGTGCATCTCCATCCTCCAAGTTCAAAATGCAGATCCTCCGGCTCCATCCAGACCTGTGGCCTAAAGACTCCGGTTCAGTTCCCAGCAGCCACACCTTGTCACATGCACAGACAGCGTCCACATTCGGGAGAGGTTACACTTCTCCAAGTCACCACTGCAGCACTCAGAAAGAAAAGGATGGGGAGGGATGGCTTAGTGAAGGAAGTGTGAGTTTAAGCCCTAGATCTGCATAAGAAAGTCATGCATGGTAACTTCTAACTCCCAGTGCTGAGAAACAGGCACAATGACCTGGGGTCTGCATGCCCACCTCACCCTACTTTAGTAAGTTCTAGGCAGTGAAAAACCTACTGCTCAGTGGGCAGGAGTACTTGTAGCACAAGCATGAGGACCTGAGTTCAGATCCCCAAAGCCCATGGACAAAGCTGGGCACGGCTGCATACACACCTATAAGCCCACAGCTGTACGCATATGGAGACAGCAGATGGCTGGGCTTGTTGGACACTAACCAAGCTCTGGGTTCAGAAAGACCCTGTGTGAAGGGCTTAGAGCAAGACACCTAGCATCCTCCTATGGCCTCTGTTCACTCTCGCTCTCTGTCTCTGTCTCTCTCTGTCTGTCTGTCTGTCTGTCTGTCTCTCTCTCTCTCTCTCTCTCTCTCTCTCTCTCTCTCTCTCACACACACACACACACACACACACACACACACACACACACACCCCTCCTAAGGAACCACACCCAGAGTTGTTCTCCTGCCTTCACACATAGGTGTACACACATAAACATGTACACACACACCAAAAATGGGGCTGGGGATTTTAGCAAACACAACTATATATTATTTCCATCGAAGTAGTTTCTCAGATCAGGGACTGCAGGAGAGCACGGCAGAGCATCGTGACATGAACACCAGATTCATGTCCATGCTGCCTCCTCTAAGAACAAGCCCAGTGCTGCCGGTCTCCAGCCATGAGGGCTCTGAGAGAATTCTATTTAATAGTGAACAGCCTGTAATCTCAGGCTTGCTCTCCCTCCCAGAAGTCTTGATGACATCTTACATCCCGAGAGACCCCTCCCACATGACCTCCACTTCTCTACCCTTACCAAAACTAGGGGCATGGAAGCTGGACTGACAGACAGCCTTATGGACTGACACACAGATGGAATCTGAGGTGTTTCAGCTCCCTTCCCACAACAGACAGCCACCGTGATCCTCACTCCCTCTTGTCCACGTCCATATGGTTGGAAGCCTTTTCCTGTGAGCTGGGCTGTGCTCTTATAGGTTCTACTTCCTGTTTCCTTTGACTGCACAGACAGAACACTCGGTCTCCAAGGCCTTCTTTACCATTCATACCGCCTATATGTGTGCGACTGTGTATGTATGTCTTTTTGTCTCCCTTCATCCTCCGTTCCCTGGTGTGTTTTCTGTTTCTAACCCCATCCTGTCCTCTCCGATACACTGCCTCACACAGAAGAGTCACTCACTAAATACTGCTGTATGGTCGAAAGGCAGCTTGAGAATCAAGTTGCTACTTTCAGCTGTGTTCTTGTCTCTCTTGTCCCTTTTGAAAGCTTGGTCTAACTGTAGACCATGCCAATACAGCAGAATTGGGGAACACATGGGAAAGTGGCAGCCTCTCTGGCCTGGAGAGTCAGTAAGGGAAGAAACGTGGGGTCTTAAACCCTAAGAATCATGGAGGAACCGCAGAAGAGGATGAGGTTCCTGAGACCCACAACCACAACTGGACCTTGATCCATACCTGCAGAACCAGCTTTTATGTCCCAGTCAAGGATGGGGGAGGGCTGCCCAGAAACCAGAGCCTGCTCAAAATACGGAGACTCTCAACAACTTAACATTAATTTTATTCAGGATACAGTCCAAATTTTTCCGACATCGAAGGAATCAAGAAAATGGAACACATTCTCTACATAAAAGAAAATCAATTAAGCACAACCCCAAGATGAACCAGATGTTAGAACTTACAGACAAGGATTTTTGAAGTAACTGCAAATAACGCTTCTCCATTTTTTCACAGATGACACATGTTTTCAATGCATCAAAATTTCAGTAGAGAGATGAGATGTCTCAGGCAAGCAATGGAAACTGCACACAAACTCCAAATGGGGGAAAGACAGAGGTCTATAGATCGAGATGCTAATAGCAAACAGTTAGGTAATCACAGGGAGCCTCATGTCGAGATGCACTGGTGTCAAAACTGTTGACACACCAAACAGCCACGCGGCCCAGGGGAGCACAGGTCTGTAGGAGCAGACGAGGGCGGGATGGTTACCTTCCCTGCTCTCCTGAGTGTGAACCCAGAGTTCCCTGTCAGGTGAGGAGAGCTCTCAGGATGAAAGCCAACGAAAGACAGAGGTGAAGGAGAGTTGCTGGCAGCGCGCCTGCCTGCTCTGTGACGCTAGAGGGAGTTCTTAGGGCTGAACAGATTCCAGATGGGAATTCAGATTGTCAAAAAGGAGACTGTCTATAAGAAATGATAAATGTGCAGGTTACTGCAAGTTTACTACCATATCTTTCTAGTTGATAATGTTTGTAGATGAACTATATGTAAAAACTACAGAACAAAGGAGGGGAGAGGAGGGATATGGTCCTGTATGGTTATGAGTTTATAGAGTTTATATATGAGTTCATATTTCACACAATCTTTGTGAAGATGAAAAAGTCACAGATTTGTTTTGTAATCTATAGCAGCCAATATGAAATCATATAAAAATGAATAACCCAAAAGCCAACAAAAGGCAGTGGAATGGCTCAGCAGGTAAGGAGCCTCACTCATTATGAAAACTAGAGTGACTAGCGCTCAATCCCAGGAGCCATGTCACCTCAGAGTCATCCTGAGTTGGGCCATGGCACACACACACACATACACACACACCCGCACACACATTAGTAATGGAAGGAGAGAGCCCCCCAGAGTCATCCTGAGTTATGCCATGGCACACACCCACCCCGCACACACGAGTAATGATAATGGTGATGAGTTTAAAAAACCAACCCAAAAAGTGGTATTGTAAAAAACACTTGGGTAGTACACTGTCACCCCCATGAAGGAAGGAGGATAGAAATGAAGGAACAAGAAGACAACTGAAAATAAGATGACAGCTATAACTATAGTAGGCAGCAGTAGCCCAAGCACCCATTCAGAAGGAAGCGTGAGGATGGAGGAAAGACGGCACAGCAATAAGCCGTCTACAAAGGATGCACCGTAACCATAAGAACTGGGGCGAAAGCCAGTGGAAGAGGGGCTGGAGAGATGGCACAGCGGCTAAGAGTGCCGGCTGCTTGCTCTTCCAGAGGACTGGATTCAGTTCCCAGCGCACACATGGAGACTCAGCCATCTTTAACTCCAGTTCTAAGGGGATATGAAACTGTCTTCTAGACATCGCAAGCACCATGCATACAAGTGGTGTATGTATATACGGGTGAGCAAAACAACCATACACATGAAATAAAACTAAAAGCAGAAGAGAAAGAAAGTAAATGGAAGAAAAGATAGCCTGCAAACAAGTGTAGCTAGCACAGCATGTCAGAGCAAATCAAGTTCCACGTGATGTGCGGCGGTGGCTGAAGTGTACATGTACTTGTAACACATTCAAAATCACGGAAAAAGGAACATTGACAGGTGCGTGGAAGAGATGTGCCCACTATCCTTATTGGAGATTTACATCCTTCCCACAGCAACTGATGAAGAACTAGACCAAAAAAATCAGCAAAGGCATGGGCGATCTGAAGGGCTGTCAGCCACCGCCCCCTGATTGGCATTTATAGAACATCCTACGGTGGCAGAACTCACTTGATTTTGAATGTGTATGGCACATTTACCTAAGTATACCCTATTTTGAGCTTTATGACTAATTTCTGTAAAATTAGAATCATCAAACTAGAATTGGATGATCAGAAATCGATAAAACACCAGAAAAGGCACCGGGTACCAGGAAGCAAATGTGTAGGAGGGAGTCAGAGGAGTCCATTAGCACATCATGCCTGCTCTGTGTCTGTGCTGGTCACGTTATGTGCAGATAAGAACATTTATCAAATTCAACACTTGAAATTAGTGGATGTTTGTTTGTTTTCTGAGACAGGTTTCTCTGCTGAACAGTCATGTCTGTCCTGGAACTCACTCTGTAGACCAGGCTGGCCTTGAACTCACAGAGTTCCTCATACCTCTGCCTCCCTGAGGCAGTGTGCCACTACTGCCTGGCAAAATTAGTGGATTTTGGGTGATAACTTGGATATGCAAAGAGGGGGGGCTCAGAACGTTTCTTCATGATTACCTAACCAACCACAGTCTCTGCTCTAAAGTTGGGGAGCAGGGTAAACACTGCCCACCAGGAGCATGGGTTTTCTGCAGAGCCCCCATGCTTTGCAGGGTGCCATGTGCCTGGCCACAGAAGAGAGAGGAAGCACATGATGCAGACATGTGACAGGCTAAGAGTGGCCTTCCTGGTGTCCCTTCACACAGCCCAGCACTAGCTCCTGTAACAACAGAAGCTAGGTAAACACCAGCCTCAGGAGTGAGCCGCTTTACAGTCAAGCAGCAAGCTTCCCATCTAAACAGAAAGCCTGTGAGGTGCTCAGGGCTGACAGCAGTGGTGCGCGCCTGGCATCTGCCACCTCTCCCTCTCATGTTCCGGGGACACCCCTGGCAGTAACTGGTATCACGGTTTCATAGTACCTTCAAGGGTTATTTTAAAACAAAATACACAATTCACAAATGTCTTCAGGATATGTGCACTCTGTGCTTCATATCATTACTACATTTTTTATGTGATAACCACGCAAAAGCCAGATGTCTCCAGAGAAATCATTTTGCATTGCTGCTGTCTCTAAACAAACAGCCCAGCAGTACACATTCCCGGAGTTCACTCTGGGCAAGATCCCTGCAACTCGAAGGGTAAAGCAGAAGTCGGAAGTGACTTGTGTGTCTAGAAGAGGAACAGCACAGAGGGATTTCTTAATATGTCTTCCAGACTCGAAGTTAAAAACATAATATTTTTCATATGATTTCGACTGCCCTCATATTTATGTTTAGAAGCATGTACTCACATAAGAGGAAACACGTTCCCCAGAATGCAAATGTTTCCTGGGAATAGAAAGCTAAGGGTGGGTTGTTTGTGTGTTTGCTTGGCTTTGCTGGATTAAATGTTTTCTCAATGTTGTCGTTAGTGATGCTCTGCTCATGCAGAGGAGCGCCTGCCCACCATCAACATAGGAAACATGTGCTAACAAGCCTTGAAGTGTGTGTGTTGGGGTGGAGGGGCTAGAGCTCTTCTCAGGTTAGATCAGATCTTTGAACTAGCCAGAATAGACCAGAAAAGAATCATCGTGTCTTCCGCCAGAAAGCACTTCATAGAATATTTTCTCTCTATAACAGAACAAGCAGCCTTTGCTCCTTCCAGCCTCCCTAACTCACAACTTCAATGGGCATCTCTTCTTTCCAACTCATAGCAGTAAATGTCTTGAATTCTCAATGGAACTCCATAGCATTACCCGTGTGTTGCCCCCCCCTCCACGCCCCTCTCCCTCCCCCTGCAGACCCATCACAGTGTAGACCGGACACCTCTACAGATCTAACTCATATCCTTTGTCAGTGTCACAAGAAAGGCTCCAGAATGTGTACCGTGCTCTGGACCTCCCTGGTTCTGTCTCCCTCAGTACAGCACACTGTGGCTGCGTTCACTTGGCTCTATAAGGGACATGACTGTAACCGTGCATGTCAGTGACCCTAGTCCGTGAGTGAAGCCTAGAGAAGGAGTGATGCGGAGACGAGTCACTGAGTCATGTGCTCACTGTGCAAGCAAGAGAACTTGAGTTCAGATTTCCAGTAGCCACACGGAAAGCCACGGGGCACACACCTGTAATCCCAGTGCAGGGTTGGGGCCGCAGAGGTGGGATGATCCCTTGTGTGGGGGTTACCCACCAGCCAGTGTAACTGAGCCAGGGGACTCCAGGTTTAGTAAGAGCCCCTGTCTCAAAAAATGAAGGAGAGCCAGTAGGATGATCAGCAAATGAGGGTGCTTGCTGTCAAGCTGGGCATCCTGGACTCAATTCTCAAAGTACCCATAGTGGAAAGAGGAGACCGAGTTGCCTTCTGACCTCCACATGCATACACGTGTGCTATGTGTGTGTGTGGGGGGGGTGTATGCGTGTGTTATGTATGTGTATGTAAATTTAAAAACTGATTTAAATAACTGGGTAGGGGTGATAGATGAAGACACGTTGTCCAACTCTGGTATCTGTTTGGTTGGTTGTTTGGTTGTTTTTTTTGTTGTTGTTTTTTTTTGTTTTGTTTTGTTTTGTTTTTTGAGACAAGGTTTCTCTGTGTAGCCCTGGCTGTCCTGGAACTCACTCTGTAGACCAGGCTGGCCTGGAACTCAGAAATCTGCCTGCCTCTGCCTCCCAAGCGCTGGGACTAAAGGCGTGTGCCACCACTGCCCGGCTCAACTCTGGTATCTGAATGTACAAACACAGACACATGCACAAATATCACACACACACACACACACACCCCTGGAGAGAAGTGTAAGGAAAGATGGTAGACATAGGGACAATCCCATACTGGGTCATGGAAAAATACCATCTGCATTCCAGCTTGTCTGCGGCCAGCGTTACCCCCTCCACAGGACCCCCCATTCCTTGGCCCTCACAGGGGATGATACTGGACTGACAGCAGTGCAAACCCAGAAGGAAGGAAAAGATACTGAGAGCAGCCTTCCCTTACTGTGTTGACGAGTGCCTCATGTTCTGTATGTCCAGATCTTACACATATGTCACTCTTCTCCAAAGCCAGGCTGCCGGCCTGATTTGCTGCTGGTGAGTACCTGAGGGGTCTCGCCCTGGCTGCCTCGCCGGTGGCACGTCACAGCCTCCTGTTGGGAGCCATGAGCCTAGCTACATCAGAGCTTTGCTGAGGCAGCTCAGCATTGCACCTTGAGTCTTCCACTCCTGTCTCCCTCACCCTGGGCCCCATCTGCCTCCTGAATCTGAGACTGTCTGAGAACAGATTCATTCAGAAGAAACAGAAAACGTTTTGGGTTCTCTTGGAATTTATTATATAAGAAGCTCATGTGTTTTGCAGAATATTTACAAGGAACAGGTCTGGACATTAATTGGAGGGCTCGGATTCGCTTTTGGCCATTAAACTCAGCAGCCACTCTACAGGCCTGTGCTAACTGCCCTCAGACTAGGAGACTGGCGAATCCTCGCACAAGAAGTTCTATCTTTAAATTGAGCCCTTCCGTTTTTCCAGTTTTGCTCACTTTATATAAATTTTCAACACTATGCACAATTAATATATGTGTTCATTATTAAAGTTGGATGTGGCTCTTAAGCACAATAGAAGTTCATTTTTGACCTTTCTACTACACCAACAGATCTCTGCAGTGTAGTGGGCATCCTCAGTTCACATGACTGGATGAGTTTTAAATAACCCAGAAACTTCCTAGTTCTTTGGTCCTTCCTTTTGTTATCAAATTACTTATCCTTAATAAAGCAGATTTAATACTGACTCCCCGGACTTGGAGTCTGCACCTCTCAGAGTCACCAAGAATATAAAATAGAAATAAAAAAAAAAAAAAAAAA
>NW_022196895.1:71122253-71139638 GCF_008632895.1 Mastomys coucha
AAAAAAAAAAAAAAAAAAAAACAGTTTGTAGCCACAAAGCAGTGGGAGTGGTTTATGTGCCCACTGAGGGAGCCTCAGGCCGCTGGGGTTCCTGCCTCTGCTTTGAGCATGGGTTTACTGGTGAACAGAGCTGGCTTGGCCCTCTGTGGACCGCCGGTGCATCCTTGGTGCTGTGGGAAGACTAATGAGCTGCAGGCCTGCCTGCACCAGCAAGTCCTCTCGACCCAGACACACTCTCTTTACTCTTTATAATTAAGGGCCTGAAGCCATTCTTTCCGACTCTTCCCTCCTCCCACCCTGTTGTGTTCACTTGGCTGTTTTATAGGTTACTTGTGCATACTTTCTAAGCGAGCCCAGAGCACACACGTAAAATCTGTCAGCTTGTCCTTTGACGGGAAGCTATTCGGGTTTGGTAGATACATTTTAAGTGTATGCTTTAACCAGTTCTCAGTTAATACGAAGGTGCTCTTCCTTTTTTAAGTGTAAGTACAATGTACAGAACTATATTTATGCGAATTGGTTTTTAGTTTGCTTAAACCCAGAGAAACTCATTTTCAGCTTCAAGTATAAAAAGTCTCATCCTTAAGGAGGGTGGGTGTTCACATTTTAGATAAATGGGTTTCAAAACTTTGAGGTACTCTTTCTTTTCCTCAGAACTCCTCAGACTTTCATTTGGAGCTGGATGAGGGGATTAAGTTAAAATGGTGAAGACATTAGGCCTGCTCTTCTAATGTCATTTTATAGGCCGGTGTTTGCAGCCCTGCAGGTTAAAAAGGATTGTCTAACAGACAGGCCGCCCATGTGGTGTCCTTTCTGAGAGGAGCTCTAACCCTCCTGCTTCATCAGAGATAGAGTGGAGCCTAGCTGCTTCCTGTTCACCAGGCTGACTGACCCTTCAGTGATAAGCAGACACACACTGGCTACTTGAAGGAGATTTTAGTAAAGTTCTCAAACTCACTGGCCAACTTTCTCCTGTGAACCATTTATTTGACAGGAAATGAAATTGGTTACAGGGTTTCTCACATTGCCAAACCTCACTGACAAAATCTGGTTTCTTCCAGAATCCAGGAGAAGCATTAACTCTTTGTTGTTTGTAAACACTTCTGGCCCCTGCCCCTGGAGAGCTGCAGCAGTACCAGGTGGCACAGGATAGGAGATGGAGGCAGAAGATGGAGTGCACCCAGGGTGCTCACAAATGTCCAGAGGCGACCCCTTGAGAATGGGAATTTACTTCATATTGGCACAGTCATCTCTCAGAATAAAGTGACATTTTTCACAAGACTAATTTTTCACTGCCAGAAGCAAAAGCTTTCAACCATGACACAAATTACTGTATTGTCAGCAGAGCCCGGTCACTTAGTCCAGCAAGCACTTTTTAAACTCTGCGAAAGTAGAAGGAACAGAAACAGAGAGGCCCATGTGGTTAGAGGGCAGAGAAACTACTTGGGTGAGTGAAGGTTAAGTTACTACAAAGTGTATAATCTAGTTCATATGTCTAAGGAGGAACTAGGCTAAATTACCCAAAATATTCTGACGCATGGAATCATTTCATTTTGTGAGGCAGAATGGGTGGCTCATAGCATGCTGTTGTAGGCTTGCCTGCTCAGAGCCATCTCCAGCTCCAGCCTCCTGTGTTTGGAGTTAGCAGGCCCAGAGGTAACGCGCAGCATGCATGTGGCAGTCATTAGGACTGTGGAAGTGGTCGCTGGCTAATTGATAGCAGTAGCAGCTAGAGACAGCCTTATTTAATTTTCAATAGTCCTGTGACAGGACTCTATAAATGGGTCCCTTTGTAGTCCAACTCCCATTGTCCTCTGTGTGTCGTTAAATATGAGAGCGTTAATATATGCACTTGATAAAACTTACGAATGAGTTTCTTTGACCCTTTTCCCTCCTTCGGAGTCTTTCCGTTTGATGTTTATCCTGATCACCTTGGAGTCCAACGTGAGTGGACAGTTACCCTCAATGGAGCCTGCTCCCCTGTCTGCCATGGCTCCTGTTAGCTGCAGATGTGCTCATGGCCACAAACCCAACACTTAGCCTGTGCCAGCTGGTTGCTCTGCTCACATCTGAGCCCTGGAGAGGCACAGTGGCCCCACAAAGGGTGAATGGATGAATCACTCCCAGTGTGCTCATCACTGGGAGGTAAGCTTTGTGAACTTGGATTGCACTAGATCTGCATGTCCACGGTTTCCATTGCTGTCTCATAACGTTACACAGGCTGAAGTGGGTGGTTACCTTTTCTGGAGAATGATCTTATTTTTCTCCATTCCATTTTAATGTATCTGTAGCAGAAGGCTGTATTCTTAGAAATGAAAGTGTAGTCTTTTATTAATAACGGGCAGTAGAGGAATTTCACTAATGGAAATGTTCAGAAAATGTGTCTACTTCCTTTTCTTATTTCTTATAACACCACCACCACCACCACCACCATCCGTGAAATAGGAATGTCAGTCTTAGCAAATGTGTGCATTTGACATTCTTCTTGTTGATATAGATGTGAAAAATAATAGCAAGTAGGTCATAAAAGCTTTGCCTTCGTGGCTGGTGATCTGTGCCCTAGCCCTCTCCTGTACAATCTCTGAGTGAAAGACCAATGAGTGTTTTATTCCTCTGTACACGTCCTCTACATTCCACATGCAGACTCTCAGGGTTAGCAGTACTTGTTGAAGAGAGAGCCCCAAACCCAGGACTCGTGAATTTTCAGATGCCAACAATGTATATATGATGAACCACAGGGCTCCTGGTCACCATATTTATTTATGGTACTCGAACAGTCCTTCTCAGACCTCTGACTGAGTCCTTGAATGACTATCTCCAACATCCAAGGGCTAATGTTCTTCTCTTACAAAGCTACTATTTGCAATAGGGATTTTCTTGCCTTTCATTTATTTGCTCAGCTAGTATTGATTGAGCAACTACTGTAGGCTCAGCTAACTCTCTCTGTCTTAAAGGACCCTCTGCTCAGAGTGCTCCAGTTTCTAAAGGAACATGCCCTATGACTGGTTCTTTTTCACAGGTGAGGAATCTTAAGCTAATTATCGGAGGGCTCCATTAGAAGCACAGAAGGAAGCTGCCGGGCGACGGTGGCGCACACCTTTAATCCCAGCATGTGGGAGGCAGAGGCAGGCGGATTTCTGAGTTCAAGGCTAGCCTGGTCTACAGAGTGAGTTCCAGGACAGCCAGGGCTACACAGAGGGAACCCTGTCTCAAAAAAACAAAAAAAAAAAGAAAAAAAGGAAGCTGCCATGCTCAGCTTACAGGCCTGAATCCACCACCATAGGAAAGAGAAGAGGTGGGTGGGAGGATGCTGAGGCAAAGGCAGGAGTCAGGGACATCCTAGTGTGTAGTCTGGATGAGCTGTGCACCCCTCACTTCCCTGTTGCCTCCCTCATTTCCTCATGCACTTGGGGTACCCTTTATCTTCAGCATGCAGCAAGCTCCAGACCAGAGCTTTTGGAGCCTCTTTGCCTGTTGGCCTCACTTTTCTAGAACAAAGGCAGGAGCCAGGGCCATAGATTCTCAGAGTCAAAACAGAGGCCATGAGCCTCTTACTGAAGCCTGACACTCCTCGCCTAATACATGGTTTTAACAAGCTTAGCCATCTGGCTCCCAAGTCCATAAGAGATTAGAAGCCACAACTTAAAAGAACTGCTACAAGTTAGTATGTCAACAGCAGTGAAAATTGAGGGCCACTTGTCCTCATTAGCCAGGACAGGGACAGGAGACAACAGGTCCCACTGCTGCTTTTCTGTGTCTTAAGAACTTTTACAAGTCTGCTGAGGTCATGACCCTGAAGAAAAGTTGGGGCAGTCCCAGGCCCTGGTGCTCTCTTAGAAATGGAAAGGCCCTTGTTCAGGGCAAAAGGGAAGTGCCTAAACCCAGAGGTGGCTGAAGGCCCCGGCCTGACCTCCCAGGACGGCTCAGCTGCTGCTCAGTGCTCTCCTTGGTGGTGAATTTGCTGTTTTATTTTGGAAAGAATCAGCAAAATCAGCATGCTTCCTTTAAAATATGATTTCATTTGTAGTAGTTTGCAGTTTACTCAAGTTTTCATGAGCATGTTAATAACTCTGCCAGAACTTAGTTACCTCATTTGAACTACATGGCGCCCCATGCAGACAGGTAAATATTTCACTAGTGTGGTTTAAAGAAGCCTGAGCCGGGGCTGTCTGACTTTGAAGATCATAACCAATTGATTGTACTTCCTCCCATGTTTCCTTGCTATACATTCTCTTATCAATATTTTAATTGAAAACTTGTCTTCGCTGCCTTCCTCCTGATCCCAGTGTTTTTAAGATTCTTTTGTTGCATATTTAATGAAAGGATGTCTCGATTCTATGCAGATGTGCTCATGCCCAGTGTGTAAAGTGGAGCCTGTGGAGTCACAAGGGTGGTTTGGGGCGTATGTAATGCCTCCTAGAGAGGAAGCTGGAGTGCCCATCCCTTGGTCTCACTATCCATTCTTGTCAGTATGTGAGGACTGCATGGGATTTTTAAATCTGGCCAAGCAGCTAAGTCTGGCATGTTCACATGGTTTTGATTGTTTTGATTTGTCTTAACATCTCCCACCTCCAGCTGCCCAGACTGGGAGGAAAAGTTAAAAAAAAAAAAAAAAAGTTGGATCTGTGAGTATTTCAAAGAAGCAATACTGGATGATGTCCTTTCCCCGGCCTCAGTAGTTTAGAGCAAGTCCCGGCGGACTCAGGCCTCTGCTTCCTTTGTTCTTAAAGAAGCAGACAAAGGGGCTACAGAGACAGCTCAGGAGTTACGAGCACTTGCTGCGCTTCCACAGGCCCTGATTCAGCTCCCAGCACCATGTTGTAACTCACAGCCATCTATAACTCCACTTTCAGAGGATATGTCACCCTCTTCTGGCCTTCACGGGCAGTGTGCACACAGTCCTCTACTTAGCAGCATTAGCTTGAGTGGTAAAAGAAGACAAACGCTTGAACCGTCCACTTCAATTCTTTTAAATATAAGGAAATGAGAGTTGACTGGCAGCAGTACACAAGTCTAGCAGGGACCAGTGCAGGCCCCAACACAGGATTCTTCACCAGTATGTGGTGGCATACCCATGCTCTGGTGAACTTCATTGTGTCAGGGACACAATGACACTTCTCAGCCTAAAGTTCTTTCCAAGGCTGCCTACAAAAAGCTAGATAACCCTTTATTACTACTGACCTGCCCCTTGTTGATCTTACACAGAGAGCTGGCACCGTGAGCTTTGATGACTGATATTCATGATTTATGTCCATTTGTGATATGTGTCCATTCATTCAGGCTCTTTCTCCAGACTGCTCCAGCTCTGACTGGCAGAATATCTTCCCAAGTAAAAGAGTGCCCAGTGCCCTGTGGCATAGCTCCTCTGCTCTGTCTGGGCCTCAGAGGGACTGCACCATGAGGTGTGGTCCTGGAAGCTCAGGATTCTAGCATTTCTGGAGCTGCAACTGCGCTTGTGTGCGTGTCTGTGGGAATGCTTAACTGCTCACCGACTTTCTTACTATGTTACACTTTCTCCTCAGCTTCAGGCTACTCCTTACCTGTCCATTCCAGAAAAAGCTCTGCCACTAAATGGGGGCGAGGGGTGTTACAGGACAGCCCAAAAGCCATAAGTTCTTTACCTACCGAGCCGTCATAAGCCTCTTTACTGAGCACTATACAAAGTTGTGATTTGTCTGGGAACAGTTGAAATGGTTTTGTTTTTCAGTTACCACCCAGATCTAGCAATAAACTAGCTAAATGAGTGATTTCTAAGATATCTGAAACAGTTCAGTATTTCAGAATTGAGAATGTAAGTCAGGAATGGTACTTAATGCCTCAAATCCCAGCACTCCAAAGGCTGAGGCAGGAGAATCATGAGTTTGAGGCCAGCCTGGACTATATGGAGATAGAGGCTGAGAGAGAAGGAAAAACTAGCATGTCTTGTGAGGGGACATAGGTTTCTTACGTCACACAACTGAGTAAAAGGTTTGAGAAAATAATTTGTCTAGACAGTATTCTGTAAGGGCACTGCTTAAGGGGCACTGTTTAACAATGACGTGACGAAGAGTCACTGTTGACTAGTTCTGTAATCCTCAGCAGAGGCGCTGGATGACAGAGCTAGGTTGGAAAGAGAAGCTGAAGTCTTTGTTGGGCATTGGACCTGTTCAGGTGCAAATGCAGGAATCTAAAGGTCCCTGTACCTCCTGCCTGCCTGTGCACACAGCAGATTCCACCCTCTCAGGCTACCGTTGTTCTCACGTTGGTTAATCAGGCACTCATAGCAGAAAATCAGAATGACCCTCAGAAAGTTGATGCTACATTTTCCCTCATTGGTCTCCTGAGGAAACGGACAACGGGTGCTGTGGAAAACCTAGCTAGGGTATGTGTTTCAGAATGTCACATCCACCACAGAGGTCTACATGCTTCACAGAGTGAAGGGATCCTTCAGGGTATCTGAGGTCTCCAAGAGTTCCACTTCTCATGGATGGCTTTGTAAAACGTCCTTTTATTCCCCGTTCTTTTAATGCTGGGCATTGGACCTAGGATCTTGAACATGCTAGGCAAACAGCTGTACCCTGGTCACATTCTGCTCTGAAATCAGAAATGTATGTTTTCAATCTAGACTCTTTCTAATAGAACTCTTTTATAGGTATGGCAGTTGTTCTGATTAAATTTTATATAATTTGTATAAGAGTCTATATAGGCTTATAAATTAATTTGATTCTTAAGAACTAAAATAATTAAAAACCTAGTCCTTGAAAGTGGCTACTTAGTGTCTCAATTTTGTAAAGGTATGTTGGTTCTGGATGTGGTTTCACAGGTCCCTTAATCCCAGCATTCAGGATGCAGTAGCAGGTGGATCTCTGCAGGTGTGAGGCCAGCCTGGTCTACATAGCAAGTTCCAAGATAGCTAGAGCTACATAATAGAAAGAGTCTGTCTTGGAGGGTGGGGGACAGAACAGCTTACTAGCCCAGTATTACAGCAATTGAGGATCTTTTAGATGAGAATAAGGAGTGTCCTGTGCCTCCTCCTAACCTGGCTTTCCACTTGAGCCTGTGTCTGGTGTGGGCAATTGGACAGAATGTAGAGTGCTTCAGTGGAGAGTCCTCAGAGGACAGTATATGACAGACGGTAAGAGGGCGGGGTAGGGACTATAAGTGGGTAGGTGGGTGGGTGTGAGTGTGGGTGGGTAAGTGTGGGTGAGTGTGAGTGAGTGTGGGTGGGTGAGTGTAGGTGGGTGGAAGTGAGTGTGGGTGGGTAAGTATGGGTGGGTGAGTGTTGGTGGGTAAGTATGGGTGGGTGAGTATGGGTGGATGTGAGTGTGGGTGGGTGAGTGAGTGTGGGTGGGTGGGTGAGTGTGGGTGGGTGTGAGTGAGTGTGGTGTGAGTGGGTGTGACTGGGCATAAGTTGGTGTGTAGGTAAGTGTGTTGGGGTGAATAGGTGTGTGAGTGTGAGGGGATGTAGGTAGGTGGTATGAATGAATGTGTGGTATGAGTGGATGGGTGTAAGTGTAGGTGTGAGTCAGGGTGAGTGTGTGTATGTGTGCATGCCGTGTGCTGCATACCTGCCCGTTCTCTTCTGTCACCTTTGTCCTAACAATGAGGTACTTGGGGGAAAGTCTTGTTATTAGGCTTCCACTTGTTCTAGCTGTGCCCAGAGGAGGGTAGAGAGCAGAGCTGATGGCAGTGGCCAAGCAGGGACCACACAGGAAGCCCTGATAGGATTCTGTTGCCTTCTTTCTCCAGGGAGGGCACCTTGTCTAAATGGCTTTCCTGGCTCATCACAAAGCCCCTGCGATAGCTCCACCCAACTTGTAGAAGTGGAGTCAGGTTTTCTGAACTGAAGCCCTTCATCCCTCTGTGCCACAGGACTGTTCCCTTCCAAGTCACAGGAGCACTGGCGCAGCTGGGGAGTGGGGGGGGTGGGGGTGGGGACAAAGCCTGCTAAAACAAAGCCTGCTAGGTCTGCTGCATCCACTCCTGTCCCTACATCTGACACTTCCCTGTGAGGTCTGTGAGTGTGCCGGTTTCCCTTGGGACAGGGGTGGGGGGAACAGGGACCCAGAGCTCCAGGTCAAGGTCTGGGGACTGGCAAGGATGTTAGTCAGTGGGTCCTGAGTGGGAGCTGGATAAACATGCAGGTCATCTCGGTGGTAAGGAGTCTGTCTTTGTTCCTAAGCCATTGTCCCTATTGTCACTGATTCTAATGTTCACAGAGCTGATGAACTGAGATTAAAGTGTAGAACTAAGACTCATATTAGAAGAGTAGAGGAGACTTCCCCTCAGACTCTCTCCTCGAGCTTAAAAATGGTGAGAATTACATTTGACAAGCCTTCAGAGCAATTGCTCAGTCTGGCTCAGAGGCCACGGTCTCCTGGCACCTCATCAGGCCGTGAAGTCAGCTGTACAGGACCCTCTCCGAGAGGTGGCTGCAGAAGCCACATCTGAGCGCAAAAACACATTAGACCCAACCCCACGGTGGAAATGGAATTCTGTTTATCTTTGCTCCTAGTGAGAAACAAAGTTTCAAAGATGGACACCTGCGGTCTGCAGAGGCCGCTCTCAGTGGCAGTGCATCTGCAGCATCCCTGCCTAGTCTCCTGTTCTTCACCTCCTCTGTTCCCTCTGCTCTCTCCTGAGTCCAAGCCCTTCTCCTCGGTGGTCTGGATGCTCATCCCTCATTGCTCTTCCACTAGGGACTGTCCACCTCCAAGCCCTGTGGTCCGTTTTTCCCCTTGAGCCTTCCAGGCACAGCCCAGCTCACTGAGTATGGTCCAGGCTCTCTTCATGCTGCCGTCTGTGCTCCACACAACCAGAGCACCCATGGGATCTGCCTCTGGTCTGTGTTAGTCCTGCCTGCCTTGTCCTTCCTTACTCCTCTACATGTCCAGTCCTTATTTACATACCACTCTTGTTTGCCATCTCCTACTCAACACTTGTTTAATTTCTCCCTTCTTGGGCTCCCACGAGGCCTCATCTCCATGACCTTATCTTTTGTTGTTATGTGATTGTTCTCTTGTGTGTTTGTTTCAGGGCCTCTTAGAGTCTATAGCTTCAAACTCGCTCCTCACTCTGAGAGCGGCCTTGACTCCTGAACCTCCTGCCTGCCTCTACCTCACAAGTGTTGGCACTGCAGGTGCTTCCTACCTTCCTGGCTCCTGCCTCATCTTGTAAAGGTTGTGACTGTCTCCTGACCACACCTGGGTTATCCATCCCTTCATGGATACGGAGGCCCTGTCAGCCCCATCACTGTGGTCTGTCAAGGTCTCCTACCTTGCCATTGCATTTCATTTTGAGCCTTTTTGCTCACAGAACCCTCCCAATGCCCTCTTCCTCAGGGCTGTCCCAGGGTCACTATAGATGCATGGCGGCAGACATGAGTGTGAAGCACACAGGACCTGCGGGTTTCCTCTGTGAACCAGCAGCTAGCTGGTTACTGTGAGGAGAGCAAGAAAGCAAGTAAAGTGTAAGGTCACGTGTGGCCAGCCTGCGGAGACCCTCAAGTACAGAGGCCCAGAGCTGGCTGTTACTGTGTGACACCTAAGAGGTCACGTGCCACAGTAGGTCACCTTGGAGAATGCTTCAGCAATTTCCCCCGTTGAGTAAATGGTGGCTTTCCTCTGACCTGGGTTGGGGTTTTGGTGGTGGTGGTGTTTGCTTGGTAGTTTGTTTGATTTTTGTTTTGGGGTTTTGGTTTTTTGGGTTTTGAGACAGGGTTTCTCTATGTAGCCCTGGCTGTCCTGGAACTCACTCTGTAGACCAAGCTGGCCTCGAACTCAGAAATCCGCCTGCCTCTGCCTCCCAAGTGCTGGGATTAAAGGTGTGCCCCACCGCCAGGCTATGTCTCATCTCACAGCGTTAAGAAATGCTTTTATGGTACAAAGGATCACCACCCTGGGATTTAATATATTCTCACCTGTGTGAGAATATTCAGATGAGATTTATGTCAAGAATTGACACAAGAGCAATTCAAAAGAAAGAAGTTGAGATAGATGAAAGAAGAGGGGCCAGTCAATGAAGGGAGCAGGCCCTGGTGACTCTGTTCACTGAGCTCTGCTTCTATACTGTCAGGCGGAATGGGGGCCTGTGGTCATTCCGTAGGGTCCCCTCCCCCGAAGGGCAGCAAAGGGCAGTGACTCTGCATCTTCACCTCTCACTGCCGATGAGCTCTGCCCACCAGCACAGCCAGCAAGACAGCCAAGGACTGGCCATTTGATGGTAAAGACCTATATCAGCCAGATATATAGATATTATAATTAATAGAAAGAAGGAAAGATCGCTAGGTCACCTGTTGATCAGGGTACTAAACAAAATACTAGAAACTGAATGATTGCTTCTAAACAATAAAACTTAATTTCTCTCAGCTCTGGGAGCTGGAATTCCAAGACAAGGCACTGCAGGGTCTGGTTTTCTCCCTCCTTGCTGTGGAAGGAGGTAGCTAGCTCTGTAGAGTCTACTTTGTTAGGTCACTAATCCCACTCATGGTCCCTCACGACCTCATCACCCTGCAGAGACCCCACTTTGAAATGCCATCACCCTATGATTCAACATGCAAACAGGGGTTGGGCACAGACTCTCAGACCCTGGCCATGCAAGAGATATCTCCTAACTTTTATCTTACAGCATCTTCCTTTACCAGAGAAGGTTTTACATGCTCGGGAGACTCAAAGGACTTGTAGATGCATCCATGGGGTAAATTGCTCCCAGAGAAGCTGGGGCCCTCCTCTTTAAGCTGAGTCTTTTGAAAATCAAGGCCCCATCTGTGCTAGCTCACCTCACTACGGCAGATGCTGCTTCTCAGGGGCATAGACAGCTTGTACCTTGGTTTTCAGGTTTTGTTGGGAGTAGGGTGTTTGGTTGGGTTGGGTGGTTCTTTTTTATTTATTTTTTCTAATTTAAACAACAGAATCTTGATTTTTTTTTTAAAATAAAGTGTATTCTGTATTTCTTACTCTAAATAAATCCAAATAAAAGAATCTTTTATAGTTTGCTTCCTAGATCCCATTTCTAAAATATAGTGAGTTAATGGTTTAAATTCAGAATTTCCTTTTTGAAAGGTTCTTTAAGATGTTTTCTGATTATTTTCAAGGTAAATTCCAATTTTGTTTACTTTCCATGCTCCAAGTGTAGAAGCAAATTGAATTACCCATGGTAGTTCCCTGAGCGTAGAGCGGGAGATAAGCAATCAGTCCGTCTGTATTGACAGATGTGATTTTAGAGCAACCATGACTTGCTTGGGCCTCAGCCACTGCGGAGCTTTGGAAATGTGTGCTGGCCTTCTCGAGCTCTGTCTGCAGGTGCCCTGCTTGCCTTCTGCGATGCTGGAGAGCACTCTCTGCTTTCCAGTTGTTCGTCCTCTCATGCAGAGCATGGGCTCCTTGGCACCTTCTGCAGCGTGGAGGGAGGCAGGGTCTGAGCCCAGCCAGCACAGCCTCCTCCAGGAACCGCTCCAGTGTCCTGGCCAGTCTCCAACCTCCTCCTCTCCACTGCCTAGAGCAGGCTCAGCAACTGGAATCATTTGCGAATGAGGTAACTCAGTCAAGGAGGTGATGCTGTGTGTCTGACTCGGTTACTGTCCACCTGCTAGAAAACTCCCATGGCCTGATTTCTCCACCATCCACAGCCTCCATGGCAGAGGCGCTGTGATTTCTCCACCATCCACAGCCTCGATGGCAGAGGTGCTGGTCAAGATAAAAGATTGTGCTTCCCCATCTACTTCAAATCCAAATAACTGGTAAACATGACAGCTGCCCCAAGAGCCCTCGGTGCCACCGACCTGTCTTTGACTGCCTCCAGTCTATCTCAGCCAGGGACATGAAACAGAAGATGTTTGTTCTACCTGGCACAGCTTCAGATTTCCTATGGCGGATGGTACCGTCGCAGTGTCTTGCAAGCCCCTGGCCCTGAGTTGATATTTGGGGTTTGCACATCTCATCTCCATGTCCTCATGCTGCAGAGCCACCACATAGAGACAGACAGTGACAACCCTGAGGTCTGAGGCTCCTTGCCTGGTTCCTCCTGGTTCCCATCCTACAGCTCTGCCCATAGACTGTGACCCTATGGTGACCTGTGTGACCCTGTGGCTGGTATCTGAGCAGTCAGTGGAAGGCTGGGCCCAGATACCAGCCCTCCTCAGAGCATGCGGCTGCCCCTTCTCTGCGTCATGTGCCAGCTGAGTGCCACCTAAAGCATGTTCTTCCATGAAACTGCCTTCTGCCTTGTTCTCATTCATAAAACCATAAG
Source organism: Mastomys coucha (assembly GCF_008632895.1). Taxonomy (NCBI): domain Eukaryota; kingdom Metazoa; phylum Chordata; class Mammalia; order Rodentia; family Muridae; genus Mastomys; species Mastomys coucha. The sequence continues at coordinate 71,134,479 of NW_022196895.1, forward strand.
ATGTGAAAGTACTTAATACCCTTTGTTAACAATTAGAGATTGTGTGGATCTGTGCCGTCCAGTTAAGTCTCTGACTTGCTCAGATGCCTGGTTTTCATCCTGATGGCCAGTCTTTACAGTTCGTCCACAGAGGGAAGATGCCTATCGCCCAGGAGAGCCGAGAGTGCAGACCAACACAGAATCCTCAACTTGAGCATTGTCAGCTTTTTCTAACATTTGATTTGTAGTTCTCCAACTTGACAGCATCATCAGACACACGTGGTTCTGTCCTTTGGCCCAGGAAAGGATGAAGTGGGAATTGTAAGTGGAGAGAACGGGCTTAAGGTGGAGAGTCAGGCTTTGGTTCCCCTTAGGGGCACTGCTACTTCTTCTGAGGCTGGGCTTCTGCAAGGACGCTCTGTGATGGCATCTCCTGCCTGTGTTTATGATCCTCTGAAAGCAGAGTCAGCAATGTTAACAATGTGGCGATGCTAAGAGTCTCTTTGGCTGTTCTGTGGGCGCTGGGGTAAAGAGTCTGAGCCTTTGCTGCTCCTGACTCTTGTGTGACTGCTTTGTTTCAGGGAGAGAGGAGCAGAGGTGACAGCCGAGGAGACGGATATGACCTGGCAGCATGTTTAGGGACAGCCCAGAGGGAATGTTAAATCCATCCACACAGCCTTGCTGTCTGCCTTGTAGGGCCAGCCCAGTCAGTGGTGCACAACACTAACTTCGGAGTTGTGTTGGTCTTCATGGCTTTGAAAATGTAAACAAGTCACATGATGTGCTTTGAATTTAGAAGTGACTTGTGTTGGATGATCATGTGTGACCAGGGTCGCCACGGGTCACGTTTAACCACATGGACCTCACTCGGGTCACTGGGAAATACATTCAAGGGAAGTACAAAGGTGACGGTTCTCCCTCCTTTGAGCCATAAAATGTGAGAACTGTAGCTTTGGAACTATGCATGGTGGCTCACACATCTAATTCTAGTTCTAAAGAGGCTAAAACAGGAGGATTGCCACAAGTTCAAGGCTACCCTGAGCTACACCCTGAGTTTCAGGCCAGTCTAGGCTACAGAGTGAGACCTATCTTAGAAGCGAAACCATTCCCCCCAAAAGTTGTGGGTTAGAGACAGAGCTTGGCTGGCATTCATGGGGCTCTGGGTTCCATCCACGGCTCACACACATCCAAACTTGGGGTTTCAGTGTGATGTTCTTCCCGTGTGTTGAAGATGGCATCACTGGCTTAGCATCAGGAAGCGTCCTGCATACTGCCAGAGCTGGCTGGTCCTCCTGTGAGCAGAGGGGAGTGCCCTGCTGCGATGGGCCCTGAGGAATGCTGGGTGCTTCTTCTTGCTAAAGAATAACCAGGATAGAATTGCTCACAGTCAGGAGGCTCCCATGGGAACTTAGAGACTGTCAGATTAACCAAAGAGTGTTCAGAGAAGCTAACTAAGAAAGAAGAGACAGTGTCTTATCTGTCTTAGCTGGAATTCCCTTTCCAAATACCTCGGCGACACCCACATCAGAGGCTGGCTTCCCACCTGATCTACAGCACCCCGCCTCCACCACAGTCCAGGCGGAGGTGCTGCTGTGTCTTCTGTTTGCCTTTGTCCCATCATTCTCCGCACAGCCCTTAACATCTCAAATGCAAAGTTCCTTACTTTTCATGACTTTATCTAAATATGAATCAGAACCCGCTTCTAATTCTTCACAATTTAGTCTAGAAAAATTAGCATAAAGACAGATGATTGCAGATAAGCAGTCCGAGCTTACGTTTGAGGCCCCGTGTCACCTTCGTTTACCTACCCTGCAACCTGAACATGAATCCAAGAACTCACTGAGAATAGGGTTCCTCATTCCACACGCTGGGCTTCACCCTGTCCCCGAGCTTCACGTAAGTTGGCTCGTGTTGTTTCCCACAGTGAGACCCGTGTGAAGTATAGCATTGACCGTCCATACCTTGGCCCGTTGTCTGAGGTAGGGTCTTCTTGGTGCTCTGGGCTTCATAAGGGTCATTTGGGCACAGATGACTGTGGGCACTGCCCCACAATTCACCCGGTGTTCAGGACCCTTTCCAAACTTTCTTCTTTAATCTTAGTAAATGACTGTAGTTTGTGGGTATGAGATTTTGCCCATGTGTGTCTGAGCACTACTTGTATGCTTAGTGCTCGTGGAGGCTAGAAGATATCAGATCCCTTCAGACTGGAGTTGTAGATGATTGTGAGCAGCCACGTGGATGGTGAGAACCATGGGGCCTCTGCAGGAGCATCCGCTGCTCTTGACCACTGAGCCATCATCCCCAGCCCTTACCCTTACGTGTGACTCTCCGATTTGTTCACTAAGAAGTTGCACTCCTGTGTCATTTGCTCACTAAGCCCCTGGCCGTGCTCTTAGGTACTAGAGGGTGCAGCTGTTAGGTGTGTGGGTTTCTGGTGTTCTTTCTAGTCAGGCCACACTCAACTTCCTGCAAGCATCTGGCTCCTTCCTGTGATAAGCACTCCCTCGAAAGGCAAGGCACACTAGTTGTTCCTGGGCTCCCTCTGGGCCAGCTTGGAGCACACGTGTTGTAGAAAATTCTGTGCTGTGTGTATCCCCTCTAAAGTGTTCTCCCCTGCAGAGATGGAATACCATGAGCATGCCTCCCTCCCAGGAGCCAGTACATGCCTGTGGTAACAAACTGTCCTCAGCCTGCTCCACTCCAGGCTCTCAGGGCTGCCTGTGCAGCTGCTTTCCTGACTCATCTCTAGCCGCTGGCCACACAGTACCAGCCAGTCCCACTCTCTCTCTGCCCCTGCAGTCACGGGGCCCACCCTTCTTTCTGCTCCAGGCACCCGCAGCACCCAGAAATGAGACATTCAAAACTGAAGACAAAGGAAAGCCTCTCTCCTTCCCTTCTCTCCTGTGCTTCAGAGAAGGTCCCAGTGGGGACACTTTCTCAGCATCACTCATTGAGCCTTGAGTTCTGGATGAAAGAGATAAAAACAAGTACACCGTGTACATGTCTGAAAATGTCATAAGCTATTCTTTAATGTAATATTAAAAACTAGTATAAATGCATTTCTAAAAATGAAAGCAATATCAAATAATAATAACAGTGATTTTTCTGGTCGGTGTAAGAGTGTCAGCAATAGATCCTTCGCTTCCTGAGAACCAGAGACCCTGTGAGAAAAGCTGATAGGCTCACTGTAGACACACAAGTGATCTGAGCTCTGAGGGCTGTGCCTGCTAGCTTACGGCCAGAAAGCTCCAGTTGGCCCCTGCACGGCCAGCGACCATAGCCCTCCCTGGACATGCGGTGCTTCAGGCCATCCGATAATGGGTTTTGTAATTTTGGCTCTGTGTACTTTTCTTTTTAATTTATGTGTGCTATGGAAGTTTGAACAGGAATGGGCCCCCTAGGCTCAAGTGTTTGAATACTTGGTCCCCACCTGGTGGAGTTGTTTGGGAAGATTTAGGAAGTTTGGGCTTGCTAGAGGAGGTGTGTCACTGGGGTGGGTTCTGACGTACCAAGACTCACATCTATCCCAGCATGCTCTCTGGCTTCTGCTTCTGGGTGAGATGTGAGCTCTCCGCTGTTCCTACTGCAATGTCTGTGCTCTGCCATCATGGATCTAACCCTCTGGAACCCCAGGCCCTAGTAAATGCTCCCTTTAATAAGCGGCCTTGGCTGCAGTCATAGGGTTTTATCACAGCAACAGAAAAGTAACTAAGACAATGTCTCTCTGTATAGCCCAGAATATCCTAGAACTCACTCAAACTTGTGACCCTTGGGCCTCAATTATCCAAGTGCTGAGACTCCGAGTATTTGAGGCTAGCCTGGACAACATAGTAAGACCCCCATTACTATTCCAAAAATAAAAGTAGAGGATGGAGAGATGGCTCAGTGGTTAAGAGCACCGGCTTCTCTTTACAAAGGACCCAAGTGTGATTCCTCACCCACATAGTAGTAGCTCATCACCATTTTTACCAACAGTCCAGGGAACTTGACACCCTCTTCTGGTCTCTGCAAGCATCAGGCACGCTCCTGGTACACATGCACGCATGAATGCATGCAAAACACCATTACACATAAGATGAATATGTACTTTATAAAAAGTGTTTGGGAGCAAAAACAGTAATCACAAATTCATGAAAAGTGGAGACATTTTTCCCTCCTCGCCCACCACTGCTCAGGTGCTCGGCTTTGTCCTCTTTCTGCTGGTGGCTGCATCTCGACACATCTGCAACTCCTTCAGACTTTCATTTGCTCAGCCAGAAGTCAGATGGATTTGATGGCATCCGTGCCTCCACATGTGTCGGTTCACTGTTCGCCCATCTGCCCAACCTAGCTCCTCTGCCCCCAGTGTGAGGCAGGAGCACCCGGCGTCCACAGTATCTCCTCTTTCCATCTCGCCATGCTCCATTGGTACCTGGGACTCCTGCTGAAGTCCGTGCAGTTCTGCACAGAACAGCGGGCCTCTTCCCACTGCAGCCCCAGATGCAGTACCCAGGTGTCCATTGTTCAGTGACAGTCAGGTAGAGAAGGGGGAAAGGTGTGACCAGATGGTCTCACGTAGGGGGTGGGGGTGACAGGAGGCTACAGAGTCCCCACGTCCTGTAATGCATCCATAGACTTCACAAGGAACAGTTTTCTTTGCTGCCCTGTGACAGGCTCCTGAGGCCACTTTTCCACCATCTGACCAGGCTGCCCACCATAAACCAGCCCTCCAAACCGTGACTTGCTGGTCAGTGCAGGGCTCTACAGCGGCCAGCCAGTTTTGGCTGCCTTGGGCCCAGTGGCCACCATCCACTCGTCTACCCCACTTGCTATGTGCAGGAGACTCCGGTGGTCCCATAGCTGTTTGATTGTAAACTGCATTGACTCCTGGAGCCCTGCCACCTGCTTGCTGGTTGCCTGCTGCTATCTACATAGACTTAGGGTAGACACTGGAAACCTTACTGAACTTCTGTGGTAATAAAATGATTACAGTTATACCTTGCATCTGCTCACTGACTTCCTGTGGGTTTTCACCGGATCACATGACTGACAGCAGAGATAGGCTGTATGTAGGCTCTGAGTGTGACAGCTATATCCAAGCCGCAACGCCACCTCAGACTTGTGCTTTGACGCTGAGCTGAGCGTCTGGATGTCCCACTGTGGTAGGTTGATTTCACTGTAGCTGATATAAAAAAAAAAAAA
>NW_022196895.1:71139747-71172008 GCF_008632895.1 Mastomys coucha
ACCAAGCTCCAAGCTTCGAAGATGGGTTTTCTCCAGTTTCCGAACCAAGCCACAGGCCAAGGATCATGAAGAGAGGTGTGAAAGCTGGGGCTCCTACCTGGCAGTCCCCTTATCCCTCTCCAGTATCCCTCAGGACACAGTAACCCAAAAGTCCCTGGCAGGACCCACAGCAGAGGTCTGAGAAGGGCTAGAGAAGCAGAGTGTGGGAAGAGAAGGTGAAGCACCGGCTGACACCAGAGCTGGAACTCTCTCGCAGTTGGCCTGCAGCTGCCAAGTAGCCTGGCCTGTCAGGGATGGAGACGCCCCCCCCCCCCCCCCCCCCCCCCCGTGAGGATGCTGGACGTCCCTCAGCCACACAGGGTGGCATGGTTGTTCTTCGTGGGATTGCACAGAGAAGGATAACTCTTTCTGAGTTGTTAATGTTACCTTCAGACATGACATTTCTTGAGCTGCATCCCGACAAAATGTGTCCCCAGTGTCTTTAGCTCTAAACAAAACCTTTTGTCTTAGCTTTCCTTGGCTCTTGAGCATTCTAAGACGTCTTGAGGAAGCACGTGGTCTTAAGGATATCTGCTGAAGGCTCTGTAGCTAAGCAGACAAACAGGCTATGGTGGTGGGGACTCCGCACATGGAAAGTGTGGTGCAGGCCCAGCTTACGCAGCTGTTACCCGTGCATCAGGCTGCTGAATGGCCTTTTGAAACCCTACCGTTTATGCTTACTTATGCCTGTTCCAGAGTTCGCAGTCAGCCAGGCTTACAAATAACTCATTCCAGGAGAAGGGACTTTACCTGTGCTTTCAGTTGTCCATCTCATGCCACCAGTCTGAAAAACAGGTCTCCATTTACCTTGCTATCTGTGCCACCGTCCTTTATGAACCATGTAAGTGACCTGCTGCTGGTGAAGATTGCAGAAAGAACCCAGGAGTAACAGCTCACAGTTCAGTCATTCTCTTAAGGAGAAAGACGACAGACAGACAGACACACACACACACACACACACTGAAAGAGTGCTTGCTATGCATGTGTGCTGTGTCTAGCAAGCTTTTCCTGGGAGTGGCAGTGTGTTTATGTTGGTTGTAATGTTCGTCTGAACCTCCTACTTCCCTGTGACTCGTGGTGCACACCCAGTAGACTACACTTGCAGCCGCTGTCTGTACAATGATGGAGTCTTCTCCAGACAGCAGACGAGGCCTAAACCCTGTAGGCCGCTCAGCTGGAAGTTCCCAGCCCCCAGAGCTACTCAACAACAGCTTGCTTAATATCCTCCTGGTCGTGGACAGTCAGAATGGCCTTGAAGGCCATCAGTTGAATCCCAGGACAGTGAGTGACACAGGAAATGTAGTATCTGCCGTGAAGGCTGACTGTCTGAAGCCTGTGCCTGCTTGGCTTTAAAATTACATTGGGCTCAGCAAGCGTGGCAGGGAATGGAGAGGCATCAGACAGACGGTCAGAACTGAAAGGAGCTTATAAGTCCTACATTGTACCCAAGCTGGGAAACCAAAGCCCCAGGGAAACACCCTGAAGTACCCAGCTTGCTTTCCTGGCCCCAGCCTGGGCTGGCAGAGTGCAGCCCCTGCATGGCACAGGGAGATACCCAGGCACCGAAGTCGAAAAAGACCATTGAAGAGCCTCTCTTGGAAGGCCTGGAAACCTCACATCCACCCGAGCTGCAGATGTTTGGAGCATGGACATGCCAATCGTTGGTTTGCGAGGCTTCAGTGGAAGAGTCCCATCTGCTGCTGGCTGTGGCCTCTCTGGCAGGTTACTCAACCTCTTCACTTCTCTTTCTGTACAGTACTTTGTTTAAGACCTGACACACGATCATGAAGTCCTTTGTTCATTCAGTTCAGCAAATAAGTGTCCATAATATGTCAGGTGCTCAGAAGGTTCTTGGTTTCCAAAAGCCCATGGTGTGGTTACATGTGATTACGTGTGCAGTAATTCAAAAACAGGATCCGCCCCAATGCACTTATAAGAGATGAGAAGACTGTAAATCTGTGGACTAGGGCTGCCATGTTTGTCTTTAGTAAGGTGCTCATGGTAAAGGGGTGTGTTTGTATGTGTGCGCACATGTGCATGCCTGTATATGCATGGTCTGTGTTGTGTCTATGTGTGTGTGTCTTATGTGTATGTAAGCATGTGTGTGCATATCAGTGTATGTTTGTGTGTATGTGTCTGTCTGTGTCCTGTGTGTGTGTGTGTCTATGGTGTGTCTGTGGCTGTGTGCCTGTATTTGTGTGTGTGTATGTGTATCGTGTGTGTGTGTGTGTGTGTGTGTGTGTATGTGTGTGTGTGCGCACGCGCATGTGCGTGCCTGTGTGTGCGCCTATGTGTGTGCCTGTATTTGTGTGCCTCTATGGGGGTATGTATGCATGTGTATGTGCATGTATGTGTGAGTGACTCCAGTCGATGTCACATCCCATCTCTTGGGCTATTCCTGCAAGTTCCTCCCTTGATCTAGCCCCAACTGTCCAGTCCCAATTTCACATACATGGTAGGACTGGCCCCATCACATTACTGTAACTGTAGACCTGCCTCAGGGTCAATTTCCCTTCCCCCTGGCCAGCTTCTGAGGGAAGGCTGAGGCCGTTCTGCAGACCCATCTCCTCCAAGTGACAAGGCTCTGTTCCTTAGAAATGTCTGTGGCCTGAGCCCGGGGTATGGATCCATTGCTCAACACTTCTTCCTAGTGCAGGGAGGCCAGGTGCCCACCTCGGTGGGGACCACAGGAGAAATGGACCTGCATCCATCCCAGTATTCCTGCTCTTTTATTTGGTCATCGTACTGTCAGTAACAACCTCCAGCATTCACTGGATGCCCGCTCTGTGCTAGACATTCTGCAAGGCCTTTCTGTCATCACATGGCTTTCCTCATTTGAGCACTCAGCTGGGAAGTTCAGACAGTTAAATGCAAACTCTCAGAGCATGGTGCCAAACTGTATTCTCAGAGCCTGAGGCTGAGTGCGGACGAGACGTCCAGAGTCACAACTAATAAAGGCAGACTTGTGCTCGTAAACTCTGGGTCTGGGCACTCCTTGGCCACAGCCGTGCCTTTAGTCTTGTGCTTGTTATGCGTTAGGAAATATCTGTAAAGAAGGGAAGTAGAAGCAGCGAGGAGAGGGGAGAGCCTAGATGATGTTTTTGGAATAGTTTTTCTCATTGCTTCAGAGATTAAACGAGTATCTAAAAGCATTTTAAGATGCCTGTTAATGTAATCAATTATGTTAGCTAGAAGCTGCCTTGCCATAGTCTCAGAATTGCTAACGTAGGTTGAGTGGCCTTTACTCTGTAGTCCTAGCTGGCCAGGCCTGGGACTCACTATACAGACCAGGGTGGTCTGAAGCGCACAGAGCCTTCTGCCCCTGCCTCTCTGGTGCTGGAGAATAAGTACTAAGTTATTATGGAGGAGTTCGGCTGCAGTAACACTGTTCAGCTTGAATAATAACTTCATCATAGACTCTACCCATGTCTGCCATTGACAGCTGGTCCTCATGAGCGCCGTAGTGTCATATCCCCAGGGTGCACTGGCCATCGTGGCCCCCGACGGTGCGACTGTACACAACACGTGGGGGCTTTGGCTGTTTATTGCTGAATAGTTTACGCCACAGGAGACGGACAGTCCCCACCTTGTGCCTTTGTAGAGGGTGAGATAGAGAGTTCCCATTGGTGACTGTTGGTGTGACAGGCCACCCAGGGACCCTGGCTGCTTTTTCCATTTCCACAGCTTCCAGACGTCAGGACTCTGCCTGCCTCGCACCTCTCCATCAGGACAGTCACAACGATTTCCCAGTGCTGTGAGGGTGGGTGCATTTGGTGACAGTCAATAGCTTAGTAAGAGCTCTTGCTTTCCTCTCAGCAGCTCAGCTGCATGAGCAATCCCAACCTCCTCAGACATAGACAAAGGGCTTACAGAGGTCGGTTGCCTCTTGTCCCCTCAAGACCTTCTCTGCCGGGCAGTGGTGGCCTATGCCTTTAATCCCAGGCAGAAGCAGGCGGATTTCTGAGTTCAAGACCAGCCTGGTCTACAGAGTGAGTTCCAGGACAGCCAGGGCTATACAGAGAAACCCAGTATCAAAACAAACAAACAAACAAACAAACAAAAAACAAAAACCTTCTCAGGAAACCTTTCCCCCCCACGTGTCACTGTATGGAGAAGAGGCCCCACCCCCTTGAGTCATTTGGTTTGTTTTTAGACAAGGTCTCTCTTTGCATCCCTGGCTGGCCTTAGAACCCACAGAGATCTGCGTGCCTCTACCTCCTAAGTGCTGGAATTAAAGGTGTATGCCACCACGTGGTTTTTAATTCTAACAAGAAAGACCATGCTGCCTAATGGCATCGTTAGCACAGGGACACAGGGAAGTGCAGTGCGCTTTAAAGAGCATGTGCTGGGTCCTGCCCAGAGCTAATCCTCAGTGGTGCCTCAGAGAACTGCAGCTGATCACAGGAGCAGAGTACCTGAAATCCAGGTGCTCCTTTCAAACCGACCTCGCCCAGTCAGTCAGACGGGATGTTCAGCCTCTCTCCACCCAACAGGCTCAGTGTCCTGGAGGCGGGCGTAGAGCCTGCTGGCCCTGGGTGACCCTTTTGTTAGGAGGGTGACTTGGCGGAGTCAGCAGGCGGTTGTGCTGTGGCCCAAGGCTGTGCTCAGAGCAGTCCTTGAGTGGTGGGTGAGGACCACTGCTCCGTGGTGGCTTCCGGTGGCTTCCGGCTGTGCCCTGCTGCTACAGATCTGATTTTCCACAGATTGCCACTGCAGTGGTTGGTTCTGGTCCACACTCACATCACACTGGTGAGGGGAGGGGCCAAACAGTGAGGAGCCGCTATTACTGCAGCACAGCATGTAGAACCTACTGCCTGTGTGTGCTGGTGTCCTCTCTAAGAACAGTCTGAATTTTCAAAATGTAACTCAGAACTCCCCTAGCCACAAAATAAGCTGACTCTGTTTAACTCTGTCCCTCTTCGACCGTTCTGAAACCCTGGGGATCTGACACATGGCTGTTTTCAGTCTGCATTGTTCTGTCTCATACACACACGTTGTGGGAAGTGTGTGTGTGTGTGTGTGTGTGTGTGTGTGTGTGTGTGTGTGTACGTGCACTTTGTCTACCCAAACCTCCCTTTCCTACATTGAGGAATCTCTCAGCTAGCGCCATTTTATTTCAGACCCAAGTTTCCACCTCACTAGGAAACCACGGGTCTCAGTCTCCCACACTGGGATGGAGGACTGAGCAGGGCATTCTCTTTATGCTGACCCTTCTTCAGGCCCTCCAAGACTCCCAGGCCTTAGTGCAGAGTGCCGGGATCTTTGGTGTCCTGGGTCCAGACGCTGCTTACTGGTGTAGACACTTCCTGCTGCCTTGTAGACCGGTCGACATAGCACCAGTGGGACTCACTTGCTGTCTGTTGAGGACACGCTTCCCACTCCGTCTGGCCACCTTGGCAGGCCGTGCGGTGTCTTCCCCCTCCCCACTCCTCGGGTGGAATGTCCATTGCTGCCCCCACTGCTGCTCGTCTCTCCTTCCATGAGCGCGTACTTCCTGTGCCAACAGGAACTACTACACCCCTAGGCCCAGCCCACACAGACCTCCTGGCACCAATCAGCAGACACTGGAGTAAACAGATGTGCTCTGTGATCAGATTCAGGGAGCTGGTGGAGCTCTCCTGTCTGTCTGTGAGTCTAGGGCATGCTTAGTGCTCGATGCGTGGAGATTAGCTCACTGACACAGTGAGCTTTGAACACCTCCTAGTGCTCTGGGATGTAGCTCCAGCAAGGTCCAGTCTCTGAGCTCGAGCACCAAGATGCAGTGGCTATGGTGGGTGTGGCCAGGGTGCGAGTGGATACTTTGTTACCTCCTCTTTCTGGCCTCTGCTTCAGCCTGCCACCTACATCCTAGGGCCCTGGCTTGTGCTTGCTCTCCCAATGCTGCCTGCAACAGAGCTTACCACATGGAACCTCCCTGGCTTGGGGAAAAGGCTAACAGGCTTTCAGTAGACCCCAGCTGCAGGGAGACATTGCCTCTGTCCCAGGTAGATTAGGAGGGCGGGATAACATCAGAGCTAGAAGCCGAGTCCTGATGCTGTGCTGCAATGGTAAGCGCTACCTCACGCCACTACCTGCCTGCTCAGAAGCCATGGAGAATGCTCCAGAGCCCTAGGGGGTGTCCAGAGCCTGCCCCGAGCTTCCCACATCCCTAAGAGGAAGACCTCAGTCCCCAGTAGGACAAGGATGAAGCCAGAGAGAGCCAGATCTTTCCTAGCCGTGACATGCCTCCCTCTCGTGGCTCAGGACTTTCTATAAATGAATAAATAAATAAATAAATATCACTTAATTGTTAACAGTTTATCACACAGCTAGATTAACAGACCCACTCAAACAAGCACTTGCCCACACCCAAAATCTCTAGCTCTCAGAGAACTCTCTAACAGTCTGAAGAAGGTTAAGAATGTTTGAGGGAAGAGTCTCACCTCCAAAATAACCCATTCTCAAGGCAAAATCTCTCAAGAGGAACCAGGCCTTGACCCTGAACAAGAGAGTGGACTTGTACCGTGTCTGCCACCCAGCAGAGACCTCTCTCCTTCAGGACCCTCCTGGGCAAACCAGCCAAGGTCACGTCACCTTAGTTAGGTTTCTCTTGCTGAGATGAAACACCATGACCCAAGAACTTGGGGAGGAAAGGCTTGTTTTCTGTACAACAGTGAGGACAGGAACTCAAGACAGAGCAGGAACCTGGAGGCAGGAGCTGAGGCTGAGGCCATGGAGGGGTGCTGCTGACTGACTTGCTTTCTTATAGAAGCCAGGACCAGCAGCTCAGGAGTGGCCCCACTAACAGTGGGCTGGGCCCTCCCCCACCAGTAACTGATTAAGAAAATGCTCTCTACGGACTTGCCTACAGCCTGGTCTTATGGGTTTTTCTTAGCTGAGATTCCCTGAGATGACTTTAGCTTATGTCAAGTTGACATAAAACCAGGCAGCACAGCAGGCGAGTTATATATTCCAGAAGTCATTTGACCATCGACATCTGTGAAAGGCCCGTACCCCAGCCTGTAAGCACTCAGGGAAGGGACTTGCTGTACACTCTCCACTGCTTGTGCTTGTACATAAAAAGTCATCTTGTTCTCACTGCAGAAATTTCCAGAACTGAAGTTCAAATATGTGGAGGAAGAGCAGCCTGAGGAGTTCTTCATCCCTTACGTCTGGTCCCTGGTCTACAACTCTGCGGTTGGCCTGTACTGGAACCCACAGGACATCCAGCTGTTTGCCATGGACTCGGACTGAAGCCTGACGCAGCCACACCCACCGCGGCCACGCCCAGCAGCTTGTTACTTCACGGCAGGAGCAAGAGCAGACAGACTGCCACAGAGGGTCACACCAGCATGTTTCCCGCACACACTGTGACTGTTGGGGGACTGCGCCAGTTAGCAGTTGTTCACTCAGCCTTGATTATACTGGGAGGGTGAGACAAAAATAAACGGGAAACATGCTGTTCAACATGTGGCTTATTTTTAAACTTCTGAACCCCAAACCTAGAGCTGTCTCAAGACACTGTGGCCTTAGGCACATAACAAACACATCAACAGCGCACACCATTTCCCCTTTTTAAAAATTATTAGTTTCTAGATTTATTTTTATTCTATGCATATGAGGTTTTGCCTATATGTATATATGTGCACTTTGTGCAAGCCTGGTGCCCCAGGAAGTCAGAAGAGAGTGTCAGACAGGAACTGGAGTTACAGACCGTTATAAGCTGCCCTGTGGGTTCTGGGAGCGGAACCCAGTTCCTCTGCAGGAGCAGCAGGTGCCCATAACCGCCACCACGCCGAGCCAGCTCTACAGCCCTGCTGTTTCTCTCAAAGCTGAACTGACACTCACTAAAGACGCTAGGCTGGCCTAGAACTCACAGAGTTCCTTCTCAGCCTCCTCTGAATGCAGGGATTACAGGTTTGAGCCACTACACGCAGCCTACGCATCTTTTTTTTTTCTTTTCTTTCTCCAATACTGAAAATCTTTGTTTTAGTTACTTGTGCAACTTCTCTTATGTGTCCATGTACATGTACACATGCATGTGCATGTATATGCATGTGTGTATACATGCATGTATGGGTTTGCATGCTTCGCAGCAGCACAAAATTTCATAAACACTATACCTGCCAACATGACACACACCTTCCCCAAAGAGGTCAGATAGTTCTTTTCTTGGAGGTTTGACCTCTGAGCTGTAACAAGGATTCTCTTGGAGTCAAGCAAAATTAAGTCTATTTACTCCATCTTATTCATTGGGTAAAGCTTAATTTGGGAAGCAATCCTTTTCCTTCTACCAAGTCAATCAGATGAACAAAAGGAGAGCCACTTATTAAGACAATATTCCACATGAGATAAAAAAATAATAATAATAAGTTTTTCTCCTTGTTTCTGACTTTGAAAAAATGTTTTGGGGCCACGAATTTGGTCCCACACACCCAAGGCTGTGCTGAGTGGAACAGCAGGCACTGGGCTTCTGTGGCTGTGCATTCCTGGTCACAGTGTGTCAGTCTCTGTGCATCTTGCAGAGTCCGCATGGTTGGTACCTCACGCATGCCCCATGGGAGGTTTCCCCTGAGTGAGCCAGACTGAGCCTTCTTCCCTTGTTTTCAGTCCCTGTCCCTTTCTGGAGTGGGCGAAATTGGAGCCGGTCTCTGGTGAGGTGGTGCAGAGATCAGGGCAGCCACCTGCCTATTGCCTCCCAGTTCCCAGGCATGGCTGGGACTCTTGTGGCTACCACTCACTTGTGATCACAAGTACAGGGCTTTTCCCCTGGCACTGACTTCTCAGTCCGCCTTTGAGAGCAAGGCGTCTTGAGGTGGAATGGCCTAGTCAGCTTTCAGGTAACGGTGATGCGCAGCTCCTACCTAGAGAAATGATTGACAGCTTTCATTTGTTTTCAGTGCATTCTAATTTGCTTCTTTTTCCTGTAGGCAAAACAAAACAAAACAAAACACTGTCATGTGAAACGTCTACTTCTTTGGTAGTCTAGGGACTAAGCAGGAGCGTGACACAGCAGTTACAGGACTGGTTCAGTCCCGCAGCCCATTGCTGTGATAGGGCACAGTGCCAACAAAGACCCTGTCCCAGCCCCCTGACTCTAAGTGCCCTGTACCCATGCCCCAGTGCCCTGTGCCCACGTCCCAGTGCTTGCTTTCCTCCTACTGACCCTTCTTCTAACTCATGGGCTCAGCGGCCTACAAGCTCCATTAGGGCACTACCCACCTGGTGCTCCCCTGGACAGAGGTTCCCAGCTGCCTGCCTCAGTCTGCAGTCACTGGACTGCACTCCTTCCACCCCTTAGGAAAGGACAAGTCAGTCACATGGCAAGAGACTTAAGCAATAAGCTGGATTGTGCTTGAATTTAAATATCAATTTGTTTAGAACTGTCAAAAAAATTTTTTTGTTGTTGTTTTGTTTTTTCCAAGACAGGGTTTCTCTGGATAGCCCTGGCTGTCCTAGAACTCACTCTGTAGACCAGGCTGGCCTCAAACTCAGAAATCCGCCTGCCTCTGCCTCCCAAGTGCTGGGACTAAAGGTGTGCGCCACCACTAGAGCTGTCAAAATTTTAAAAAGGTATCAGGGGCTGAAGAATGGCTCAGCCATTAAAAAGTACTTGCTGCTCTTGCTGTTGGCTCAAGACTGGATAGGGCTACGTGGTGAGATACTGTCACTGCACACCACAGAGAGTTCCATGAAAACCAGGGGCCAGGGCCACACAGAATGACACTCCCCCCAAAAGCAAGAGAGATTTACCAGCTCATCTCCCAGCACCTGACCTGATGTTATAACACCATGTAAGTACTCAGAAAACAAGGTTCAAGTTAGGAAACGCCTATCACAGTCTACTGTGCACTGCTATCCTTGGAATATCCGACACCAGCCATGTGTAAAACAGGAACTGAGGCGCGAGAAACGGCTCGCGGTTAAGAGCCGTTGTTACTGACCCAGGTTCAGTTTCCATCACCCACATGATGGTTCACAGCCGCCTGTAATTCTAGGACATAGAGATCTAGTACCCTCTTCTGACCTCACGTGTCACATATACATACATGAAGACAAAACACACAAAGTAAAATCTTTGTAGAGGAACCACTGAGCATGAAGTGCTAAAGGGTGACATGTCCCTGTGCCCTGTCCCTATCCTGTTGGCTCTAAGATGCCCCTGGGCGCTTTTTGTAAGTATCTGGTAAGATTTTTAAGTTACTGGACACATGGTTTGGTTTACCTACTCTTCCATTGCTATCTCTAGACTAAACCTCATGGATTAGCTGGGTTGCTAAACCGCCTGAGGCTGCATGAGGACCGAAGAATGCAGCGGCCTGTATCCCCGGCTACCAAGCCCATGAAGGAAACAAACATAACCCTAGATTTCAAGTTCTTCCTACACGGCACAGCCAGAAGGAACTCAGTCTCTAGAGACCAGACCAAATGAATCCCTGGAGTTAAAAAACAGTGCCCCCAGAAGAGATCCAAGTATACCTGTCACAGTTCACAGCTGTGATGACTAGGTCCAAACGCAGATGCACTGAGAGATGCTCAGTGCTTATGAGTGTTCACTGCTCTTGCAGAAGGCTCAAGTTCCCAGCACTCACACTGGGCTGCTCAGACAGCCTATAACTCTAGCTCCAGGGGATCTGTCTCTCTCGTCTCTGTGGCTATAGCCCCAAGTGGTGTGCATAAACTCTTCCCCCAACCCCCATCACACACACACACACACACATACACCATAAATTTTTAAAAAAAAATTTTTAAGCCGGGCGTGGTGGCGCACGTCTTTAGTCCCAGCACTTGGGAGGCAGAGGCAGGCGGATTTCTGAGTTCGAGGCCAGCCTGGTCTACAGAGTGAGTTCCAGGACAGCCGGGGCTACAGAGAAACCCTGTCTCGAAAAACCAAAAAAAAAAAAAAAAAAATTTAAAACCCAGATGTATTACCAAGAGTCTGAGCAGAGCATTGTGGGTAGAAAAAAATTAGAAATTGTAGAATTTTGAGAATAATTTATTAGATGTATTTAAGAACAGATTAGACATAACTCAAGAATGGATGTATAAAGCAAATTGGGAGGGTTGAAACAGGTGAAGCCACAAAAGAAACTGGAAACATTTTGAATGGAGTGATGATAAAAATCATACAACTAGGTGAGATGGCTCAGCAGGTAAGAGCACTGACTGCTCTTCCAAAGGTCCTGAGTTCAAATCCCAGCAACCACATGGTGGCTCACAACCACCTGTAATGAGATCTGATGCCCTCTTCTGGTGTGTCAGTGTACTTATGTATAATAATAAATAAATCTTTAAAAAAAAATTGTACAACAAACAGAAAAGGACTGGAGAAATGGATCCACAGTTCAAAGAACTGACTGCTCTTCTAGAGGACACAAGTTCAATTCCCAGCACTCATATATAGTGGCTCACAGCTGTCATAACTCCAGTTCCAGAACACCCACTGCCCTCAGTCTTCTCATCTGTACAAAGGGCACTCACATACATGCAAACAAAACACTCAGATGCCTAGTCAAAATAAATCCCCCCTTAAAAAAGGGGGGGTGGCTAGAGAGATGACTCTGGTTAGGACCACTTAGTCTCCTGGGTATGATGGTGCACACCTTTAATCCCAGCACTCGGAAGGCAGAGGTAGATGGATCTCTGTGAGTTCAAGGCCAGCCTGGTCTACAAAGCAGGTTCCAGGACAGCCAAGGCTGTCTTGCAGACACGGGGAAAAAACTTCATCTCCCGGCACCCACAGAGTATCTCATAACTGTAACTCCAGTTCTAAGTGGGCTCAATGCCCTCTTCTGACTCTACTAGCACCAAGTGTACATGTGGTGCGAATGCAAGCAGGTAGAACACTTGCACATAAAAGAAGCCTTGAAGAGAAAGAAAGAACGAGAGCGAGAGAGAGAGAAAGAGAGAGAGAGAGAGGAAAGAAGGAAGGAAGAAGAAAGAAAGAAAAAGAAAGAAAGGAAGGAAGGAAGGAAGAAAGAAAGAAAGAAAGAAAGAAAGAAAGAAAGAAAGAAAAAGAAATGAAGGAAGAAAGAAGGAAAGAAAGGAAAGAGAAGCTAATAGAGGTCAGGAGAGTGATAGTGAGCTCTTGAAAGGCAGTCACTACCACCATATAAAGCTAGCTGTGAATGACAAAAGCCTGTAATTCTGCACTCAGAAGGTTAAGATCAGAGGAGCTGAAGTTCAAAGCCGTCCTCAGGTAAATAGCAGGTCTGAAGCCACCATGGGTCACATGAGACCCTGCCCCTCCCCAAATTTAAATTAAATACAAAAACCTACGGAAGAAAAGCAGGTGGGGTGCAGCTAAAGCTGTGTTTGTAAATGTGTGTTGCTAAATGCATATAAGAGAAGGGCAAAGGTTAAACATCAGTTATTTAAGCAGCTGCCTCTCTCACTGTGAGTTCTGGGCCAGCCTGGTCTCCATAGTAAATAAATTCAAAGCCACCCAAACTACATTGTGAGACGCAGTCTGGGGGGTGGGGGGGAGGAGGAAGGAGAGAGGGAGGGGGAGGAAGGAAGGAAGGGAAAGAAAAAGGAAAAAAGCTGAAACTACTGATACAGGACACAAAAGAAAACAAATGTGACCAAAGTGGAAGGTTGTTTGAACGGACTGAGGCTTGGTGAACCCTACAACAAGATCCATGGAAGTTCGGAAGGATGCGTGGGATGGAGGAAGGAGAGCTGTGACTGGGTATGGGAAAGCAGAGGGATGCAAGTTCAGAGCCAGCCTGGGGTTCATAGTGAGACCTCATCTCAAAAAGAAAATAGCACAGATTTCAGCATGTTTTAGAGGCCACACTTAAACCCCAGCACTCTAATACACTCCCAATGGAGACAGATGGTCCTGATCACAGTGGTGGGCATACGCATGCGTATACCAAACACAATCGCATACATGTTACATGTGTTACATATGTGTGGTGTTTGCAGGTCACACATGCATCGGGAGAGCTGTGTTTAGATCTTGAACAAAATGAACAAACTCCTCATTGGTCCCCAAAGCATCACACACTGAAAACGTGGAGCAAAAAGGAATTCCTGCACCACGTACAGAAATGGAAACAGGGAAACCTCAGCACTGGCCCACAGTTGAGAGCTCAGAGACCGGCGCTTCCCGCACTCGAAAGATGCCCACGAGTGCGCACATGGGTACCGAGAGATAGGTTCCAAAGTGCGGACTCAGGGCTGGAAACGCCCCAGTGGTGACCACCAGAAGAACGTATAAACAGATGACAACACAGTGGTCCCGCAGCTGCCAGTTTCCTCTGCCTGGGAATAGTCACAGAACGTTCCAAAAGTAAACTATTTACAAGTTTAAAGTTGCTGTTGCGTGTCTCAGTGAAGTCTGGGAACCTTTGCTGCGGCTGTTTTCCAAATGCCCGCCCACCCAGGACCCAGGGACGGCTCCTTTGTCTCCATTATCAGTTGTTAGGTTGATTCACTTTCATTCTTTAGAGGCTTTGGTGACGTTTTCCAGAAGCTGCATGGCGCGAGATACAGAAACAGACCAGACCAAAACCTGGCTGGAAAATCCAGACGTCTTCTAGGAAACCAGTCGGGACGCAAGAGATTTGCAAAGGCAAAGCAAGGCTCCTTCCTTCCCATGAGCGCTTTCGTTGGTCTTAAAATCATTCTTTGAGGAAGTATTTCACTATCACGCCAATAGGTTCCTTGCTGTTATATTCTAATGAGTTAAACATTTTTTTCCAGTTTAATTTATAAATAAATGTATTGATGAGCAGATCTTTCGGAGGTGCTAAGTAGTTTTTTATGGTACAAAAATATGTTGATCCCTGAAGCCTGGAACCTCTGAACTCCAGGCCAGTTATCTGGGCAGATGGCTCTGGTTTCTGGTCTCAGCCTCTGGGTATCAATGCTTACAACAAAGGCTTAGAAGCAGGATTCCAACCCAGCGCGGTGTGTGTGAGATAGAGAGCCTACTGGATACATTCCAGAAAGAGAGCGACCTGGCTTTGAATAATTATGAAGCTCAGCCCTTTGAAAGTTTGAATTTAGGAAATGAGTCCCCTCCATTGATTCACACAGGACAGTGCTCAGATGTCCCACGTGTTACGGTGGCTGCAGTTGGTAGACTGAGTGGTCCAGGATTAGGGCAGTCCCAACACTGGCAACCAATCCCATTTTGTTTTTGTTTGTTTATAGTTTTTATTTTTTTGTTGATGGTTGTTGTTTGGTTGGTTTGTTTTTAGTGTGTGTGTGTGTGTAACAGAGTCTCAGAGCAGGGTATAATGGGCATATCTTTAATCCCAATGTTCAGGAGGCAGAGTCAAGGGGATCTCTGCGCTTGAGGCTAGCCTGGTCCCACACAGTGAATTCCAGGCTAGCCAGGAACTAAGTTACATATAGTTGTGACTACCGCTGTGGCTGCTGGGAGTTGAACTCATATCCTCTGGAAGAACAGCCGTTGCTCCCTACTGTCGAGCTATCTCTCTACCCACCTCCCTGAGGCCTTGCCAGCCACCTCTAGCCACACTGGCCTAACAGACACACCTGTGTCTGGCAAGTCCATTAAAACCATAACTGTGCACCTCTGAGGTTCTGGGGCTCCATGTGCTGGTCCAAGAGAGAAACAGAGGCTGTGAAGCAAAATGGGGTGCTTTCCACCTCTAGAAACTCAAGTACCTCTCCATTTGCTCCCAGCTTCCTGACACCTCCTTGTTTCCAGACACACACACCCGCACTCTGCACACAGCCCCCAAAAAAAAGATCAACCCAAAGCCCAGCCTGTTGCTATTCTCTGCTCATTGGCCTTCCTTCCTCAGAAAGAAGCAGTCATTTGAATACTTTGCCACTGCATAATGAGAGCCTCCAGCTGTCCCCCACAATGGGTGACCCCCTCCCATCTGCCTTCTCTAAGGCAGTGGTACAGGGACCTGTAATATCTCCAGTAAGCATGTCTACCTGAGCAGGAAACTTTTCTTTCTGGGTTAGGTGTGGGTGATGGACAGGCAGAGGAGGCCTGTGCTCTGTTCCCTGCACTCAGCATCCACCTGCGTGACTGGAGGGCGGTCACCCAGGAACCAGGGGCCTACCTTGCCACAAGGCCTTAGCTGCTGCTAGAGTGCTGTCTCCCACCTCAGCCAGGTGGCGCTGCTTGAGGAGAACTGGGTCTGTGTGGATCGGATTGCAGGTCAGTAAAGCCTTCAGCTTCCTAGAGCCGCCTGTCAGGAAGGCCCACGGCATGGGGCCTCTTGAGGTAGGTCATTTGAATTGTAAGTGAGATAACGCCAGCAGTGTAGAGAATGTAAGTTCTCCGAGAACAGAGGTTCTGGTTTCTGCCTGTAGTGTTTATTGGATGCTGCCAGCGGCTCACATTTTGAGTGATGAGAAGCACTCCGGAGCTTACAGCCAGCATTTTCTTTTATGATAAGAAACCCCAGGAAGGCTAATGCAGCTGCTCTGTCTTTCTGTAGTTCCGACATCTCTACTTGTCCCCCTCGGTCACAAAGAAGGCTGCTGCGGTCCGTTCCTCCAGTAGCATCAAGGTCTAATCTCATCCAGAGCACAGCTCACGGTGGGATCTTCTCCGGAGCTCACCTCACTTTTCCATACTCAGACCTGCTTCACGCAGCTGTCCTTGAGCTGTCACTGGGCAGGAGTGGGATCCGTCAGTGCAGCAAGCAGGTCAGGATCCCACAGCCCTGGAGGAGAGTGGGTACCAAGTCCGCCATGAAGCTTTTATGGCAAGAAAGAGGGAAGGCAGGGTAGACGGCAAGCAACATGAAGCAGAGGCCAGGCCTGCTGGGAGAGGTGTGTTTGGGCATTCTTAGGACCCACAGCTGGGGAGGCTGCTCAGAGCAAAGGAATATTCCCCACGACAAAGCATGTATACCTGTGGAAGGTCAGGAGAGGAGCCCTCTGTAGCCACAGTCCTTCCCAGCTCATTCTCCTCCCGGTTATGCATGCTGTGTACATGCACACAGGTTTCACACTGCACACACACACACACACACATCTACACTGTACACATGCACACAAGCTGCATGCTATATATATATGTGTATATATATACACATACATATGAACTGCATACTGTACACATACATTCAAGCTGCACACCATAACACACGCACGCGCACACACAAACATACACACACTGGAGCTACCCAGCTCACCTCACGGATGCTTCTCCATCTCCCAGAATCAGCTTAATAAAAAACAGGGCTCAGAGAGAACAAACAATTTATGATGACCCAAGCCCTAAAATGGAAACATCTGTCCCCTCCCCAGCGCAGCCTAGCTCCTGAGGGGCCCACCAGCCCTGTGGGGACAGCAGAATGGAAGAGCCCTCAGTCAGAGTTTCTCTAAGTTTCCTGCCATGTACCCACCACTCCACGGCCTCCTCGCTTTGCCATACTGACCCCTGAGGGCTGCAACTAGCCGAGGAGGTTTCTCCTGGTGGAGACTCTCTTTGCTCTCCAGCTGCCTCTGTGCAGGACCTACCGACCCAGGTCCCCGACCCCTGATGGTTGCTGTCTCCTTCAAGGCCAGGTTCAGAAACTGCCTTTGCCAGGCAACACAAACCAAGCTCGTGAGATACCGACTGCCAGGCCCCTGGGAGCCTTCCCACCACACCTGTACATTCTAGAAGTCAGCAGCTGACCCCTATGGTTGGTTCTTTTTAGGGTAGACAGTTCTGGGAAGGCCTTGCTCAGAGCAGCCTGCCTGCCTGCCTGGCCTGACCTCAGGGTAGATACCTGCATGCCTGGGGCCTGTCTGTCCAGTACGTAATGAAGACAGGGCCCGAGGGAAGTGGCTGCGGGGGTAGGGTGGGATGGGGTGGGGTGGGGTGGGGTTGGGGTCCACATGCACCATATAAAATGCTTGTCACCAGGTGCTTCACAGATTAGAAGCGATTTACAGTGACAGGTGGCCTAAACTCACCTGACAGCCTCCTGGAGGGACTTGGTAAGGAGAGCCCCAGGGCAGTGGAGAAACAGCTGAGCCCAGCCTTGCCCAGAGCTCAAAGGATGAAGCAAGCCTCAGAAAAGCACCGTCAGTCTCCAGCGTCAAGGCAAAGAGAACAGAAGAAACCCTCTTTGTGGCCCGGCAAAGCGTGTATCCCGGTCACGGCCTAGATTGGCCCTCCTGCCCCGGGTGCCATGCAGCCTTAGGCCTGCCAGGTGGCTCAGGAGGTAAAGGCATTTGCCACGCAAGCATGATTAGCTGAGTCCCATTCCCAAGACAGAAGGAGAAAACCAGCTCCAAATTGTTGTCCACATATGTCCTGTGTCGGAGGTGTGCCCTACACAGAGTCCTTCCCACTTAGCCGACTACCCAGGGTGTGTGTCCTAGGCGAGGAAGCATCTCACCCGGACACCCCACCAGAGAACAGGAGCCCCAGCACCACCCCCAACCTTCCAGCCCACAGTCTAGAAAACAGTCTAGATGTAACTGAGGTAGCCATTTTGGATTGTACACAGCTTCAAAGCAGGCTAGTTTCCATATCATTTAGGCAATTTTAGAGCAAGTTGGTAAACCTCGCGCTCTAGTGGACAGCATATCTGTGAGCATACAACCTTTGCTGGCAGCCACATGTCAGGTGGTGGGGGTGTCTCCTAAGGGACTGGGGTTCGTTGCTGCCACAGAGGGGCCAGGGGGACTGTGCTCACAATGCCTATCTGACTTGGATGGGAGGCACGGCCTAAAATCGCTGTAAACAATCCCAACACTCAAGTACCCTTCTCCTGCCTCCACTTGAAATGTAGGTTTGTGCCAGGCAGTGGTGGCACACGCCTTTAATCCCAGCACTTGGGAGGCAGAGGCAGGTGGATTTCTGAGTTCGAGGCCAGCCTGGTCTACAGAGTGAGTTCCAGGACAGCCAAGGCTACACAGAGAAACCCTGTCTTAAAAAAAAAAAAAGAAAGAAAGAAAGAAAAAAGAAATGTAGGTTTGTGTGTTCGACCATCCTGAAAAAAATCCCACATCTAAGGTGGTTTGAACAACAGACTTTCATGTCCTCGGTTCTGGAAGCTGCAAGGCCAAGGTCCCAGTGAGATGGGTTTCTGTCCTTGGTTATCAGTGGCTCCTCCTCATTGACTCCCCCCAGATCTTCCCTCTCTGTTTGGTCTTACAAGGACACTCATCATACTATATTAACATCCACAAAGTGACCTCAACTTTACTCTCTTTTTTTTTTTTTTTTGGTTTTTCGAGACAGGGTTTCTCTGCCTGCCTCTGCCTCCTAAGTGCTGGGATTAAAGGCGTGTAAGGCCACCACCTTACAGAGGTAGTTACTTTAACTACCTCTGTAAGACTCATCTCCCGGTACTAGAGAGATGTCTCAATGGTCAGGGACACTTGCTCTAGCATAAGGACCAGAGTTAGAATCCCAACTCCCATACTGGCTAGCCTGCAAATGCTGTAACCCCACCCCTCAAGGACTCCAACACCCTCTTCTGGCCTCTGAGGGTATGTACACACCTGCCCCCACACACATACACACACACACACACACACACACACACACACACACTCACACGCACACACACACACACACACAACTAGCCTAAAGACTTGCAGTCTCATACTGAGGTACTGAAGGGCTAGACACATAAATTACAGGGCGCCATTTAGCCCCTTACCCTGGGACTATCCTGAGCTCGACCCCACCTTCATTGCCTTCATTTGCAAGTACATTTCCTTGCTACCCTTCCTAGCAGGCAGGCCCCCATCATATACACTAACACTCAAACTGAATACACCCATCTCCTGGGCTCCAGTTTGGCAGTCTGGGCCCTGGCTCCTTCCCTTGAGTTCTCAGACAGTAGCAGCCACCCTGGCCTGCTCGTTGCTTCTTCAGGCGGCTGAGGTCAAGCCCTGCACAAAGGCCTGTCAGGTCTGTTTGGTCACCAGCCACTGACTCCCTGTCCCTCAGGCCCTCAGAGGGGCTGTCTCAACCTGCTCTGACTAACAGGCTGTTGGCTTGACGGCCTGTCACTCCTCTGTTTTCTTTATTCTCCCTCACCATGAGTACATTGCTTGCTAACCCTGTAGCGTCTCTGCTCTCTGGGATGGCTGTATGAAGGCCTGACCGAGGATGCTCCTGTCCCACAGAATAACGAAGACTCTCTGAGGGACATAGAAGCAGGGCTCCAGAGGCCTGGAAGCAGCAGTGAGAGGGTGTGAAATCAGACGGTGGGATCCTCAAATAGGCTGGTGGGAGCAGCCAAGAAGCAATCGGTTACTTCAGACACCCTCCCCTACCCCACACAAAAAAAAAAAATCTGCGAAGTTACCGGTCGAGGTGGTGCATGTCTTTAATCCCAGCCCTCAGGAGATAGAGGCAAGCAGATCTCTGAGTTCGAGGCCAGCCTAATCTATATAGTGAGTTCCAGGACAGCCTGGCTACACACACAAACCCCGCCTTGAAAAAACAAAACAAGCAAACAGAAACAACAACAACAACAACAAAAACCCATGAGGGTGATCGCAGCCTCCAGCCCCTCTGCCCAGAGCTCTGTTCCCTGTGTGTCATACACTCTGACAGTGACCTTCCTTGTAGACCTCAGTGTTCAGGCCACACCCTGTGTGCACCTCCCAGGGACACCACAGGGACAGGACAGCGCCACACCATGACCTGGGTTCTGAGACTTTGGTTGAGCCCCACCCCTGTTACCTGAGTCATGGAATTCTCCAGAGGTAGGCAGGGCTGCTGCCTGAAGCCAGGAGAGGTGAGCTCATGGTTCCTGTCCACCACTGGCCCTGCCACCAGGCAGAGGAGGGCGTGTCTCCTCCCTGGGTGTGGCAGCTGAATTGCAGTTCTCAGCTCTCATTGCCCTGGCTGGAGCCTGGAAGGCTCAGGCGCTTCCTCATAGACCTGGGACCTCCAGGAGCTTCCTCATAGACCTGCAACCTTCCTGACCTCCTCTTTGCCTTTATCACCCCTACAGTTGACAGACTAAGCCCAGAAGCCCAGGTTGTGGGGCTGAGTCACAGGGGGGGATGGAATGGAACCTGGTGAGAGGTGAGCTTCCCTGAGCTCCAGATCCCAATCTAGGCCATCAGGGGCCCTCAGGTTCAGTCTTATAAACACATGCGCGCATATACATGTACATAAACACACAAGCACATGTGCGCATAAACACATGTATGCATATATACAAATATGCTCACATGTACATATACTTAGACACATATGTACACCTCTGACTGTGAACCAGGGAAGAGAAGACATTTATTAAGCATGTGCTGCATGCTAGAGCCAACTATGATAACACTGAACAGGGTTTTAGGGACTTCAGGTGGGAGGTCGTACTAGGGAGGTAACCTCCTGAGGAAGGACCAGGCTATAGGGAGGAAAGGCACAGAGGCACAAAGGTACTGCCAGAGAACTTGGTGGCTGCCAGACGGGTTAGCGGGCCAGATGTGTGTGCCAAGCTATGGCCTGGAGCCCAGTGTCCTGAGGGGCAGCTCCACAACTCACACTCTCCTGCTTTCTGTACCCCATGTGTCAGCAGCCAGAGGGACGGATGGACAGACAGTCCCTTCTCGTCCCCACGGCTCCCTATCTAAGTTGGTGACAGGGATGCCATAGGTGGGCCCCTGTGGTCTTCCCATGTTCCCTGATAAGGGGAAGCCCAGAGCATAGAGATGCCCTCCCTGTCTCTTATACCATAGAGCAACCCCTCCCAGGTTCTCAAGAGGTGTGTGTGTGTGTGTGTGTGTGTGTGTGTGTATGTGTACGTACGTGCAGATATGCACTTGCCCTGTAGAAGCTGATTGGACAGACCCATACTGCAGGGCTCGGCTGTAATGTCAGTCAGGCATTTGGTTTAGTTCTTCAGAAGGGGAGAACATTTTTGGAGGCAGTTCTCCTGTCCCGAGGCTTGCGTGGGAGTCTGAGGTCCTCTGGAGACACAGGACTGACACCAAGTCTCTCGTGCAGAGCCAGAGGGGCCCAAGTGGGAAGGGACACTGGGTCTGTGCTGTGTCTTAACTATCCTTAGTCTACTGTATACTGAAGGTTCTTATGATAAAGACTTCCTATGAAAAGCCGATCTCCAGCCTCCTGCTTCTATGGCTGTTCCCCTAGAGGATGCAGAAAAGAGGTCCGCTGAGCACCCCTCTTCAGAGTCACACGGGAGGTACCAACCATGGGAGAAAGGAATGGACACTGTTGGGGTGGGAAAAGAAGCTGCCTCTAGTCACCAGGATGTGATGACCTAAATGTGGACTGTCCTAAAGGATCCATTAAAACATACCGGGGGCTGATGGCTCAGTGGCAAAGCGCACCGGCTGTTCTTCCAGGGGAGCAGAGTCGCATTCCCAAAAATGGATTTGGGACTCACAAACCACCTCCAAACCTAGCTCCAGGGGATCTGACACCCTCTTCTGGCTCCTCTTGGGTCCTGGCACAGCACGCACACAGCATAGATAGACACATACACGTCAGTAAAACAAAAGAAAGCAAAAAATGGTGACTGAGAACTGAAGGCCCACAAGATTATCCTGTGGATAAAGGCAGTTGACACTAAGTCTGAGGTTCTGAGTGGAAGCCTGTGGACCCGAATGGTAGAAGGAGAACAGACTCCTACAGGTTGTCCTCTGTCCTCCACCATGGCGCGTGTGTACACACATATACATATAAGTGAATGAATGACTTAAACACAAAATTTGACTGTTTAAAGGATTAGGAGAGAAGGCTGAGCTAGTGGGAGAACACTTGTCCAGCATGTAAGAAACCCTGCTCTTCCATCTCCAGTGCCGTGGTAAATGAAGACCTAATTATCAGAACTAATAAACCAGGGCAGTGTGCACCTACAGAGTGAACTACAAACCCAGTGTGGGCTGGAGAGATGGCTCAGTGGTGAGAATACTTACCTCCAAAGTGTAGGGACTGGAGTTAAGATCCTAGGACCCCACACAGATACTGGGTAAGTGTGACAGATGCTCGCCTGCCTGTAATTCCAGCCCTGGAAAATGGAGACTGGGGATCACAGAGCAAGCTGGCTACAGAGACTCGCCACATTGGTGAGCTCTGGGCTCGACTGAGACACCCTGCTTCAGGTTAAGTGGGAGAGCAACAAAGGATTTTGTTGTTGTTGTTGTTGTTGTTGTTGTTGTTTTAAGAGAGCATTTCTCTGTGTAATTCTAGCTGCCCTGGAACTCTGCTCTGTAGATCAGGCTGATCTCCTAGAACTCACAGAGATCTATCTGCCTGCCGCCACACCCAGCCCCCGGGGAGACTTCTTGACAACAACCTTGGGCTTCTGAATGCACGTTCACATATGTACAAGCACGCACATACGTGGACCCACAGACACATAAACACGCATACACACAGAGATGGAGGGAAAAAAATCAACGTAATGTTTGCATACTGGAGATGTGCGGTCCAGAATGGAGAAAATGGCTCCGCGCACAATAATATGGAAAAGGGTAAGAAACCGATGAAGTGCAGGATCTTAGTCTTGAAAAGTTATCCAACACCGAAAGGAATTTTCAAAGATTAATGGGAAGACTCAGTGGTTAGGAATACTTGCTGCTCTTGCCAGGGTCCTAGATTCAGTTCCCAGCACCATGTGGTGGCTTGCAACAATAACTTCGATTCCAGAAGATACAACATCTTCTCTCTTCCATAGACACTAAGTAAACACATACATGTAACAAAATTGATAGGAAGTAACTCCATGCTCATAAGCAAAAGGCATCCTGTTGTTCACATGGCAACACAATGTCTCTGAGATACTCACTTCTGTGAAGCCAGAACACAGCCCCACAGTGATCACATCCTCTGTGATATCCTAATTGGCCCAAGCAACTGCCCACCTCTGCTGCTTCTGTCACCATAGCAACCCCCACATGGGCTCCTGCCAGCCTCTTCAAGGGAACCTCAGAGAGTGGTAGTGGGCTGGTGGTCCTCCCTTCTCTGTGTAGTGGGGAGCTGGTGGTCTTCCCTCCCTACCTCTTCTGCCCCAGACTGAGTCCCCTCCCCGCCACCCCCCCCCCGACTTCTTACAGGGGCTGTATCCGCAGATACCAAGGCCTTCCCCTCCGTCAGTAAGTTGCAGAAGCAAAACCCAGATTCTGAAGTCGGGCAGTGGTGTTTGGGTCCTAATGCTGGGCGACGTTTGATATTGCTTAACTTCTCTGTTTTTCACAGATATAGATGACAACTGATTCTCTTACTGTGTGATGAAAGTTAACATATGCAAAGTACTTCCTACCTGGTCCGGCAGACACAACCCAGGGCTCTCTACCAAAGTTCTGTGCTCACTTCTCCAGCCTCTTTGCCCCACAGTGCTCCTGGATCAAGAGAGTGCACCATGGACGGTTCCAGGCCTGCGGAAGGGCTGGAATGGAAGGGAATGTTACCCAATGGCCTGGCCTCCCACTCAGCCCGCAGTCCTCCTTGATGGCTGGTTTAGAACCACCACTATCTTCTGGATATGACAAAGGAAGCTATAGAAGCAGCTCGACAAATCGGTCGGACCTGAAGCAGCTTGCTCCCCTGGGCATGAGGAGGACTTCTTTCTGACAGCCGCCTGCTGGCGCCCAGCACTGTGAAGTAGCCCAGCACTGTGAAGTATTCATGACTCAGGCTCAGCCAGTGAGCTGGGAAGAACTCCTAACCACCGCTCTATGGGGGCACTGTCTGTCACTGCAGCTTTACAGAGACCAAAGCATCCTGTCTCAAGCATAGCCACAGTGGGCCTGGGATCTTCAGTGCCTGCCTGGGGAAGCCTTACCTGTGTGTGTCCCACATGCCCCCTGACATCCATCTCTGTGGACATGGCTGAGGGCATGTGTCTAGGCAAAAGGCTGGAGAGAGTGGAGCTTGGTTGATGCCTCGCACTAGGTCAGTCTCCATCCTTGTCACTCACCTGTCTCCTAGCCTTTCTGAGTCTCCATTGCCCATCTGTAATGGAGACCTGGACTCTCTGCTCCTGCCTGATCGAGCACAGCAACAGTGTTCAAAGAGTCCAACAGCAACTGCCCACAAGGGGCCTGGAGTTTTGTGTTTAAAAAGATTTATAGCCGGGCAGTGGTGGCGCACGCCTTTAGTCCCAGCACTTGGGAGGCAGAGGCAGGTGGATTTCTGAGTTTGAGGCCAGCCTGGTCTACAGAGTGAGTTCCAGGACAGCCAGAGCTATACAGAGAAACCCTGTCTAGAAAAACCAAAAAAAAAAAAAAAAAAAAAAGATTTATATTTTGTATGAGCATTTTGCCTACGTGTATGTTTGTGTGCTGTGTGTGTGTGTGTGTGGGTGTGTGTGTATGTGTGGTGTGGTGCCTGCTGAGGTCAGAAGAAGGTATTGGATCCCCTGGGGTTGGAGCTCACACACAACTGTGAGCCACTGTGTGGGTAAGACCAAGTATGCTTAATCACTCAGCCGACTCTCCAGCCCTCTGTTTATTTTTAAAACCAGAGTCTTGCTGTGTTGCCCAGGCTGGCCAGAAACTTGCCAGACCGGGCTAACCTCCAACTCACAGAAATCTAGCTCCCTTTTCTGGGATCAGAGGCGTGGGCTGCCATGTCTATGTGGCCCAGGTTTTTTTGAGAACCCCGACAGAAGGATGAAAAAAAAATTACTGGAAGAACAAAGCTGAAAGAGCCTCCCTGTAGGGCTGGGCCTCCTGAGCTGAGACCTATGCAAGGGGAGGCCAGGTGTGCCAGGTGCTGCAGACAGCAGTGGCCTTAAGTCAGAGTGGGAGGGCACAGAGCGACATCTGTGTGTTGTTTACTAAATATCAGCCACAGGCCAGAGGCTGGGCTCCTCCCCTATAATCAACCCTCTAGAAGGCCGCAGCAGCTGGAGTCCTTTAGCAACCTGAGGCCAGGATAGCAGCTGGATGGGGAGGCCTTGTCCCACCTGTGACTTCAGCCCAGTCCGAGCCTTGCTCGGAGCAGGGCTCCAGGGCAAGAACACTGGCCAAGGCTCGGCTTCTGGAGGACCATGAAGACCAGCAGAACTCCACGAGCTGAAAGGCAAAGATGTCACCTTGGTGGGTGATCTCAGGCTGAGGGGCCTCAGTCATCTCTCTGGGAGTTTTGTTTGTTTGTTTGTTTCTGTTTTTTTAAGACAGGGTTTCTCTGTGTAGTCCTGGCTGTCTCGGAACTCACTCTGTAGACCAGGCTGGCCTGGAACCCAGAAATCTGCCTGCCTCTGCCTCCCAGGTGCTGGAATTAAAGGCGTGCGCCACTACTGCCAGGTGGAATCAGTTTTAAACATCCTGCACACTGTGGGGTTTTGAGTTTCAGCTCTCTGTAGACAGGGTTTCACTGTTGCAGGCAGTGAACGAACTACATAGCTCAGGCTTAATGCACTTTTAATCTAGACAGGATCTCAAGACAAGAAAAGCTTGGGGTTTTTTTTGGGGGGGGTTGTTTTGTTTGTATGTGTGTATGTTTTGTTTTGTTTTAAAAAGAGGACTCCTCTAGTGGCTTGTTCTTTGAACCCTAGCAGTTCAGGAGGCAGAGGCAGTCTGATGTCTGTGAGGGCAGTCAGGGCTAGAGAGACCCCACAATAACAGGTCCAAGGAAGAGAACTTAGCCACATATAATATGGCTGAACCAGAGAGCGGGAAATCAGGGTGCCGAGGGAGGGGTGCAAAACACAAAAAATGCCCCATCGTTCCAGGCTTCCTGCAGGCTCCGGGCTTGGGGTCCTCTCCAGCCTACGTAGGTGAAGGCTGAGGATTTTGGAAGTTTCATAATTTTTCTTTAGAAGGAGAGAGAGTAAAGGGGAAGAGAGAAGAGGGGGAAATGAGTGAAGGGGAGAGAGGAGAGGCGAAGGGAGAGAGACAGGTGGGGTAAAGAGCGGAATTCTGAACTTCAGTAATAGGAAAAAGCCAAATGCTTTTAGAAACTCGCGGCCCCCAGCCGGCTGGGAGCAGGCTCGGCCGCTGACCCATTTTCCGGAGGCGTCCTCCGGAGACCCGAGATAAGGCCGGCGTCTGGAGGGACCGCCGCCCGGGACAGTGCTCTGCGGCTCCCGCCAGAGCCTGCATTCCTGCATATCTGGGCTCCTAGGACGCCAGGGCTAGGAGGCTGAGCGGAAGCCGCTGGCGCCCCTCACATCCCCACACCCCGCTGGGCTGTCCTGCCTGGCAATCCTCATTCTCAGCTGGACAGCAGCTGGGGAGGGCCGAGCAAGCTAGCTCATTCCCCTTCCCGGGCTATGGACCGCTATTGGATCCCGAACTTCGGGATTCTGGTTAGGATGCTGCCAAGAAGCGGGTCTGCAGGTCTCAGGAAGGCATGGGGCACATCTGGGCTGGTGTCTGCGCTGAATTCAGTGTCTCTCAGCTTAGGGCCAGGGTAAGTCCTGGGGGGTTTGGCTTCTGTGCCAACAGGGTCTGCCCTCAGTCCCTGAAGAAAGAAAAACCTTAGCCGATTGCTACACAGAGACATGGATTTGAGGGAAACGATAAAATTTTTAAAATTCAGGGCGGAAGAAGTACCTTAGTTACTTCATAAAGTGCTTGTCCAGCGTGCACTTTGACCTTGAGTACCATCTTTGAGTAAAACCAAGGCTGGTGCGGGGCAGTGGTGGCAAAGGTCTTTAATCCAGCACCTGGGAGGCAGAGCCAGGCGGATTTCTGAGTTTGAAGCCAGCCTGATCTACAGAGTGAGTTCCAGGACTAGGTAGAGAAACCCTGTCTCGAAAAACAAAACAAAACAAAACAAAAACCAAGCCTGGTGGCAGGTGGCTACTACAATCCTAGCTCTGGGGAGGTGGGCTCAGGACACTACAGAACATAGTTCATCTCAACCCCACATTACCAAGATGAGAGCCCTGAGTGTGCCACCCCCGCTCACGTGTTCCTCAGCCCCTTCCCAGACTGCTAAGGTGACCCCCACTACTGGGTATGCCCCAGCCATGGGACAGATCTGTGTTCTCTTCCAGGTGAAATGAACTCTGGCCAAGGGTGCCTATGGCCTTCCGTCCCTGTCCCTTGTCCTTGCCTCTGAGAAGGCTCTTGGTTCACTCTCCTGTCATGGTCGCAGAAAGCCTCAGCTTTGCCCATCACTGAAGAGCAGGAGACCCATTAAGTGAGGAGAGGTGGGGTGGGGGAGGGGGGTCCTTGGCTCTCCCTGATGAATCCTCCAAGCGTGTTTTGACACACCTCCTGCTGGAGGGTGCAATTATTTGCAGCGAGGGCTTCCTACCGGATCATTAATGGATTGCTCCTGCACCGCACAAAGCAGTTGCTGGGAGACTGGGTGAAGGGGCACATTCTCTGAACGTGCTCGAGAGTCTACAGGAGACTGACGGTGGCCCACTCAGCCCAGCCCACCCGCCCCAAGACCCCCTCAGAGACATCACCCACCTATAGCAGACCCCCAGAAGCCTAGCCAGGACTCCTTGCCTAGCCCAGGGAATGAGAGCTCACCAGTCTGCCTTGGGTACTCCCCGATCGTGGCTAGGTCCTCACTCAGGGTCTGTACCCTGGTGAGCTCCAGGCTACAGCACCTTAAGGCTGTGTCATCACTGACTGGGAGTTTCTGTGGCTTTCTGGGGGCCCTGGTGGAGGGGTGGGCCTGGCTACCTGGTGTCTGGCAACAAGAGAGGCTTCTTTCTGCACCAAGAAAACTCCAACCGCCAGGGTCTAAAGTCGGATGGAGAGAGAATGCAGCACCTCTGGGTTAGACAAAGCAATTCCCACCCGCCACACCCTCACCAAAGGAATCTGGTTCCAGTAAAGCAACTATGCCTCTTCCCTCAGTGTCATCAGCCAACATTCGGGGCTGCAGACCTGTTTCATCCCTTCCGCCTGGTTGTTTCTTCTTCAGTGAGTACCTTCAAGTCTAATGAAGCAGCTGTCACATTAAAGAATAGGAACGCCGGGCGGTGGTGGCGCATGCCTTTAAGCCCAGCACTTGGGAGGCAGAGGCAGGGGATTTCTGAGTTCGAGGCCAGCCTGGTCTACAGAGTGAGTTCCAGGACAGCCAGGGCTACACAGAGAAACCCTGTCTCGAAAAACCAAAAGAAAAAAGAAAAAAGAAAAAGAAGAAGAAGAAGAAGAAGAGGAGGAGGAGGAACAAAATAAAAGCCAAAACAAAAACCAAATCCCTCTAGCTGGACACATCCCTTTAGAGTTTCAACCTCTCCTCTGGGTTGCCTTCATCTATAAAAACTAGAGATGTTGTCATTACAGAGAAAGGAGCTGGGGAAAGAGGCTGTGGAGATGGCTTAGCCACTAAGAGTGCTTGCTTGCCCATGGGACTGGAGGGATGGCTCAGTAGTTAGGAGCACTGACTGCTCTTCCAGAGGACCTGAGTTATATTCCCAGCACCCACATGGCGGCTCCCAGCCATCTGTTACCTTCAGTTCCAGGAAACCCAACGCCTTCCTCTGACTTCCACAGGCATCGGGCAGTGCATGTGGTCCAGACGTGCATGCAAACAAACACAGACATAAAGATACAAATTTTTAGTCATTCGTAGTGGTGGCACACGCCTTTAAACCCAGTATTGTCAGTTCAAGGCCAGCTTGGTCTATAGAGTGAGTTCCAGGACAGCCGCAGCTGCATAATAGATTCCCTGTCTTAATACAAAAACAAAAGCAAAACAACAACAAAGACAAACAAAGGTGGGAACATTTGAGAGAATTAGAGTCAATGTTGAATGCTGAATCCCAAAAGTGAAAGCTCTACGGCTCCAGGGATCTTCATTCATTGGATGAATACTGTGCCTCCCCTGGACCATAGGCCCTCAGCAAGTAGCAGAGTCCAGAGTCCCAGTGCAGCTGATATTCTAGCAGAGGAGCCAGCTCATAGCAGCCACTCTCAGAAAAGGGTCTCAGGCAAATTTTTAGGCACTGTGTTATCATGAGAAGTAAAGACACCAGTCGTAACTAGGGTGAGGGGGAGGGCCTTGCTGAGAGGTAGCATTTGATCCAAGACTCGAAGGAAGTAAGCTTGCACATGCAGACCTGAGCAGACCAGAAGGTTGAGAAGGCCAAGGGATAGTAGTGAGGAGGCAGCCAACAGGACAAAGTAGACCAAAGGGAGAGAAGGTTCAGGCCAGAGAGGTGGAAGGAAAGTCAGGGATCCTTAAAGAAGTTGCCACACCTGGATGGCCTTGGGCTGCAGAGTGAATCAAGGAAGCTCAAAAGGCTATCACCTGCCATGCTGGATGGTTTTGTGTCAGCTTGAGAAGAGCTGGAGTCATCTGAGAAGAGGGACCCTTGTTAATCCCATGAGGTAAGAATAAGACCTCTACCATAATTTTTGAGTCTAATTTGAATTTGAGTCCAGGTCCATGGATACTAGCCAGGTCCATACACAGCATTCCCAGGGTATGGTGCCAATCACATTAGTCAGGGGCTTATAAAAGCAGAATTAGCAAGCCTATGTACTCCCTGTCTCCATCCAATCAGCGGCAAGCATACATCCTAATGTATTTCCTGCCTATACACTGTCTGCTTACGTGTGATCAAATACACAGCCTGTGCAGTTGGAGCAACGAAGCTTGTTTACAGAGGCTAAAACAAACGGTTTGTTATCTGACGCGAACAGACCCCAGGGTTCCAAAAACGTATCTGTCCCTGGGCAAGAGGGGCTTACAGGTTAGAAACGGTTTTTATTTTATAGATGTCTTAAGGATGATAATTTAAACTTATAACATAGTTAGCCTTGGGAACCTCAATTGTGTAAGTGCCTCCATAAGATCGGGCCATAGGCAAGCACGTGGGGTAGATTCTTAATTAGCAATGGATTGGGGAGGGCCCAGCCCATTGTGGGGTCTATTCCTGGGCTGGTGGTCCTGGGTTCTATAAGAAAGCAGGCTGAGCAAGATATGAGCAGCAAGCCAGGAAGCAGCACCCCTCCATGGCCTCTGCATCAGCTCCTGCCTCCAGGTTCCTGCCAAATTTGAGTTCCTGTTGTTAGCATCAGAGCCTCCAAAGCCGGTGATGTCGCATGGATGGCTCTCACAGACCTGTTGCCAGGGCAATAGCCGCCATATTCCCAGAATCCATTGGGCTCACCTCCCACCTTTACCTGTGGCACTACGTCAGAACCCCTATCTATATGGGGAACATTCTTCCCTTGCTCGCTCTCTCCACTACTGCCCCCTCTCTCCCTCTCAGTTAAACCTCTTACACATGGAACTGTTTGGGCCTAGTGTGTGGTATGTCCTGACGCGACCTGCCATTCTAACATATCACCTGCCATGGTTTTCCTCCTTTGACTGTGATCCAGGATATGTAAGCCAAATAAACCCTTTCCTCCACAAGTCACTTTTTAAAAAAAGATTTATTTATTTTATGTATATATTTATGTATATATGAGTATACTGTAGCTGTACTGATAGTTGTGAGCCACCATGTGGTTACTGGGATTTGAACTCAGGACCTTCAGAAAAGCAGTCAGTGCTCTTAAGCACTGAGACATCTCTCCAGCCCCCACAAGTTGCTTTTGTCATGGTAGTTCATCAGAGCAATAATGACCATGGCTGAAACCACCCTCCCCAGGCTCCCCTTCAGAGTCACTGGGAAGACCATCTCCAGAGCTTCATTCAGGCTGAGAACAGAAGATGGAGTGATGACTTGCATTCTAAGATCGAGCATGAGGGACTCCTGTCCCAGCCACAGTCAGCCACAGTTCGCAGCCACACCTCGCTCCTCAACTTGACAAAAATGCCTACGGAGACTGAGAGATGCATCAAATCCCTGATTGCTGTTTTCCAAAAGTACAGTGAGAAGGATGGAAACAGCTCTAAACGCTGCAAAGCTGAGATCCTTTCCTTCAGGAACACGGCGCTGACCCAGTCGGCAAAGAGGTTGCTATGCAATGAAGACTTGCATTAGGGTCTGTACTGGCTGGTTCTGTGCCCACTGGACACAGGCTGGAGTTATCACAGAGAAGGGAGCTTCAGTTGGGGAAATGCCTCCATGAGATCCAGCTGTGGGGCATTTTCTCAATTAGTGATCAAGGGGGTAGGACCCCTTGTGGGGGTGCCATCCCTGGGCTGGAAGTCTTGGGTTCTATAAGACAGCAGGCTGAGCAAGCCAGGAGAAGCAAGCCAGTAAGAAACATCCCTCCATGGCCTCTGCATCAGCACCTGCTTCCTGACCTGCTTGAGTTCCAGTCCTGACTTCCTTTGGTGATGAACAGCAATGTGGAAGTGTAAGCTGAATAAACCCTTTCCTCCCCAACTTGCTTCTTGGTCATGATGTTTGTGCAGAAATAGGAACCCTGACTAAGACAGGTCCCTAGGACCCAAATACAAACCCAGCACAGTGGTTTTCAGAGTACCTGTCACCACAGCCAGGGAACTGAGGGATGTGGAGACAAGAAGATCCCTGAAGCTTATTGGCTGACCAGCCAGCCCAACCTAGTTCATGAGCTTCTGGTTCAGTGATGAGAGAGGTTTAGGAAAAAGCATTGTACACACACCTGTGATGAGCATACCCACACTGAGAAAATAGCACACATAGCAGGGTTAAAAAAAAAAAAAAAGTTTATCAGGCCACACCAGCAAATGGTTACACACGAACAGGAACGAATAACTGAAATGTGTACATGAGATTATAGCCACTGGGAGATGGCAAAAAGTGCTTGGGTGCTGGCTGTGTCTGTCTGTCTGTCTGTTAGTGGTTGGTTGGTTCTTCTCCTTTAATTAATTAATTTAAAAGGGAGAACTTGTGGTGTTACGGGCACATGTGCAAAAGGGGAGAGCCCGCAAGAGGACATCTGAGACCCACTCTCTCTCTCCCTCTGCCTTATTCCTTTGAGATGGAGTCTCTCACTAGACCTCAGGACTGGGCTGGCTGCCAGTGAGTCCTAGTGATCCTCTTGTCTCTGCTCCCACAGCCCCAGGTCATGAGCAAGTGCAGCCACTCAGCTTATTATCATCCATAAATAGCATGATTTCTAGAGATTTGAACTCAGACTCTCATTCTCCCATAGTCAGCACTCCTCCCCACTGAGACAGTCCCTCAGCCTAGGATTCTGCATCTGGAAGGCAGAGTCCAAGGGGTTTCCACAGACCCTGGGGAGTGTAAGGGGCAGAGTGAAGCTGAAGAATCCAGGTGAGACCAAGGCTGGCTCAGGAAGGCTGAGAAATTGGGAGGTCCCCTGGGATTGTTCCTCTGGATGGTGGGGGCCCATGTGAATCACGGTGAGGC
This sequence comes from Mastomys coucha, assembly GCF_008632895.1. NCBI lineage: Eukaryota > Metazoa > Chordata > Mammalia > Rodentia > Muridae > Mastomys > Mastomys coucha. The sequence continues at coordinate 71,171,865 of NW_022196895.1, forward strand.
TTGGGCACAACCTGAGAAGAGGAAATAGCAGCCACTTTTTGTTTGTCTGTCTGTCTGATTTTCTTTTTGCTTTTCAAGGCAAGGTTTCTCTGAATAACCTAACTTTAAGGCTAGCCTGGTCTATAGAGGGAGTTCCAGGATAGC
>NW_022196895.1:71172018-71175972 GCF_008632895.1 Mastomys coucha
AGAAAAAATGAAAGAAAGAGAGGAAAAGAAAGGAAAGAGAGGGAAAGAAAGAAATAAAGAGAAAGAAGGAAAGGAAGGAAGGAAGGAAGGAAGGAAGGAAGGAAGGAAGGAAGGAAGGAAGGGCTAGAAAGATGGCTCAATAGGTAAGAGCACAGCTGGGCGGTAGTGGCACACACCTTTAATCCCAGCACTTGGGAGGCAGAGGCAGGCAGATTTCTGAGTTCGAGGACAACCTGGTCTACAGAGTGAGTTCCAGGACAGCCAGGGCTATACAGAGAAACCCTGTCTCGAAAAAAAAAAAAAGAAAAGAAAAGAAAAAACAAATAACAAAAACAAAAACAAAAAATAGTTAAGAGTACTGACTGCACTTCCAGACGTCCTGAGTTCAATTCCCAGCAACCATGTGGTGGCTTCAACCATCTGTAATGGGATCTGATGCCCTCTTCTGGGGTGTGCAAAGACAGCTACAATGTATATAAATAAAATAAATATTATTTTAAACGAAAGAAAGAAAGGAAAGAAGGAGAGGAAGAAGAAAAGAAGGAAGGAAGGAAGAAAAGAAGGAAGGAAGGAAGGAAGGAAGGAAGGGAGGGAAGGAGGGAGGGAGGGAGGAAGGAGGGAGGAAGGAAGGAAGGAAAGAAGGAAGGAAGGAAGGAAGAAAGGAAGGAAGGAGGAAGGAAGGAAGGAACAGAACTTACTATCATTGAGTCTGGGCTCATGCCTGTAATCCTAGCAGTTAGTTGAGAGGCAGACTCAGGAGGGTCAGGAATTTGAGACCAGGGGCCATTGAGGTAGCTCAATGGGATGTAAGTGTTTATGTGCAGGCCTGTCAAACTGAGTCCCTTCCCCAGGTCACACAAGGTGGCAGAGGAGAACTCACTTCCAAGAGTTGTCCTCTGACCTCCACAGGAATGTCCACTGCAATAAAAAATTCAATTAAATCTTTTTTGTATATTTGCAATTTACTCTTTTAAAATATTTACTTATTTTATTTCATATGTGAGGATTTTTAGCCTGCATTTATGTCTGTGCACTGGGTGCCCACCTGGTTCCTGCAGAGGTCAGAAGAGGGAGTCAGATCCCCTAGAACTAGAGTTCCAGATGGTTATGGGAGCCAGCATGTGGGTTTTGGGGACGGAATCTGGGATCTCAACAAGAACTGCGAGTGCTGAGACATCTCTCCAGCCCCTAAAATGTTTGTTTGTTTTTAAAGAAGCCTGGCAGTGGTGGCACACACTTTTAGTCCCAGCACTCCTGAGACAGAAGCAGAGAGATCTTTGTGAATTCCAGGCCAGCCTGGTCTACAGAGTGAGTTCTAGGATAGCCAGAGCTGTTACAGAGAAACCCTATCTTGATCCTGACACACACACTAGAAAGAAAAAAAAAAAAAAGAGTTTGAAGCCAGGCATGGTGGCAAACACCTTTAATCTCAGCACTCAGGAGGCAGAGGCAGGTAGCTCTCTCTGAGTTCAAGGCCAGCTTGATCTATAGAGTGAGTTCCAGTACAGTAGGGCTAAAAAGACAGATAGATAGATAGATAGATGAATTTTTTTTAAAAGAAAAAAGAAAAAGAATTTAAGGTCAACTCAGCCTACATAACAAAACTGGAAAAACAGTAAGTGCTGGCACCACACCAGTGGGAGTCAGAGCTGACAAAGCACCTGCTGCAGAAGCGGGGTGGGGGGTCTTGAGAAACTGATCCTAGAATCATCTTATGATCACCAGCTCTGCAAGGCCTCAGAGGGACGGTCCCTGCAGCAGCCACAGTAGCCGCCACATGGAGGCCAGCAGCAGCCTATCGGTGGAGACCTGGATCAGGAGAGTGCATGGCATTCACAGAGTGGATGACTATTCAGCCTTGGACCAAGGGAAGAACAGGGCTGACGAGGTGGCCCAGTGTGTAAAGGTGCTTTCTGCACAGCCTGACATCCTGGGTTCTATCCCTGGGACCAACATGGTAAAAGGAGAGAATCGACTTTAGAAAGTTGTCGTCCAAACTCCATGCTCAACTATGGTCCATGAGCCCAACACACACACACACACACACACACACACACACACACACACACACACGCTCGTGCACACGCATATGTGCACACATACATACTGGCACATAGACATGCACATGTACACATACATATATACATACACATGTACACATGCACATAAATACACATACTCGCACATAGACATACACTTACACATACATACACACATATACACACAAACATACACATATACAAATGCACACATACACATACATACATGTAGTCACACACAGACATACACATATACACACATATACATACATGCACACTAATTTTTCTAATGTAATCTTTAAAATACACTTTTAAGGTGGTAGCACACACCTATAATCCCAGAGGCAGGTGGGTCCCTGTGAGTTTAAGGCCGGCCTGATCTTTTCTTTTTTTTTTTTTAGGTTTTTCGAGACAGGGTTTGTCTGTATAGCCTTGGCTGTCCTGGAATTCACTTTGTAGACCAGGCTGGCCTTGAACTCAGAAATCCACCTGCCTCTGCCTCCCAAGTGCTGGGATTAAAGCGTGCGCCACCACTGCCTGGCAGCCGGCCTGATCTTTATAGGGAGTTTCAAGCCAGGAAGGGCTACATAGTGAGACCCCAACTCAAAATAAAACACAGGAAAAGGGCCAACAAGCTGGCTCAGTAGGAAAGGTCGATTGCCACCCAAAGGTGCCAGCCTAACCGTCTGAGTTCAGTCCTGAGAACCATAAAAAGATGGAAGATGACCAATCCCAGTTTTCCTCAGACTGCCATCGGAGCTCCATATCATGCACATATCGTGCACCCCGCCCCCCCCCCGTGTACCCCCGACCCATCCGTGCCAGAATGATAATAAATCAAAATATAAAACTTACATTAAATGTGGTTTCAATCACAAAAAGAGCTTAGACTGTATTTCAGTGGTTATCTCTTCACCTCATATGCAAGAGACTTGGGGCTCAATCCCAGCGGTGCTCTAGAGACAGAGGGAAAGAGAAGGACCCCAGCCAGTCATGAAAAATCACCAGGGGCTATGCCGTAGCTCTGCAGTGAGAGCTTGCTAGCATCCCGAAGACCCTGGGTTAACCCAGCAGCTCCCAGCTAGAGACCAGGATCCCTGTATGATTGCATGCCTGTGAGGTTGCTCCAGAAGCTGACACCATGGAAACGGGAGGCAGAATCCAGGGCACATTCTGTGTCCTCTGAATACTCCCACTAACTGAACTGTGTGCTTGAGAGTTACAGAGTTTAATCGTGTATTGTATGTTTCTTAGCACAATTTTAAATGCATTAAAAACAAAACAAAACAAAACAAAATCCTGACTCGTAAATGAATTATAACACAGAATTTTAGTGGCAAGCCTGTCAGCTTGTGAGCTTTTGCTCTGTTTTCAGAGTAACACACACTACCTTTATTGCATTGCCCAAACTCAACACCCAGCTATCACATACAGCTCACCCCAACCAGGGGCTGCCTGTCCAGGCTCTGCCCTATCCCCTGTGCCCCAGAGTCTGGCCTATAAGCACCCACAAGGGCCCACCGTGACCTTCCTGCTAATACCTGGTGCCTAGTGAATTGTCTTGAAAGGCATGGCTCCTATCAAGAAAAGCTTCTAGGAAGGAGAGGTCAGAACCCAGACGGTTTGGAACCCCAGAGATGCCTGCTCCAGAGCAAGAAGAGCACAGGGCTGCTCACAGGAAGTCAATGGGTCAGTAGACCACAGAGCAACAGAGCCAGGCTGCCTGGCTTTCTTGCTTTCCTTCTTTCTTTCTTTTTTTTGGGGGGATTGGGGGTGAGGGTGGGGTTTTTTTGTTGTTTTGTTTTTTGAGACAGGGTTTCTCTGTATAACCCTGGCTGTCCTAGAATTCACTCTGTAGACCAGGCTAGCCTCAAACTCAGAAATCCGCCTGCCTCTGCCTCCCAAGTGCTGGGAT
>NW_022196895.1:71176152-71206358 GCF_008632895.1 Mastomys coucha
CCCAAGTGGCAGTGGGGAGTAGTAGAGGTGTGTGGTGTGAGACAGGGTCTCCCCGTGTAGCCCTTACTGGCTTGGAACTCATTTTGTAGGCCAGGCTATCCTCGAACTCATAGACATCCACCTGCTTTGATCTCCTAAGTACTGAGATTAAAGGAGAGTCACAACTAGCCAGAAAGCACTCTGGCTGGGAACAGCACAGAGACAGCTGCCTCTGAGAACAGGACGTTTGTGTGTCCCCCGGGCTCACAGTCAATGGGAGCTCTGGCTTAGGGCTTGGATGTCCTCCCCCTTCCCCGCCCTCCCACCCCATTCACCACGACTTGGGAGCCCAGCTCTTGGCTGCACCTGATCTTGGTCAAGAGCTAGCAGCACTAAGGGGCCCGCCTGGAATTCCAAGACTATCACACACAGCCCCTCCCCCACCCCCCACCCCCGCCTGGAAGCCAGGCTTGTTACATCGTGTTTCAGAGCCCTGAGTCACTTCAGATGTCTCTGGCTCTGGCCACAGAAAGGCAAGAACCCCACAGGAGAGAAGCCGTGAGCCCAGCCAGTCTCCCACAGACCCACTCAACAGCTCCATGAACAAGACAAAGCTATTTTAGGGGAATAAGATCAAATGGGGGGCAAGGGGGAACCAGGTGCCCCGGCTACTTTTGACTCTGTGCTTGGGGCTATTTCTGTGAGGGCACAGGCTGGTGACACCCCCACGTCACCAAGCACTCTGGGTCTGAAATTAAATGTGTCTGCCTAGAAGAACGAAGAGTGTGAATTCCTATAGGATAGATGGTTGCCTGGCAACACAGTGTCAAGGCCAAAACATAAGCCAGGGCTGGATGGGTGAGGGAAACACTCAGGTTTGCAGTGCCAAGGCAAGCCTGTGACCGGCTCAAGAGTCTCCAGAACTTAATGTTTGCTCTGGGCAGCTGTGGACCTTGAACCACACATAGGTTCCATCTCTAGCATACACATGTGCGCGCAAACACACACACACACACACAGACACACACCCTGCTAGTCGCTGACCCCTACATTTTTTCCTTTTAAGATTTTTTGAGGACTGGGGTGTTCTTGGATGATGATGAGGATGATTTATTTTTATTTTTTATTAGATATTTTCTTTATTTACACGTCAAATGATATCTCCTTTCCCGGTTCCGGAAAAAAAAAAGAAAAAGAAAAGAAAAGAAAAAAAAAAACCTGTTCCCTCCCCGCTCCCCCTGCTCATCAACCCACCCTCTACGGCTTCCTGGCCCTGGCTTGTATAGTATATAGACTAGGCTAGCCTTGACTGCCTAGCTGCCTGGTTGCCTCTGTCTCCAGAGTGCTGGAATTCAAGGTGAACACACCAGACGGACTTGCTGTGTTTTGATTTTTGGGGTTTTGGGTTTTTTTGATCCAGGGTCTCACTATGTAGCCCAGGCTGATCTCAACTCAAAATTCCTACCTGTGAAGTTCTATATCATCACAGTCAGCTGTTTTATTTCTTTTACAAAGTTCTACTCATGAACCGGGCATGGTGGCTGGGCATGGTGATAACCACCTTTAGTCCCAGCACTAGGGAGACAAAGGCAGGTGGATCTCTGTGAGTTCGAGGCCATCCTTGTCAAGTTCCTGAGCAGGCAGAGACACATATTAGAGAGACCCTGTCTCAAAAACCTACCCAATACAAATATTTTTTTTTTGAAACAGGGCTTTACTGTGTAGCCCATTGAATGAACATTCAATTTTATTTTGTTTGTATTATTTTTAAGTGTGTGTGTATTTGTGTAAGTGCATGTGAGTGTGGGTGCCTAAAGAGTCCAAAGGCTTTGGAGTTGGAGTTACAGGAGGAGGTGATGGGAATTGAACTCAAATCCTGTGGAAGAGCAGTATTCTTTACTGCTGAGCCATCTCTCCAGCCTCAAAAATTAAATTAAAAAAAAAAAATCCCTAAAGGGCCATCAAGATGGTTCAGGCAGTAAAGGAACTTGTCTCGTAGCAGCCTTCATTAGATTCCAGGAACCCACATAAAGGGGGAATAAGAGAACTGACTTCCCAAGCATCCACATATACTGCGGCACATGCCTGACCACACTCATGTACATACCTCTCATAACAGAGTAATGATAAATACACTTTAATGATTTTTTTTAAAAAAAAGATATATAACCCTGGCTTGCCTGGAACTAGTTATACAAACCATATTGGCCTTGAACTCACAGAGATCAGCCTGCCTCTGTATCCAGAGAGCTGGGATCAAAGGCCTGCTCTGCCACATCCTGGAGTAACTCTTGACTTATTATCATGCTAAATGGAAAATAGTCCTTACAAGTCTCCATGTCACCTTGGTACACCATAACTACCTTGCAAGGAAAACTCCATGGACCAAAGCTTTGGCCAAATCTCCACTTGATGTTGGCTTCCTTTATATAACTGTGACTATACAGGAACCTTAAAAACCAGTTTGGGGGCTGGAGAGATGGCTAGCAGTTAAGAGCATTGACTGCTTCTCCAGGGGACCAGGGTTCAATTCCCAGTGCCCCACATAGCAGCTCACAACTCCAGCTCCAGGGGAGCTGACACACACAGGCAAAATACCAATGCATGTAAAATAAAAATAAATCATTAAAAAAAACAAAAACAAAACCACATTGCTTGGCTCCTGTAGGAGATGGAGAAACTGAGGCTCTAGAGTATAAAGTGATTTGTCCCATGCCCCTAAGGCAGTAGGCAGTGCCTCCAGTCTGTAGCCAAGGCCCTTCCCTGTGTCTGCCCAGCTCCTGGGTCAGACGGTAGGGGAATTGACCTGTGCTTTCTTAAAAGAACATGCCTCAGAGGAGAAAGACGTAGAACCTTAAGTGGCATTTTTTATGACTCCTGTGACATCATCACGTTGAAAAGCTTATCTCTACACACATCTCCCCACCCCAACAACAAAGTCAGCCAGGCCTGCAGCAAGTTGTTTGTTTCACTGAGTTGCTTAGCAAGGCGAGGCATCCACTCTCCAGATTCTAAAACTGTAGGTGTTGTGGGCAGTGAAGTCTCCAGGTCTCGCTGGCCTCGGGCCTCCCTCCCTCCTCAGGCCGCCCGCCTGGCCACAGTGTCTGCTGTGGGGGCGGGGTGGTGCCCAGAGCAGGAGGCCACAGCCAAGACGAGCCTTGAAGCCTCTTCCTCCTCCTCCTCCTCTCCAGCAAGGCCCACCAAGACAGCTTCCAGAATTTTCTGTAGGCCTTTTGGTAGGTGCTCAGAGTCCCTACCAATCCTACCTTCCTCCAGAAATGAGACCCGGGGGCGCAGAAAGTCCCTTGCTCCCTGATTCTTTGGCAGATTGACTGCTATCAGGCCTCTCCCTGAAGGAATGTGCTAGATCAGTAGTCTTCAAACCCATGCCTTAGAGAGGAACGGCATGGCCTTCATTAGGAACTTTGTCTACAGTGGGAGGAACAAGGGGGCAGGGCACTCTTGGCCTTCACTCTGCCACTCTCAGAACTGTTTGTTTGTTATTATGAGTATGGCTGTTTTGCCTACATGCATGACTGTGTACCACAAATAATGCCTAGGGCCCACAGAGGTCAAAAGAGGGCCTGAAACCCCCTAGTACTAGAGTTACAGATGGTTGTAAGTCACCATGAGCCCCAAATCGATTTAGAGAATTTTTGTTTTGTTTCATTTGATTTTTGAGACAAGGTCTTATTGAGTAGCTTTGGCTGGCCTGGAACGTACTATGTAGACCAGGCTGGCCTCAAACTCTAACGAGATCCACCTGTCTCTCTGCCTCTGCCTTCATTTCTGGAGTGTTGGGCCACTCAGAATTTTTGGAGCAGCAAATTTTCCACTCCTACTCTAGATGCCCACTGAATCAACACTCTAGGATCGGAACGGGGCATCTATTAACAGCCCCTCACTACAACCTCACCATTCTTACATACCTAAGGTTCAGGACATTTAAACTAAACTCTAAGCTCCATGGAAATAGGATCCACCTGCTGCACCTGCCCATGGCTGCTTAAGCAAGCTCAAAGCCAGTGAGGTGCTGAATTCCAGGCTGTGCAAGGCTACAGAGCCAGACCCTATTCCAAAACCACGATAGATAGATAGATAGATAGATAGATTGATAGATAGATGGATGGATGGATGGATGGATGGATGGATGGATGGATAGATAGATAGATAGATAGATAGATAGATAGATAGATAGATAGATATAGATAGGAGGCTGGTGAGGTGGCTCAGTGGGTAAGAGCACTGACTAGTCTTTCAAAGGTCCTGAGTTCAAATCCCAGAAACCACATGGTGGCTCACAACCATCTGTAATGGGATCTGATACCCTCTTCTGGTGTGTCTGAAGACAGCTACAGTGTACTTATTTATAATAATAAATAAATATTTTTTAAAAAGATAGACAAATGATAGATAGATATCTAGATAGACAGGCAGACAGATGGAGACAGGCAGGCAGACAGACAAATGATAGATGATAGATAGATAGATAGATAGATAGATAGATAGATAGATAGATAGACAGACAAATAATAGATGATGGGTGGATAGATAGACAGACAGACAGACAAATAATAGATAGATAGATAGATAGATGGATAGAGGATAGATGAAGACGACAGACAGACAGACAGACAGACAAAATAGGAAGTCAGGTGTGGAGCATGGTGACCCAACCACTTGAAAGATAAGAGATAGAAAGATCACAACAAGTTCAAAGTCGACTTGTTCATCATAGTGAGTTCCAGGCCATCCAGGGCTACAGTCAGACTCTGTCCAAACAACACAAAATGAATAGAAGTAGTTCCACTAGTCACATACTGTCTGATAAGGGTCATCCATGGCCTCTCATGACAGTAGGTCACACACTGAAGCACAGGCAGAGACTCAGAGAGCTAAGACCCATAACTCTCAAAGAACGTAACCAATGGGGCCTGTCACCTGCTCCACAGCTTGGCCTGTATTGTCCATCTGTCTTTCTCTCTGCTCACTCTGTGAGTCACAGCAGCTATGACCGGGTCTTGTGCCTACAGGTCTGATGGCTTCTCCGACCCTTGCATCTATAACCTGGTCTGGCAGTCAGGACTCCAGGAAGGGCCACAGTCCACACCCACAGGCTCCTGAGCTCTGTCACATCAGGGTTGGCCAGCAGCAGGCAAAGAGCTTGTGTTGTCACTATCTGTCCCACACCGGTCTCCAGTCTGGCTAGGTGACATGGGGATACCACAGAGCTCAGCCCTTGGAGGGATGGTCTAATAGGGCAAACTCTCATGCTGTGTGATATGAAAAAGAAAACTTCTTGGGACGTGGTGGGAGATTGGGGGGGGGCTCCCCATACAGGGGAACGGGACTCAGGACTGGCTGGGGAAGGTGAGGTATACTCATCAGAATACGATGGTGGGACAGTACAGAGGAAGGATCTGAGGGAGCAGAGAAGTAGAACCACCCATGAGGAAGCAAGACAATTATCTCTGAATCCTGTGTACTGTGAAACGCATTGGCATCAGCAGGAGTGCCTACGAAGGACCACTCCTCACCACCAAATCAACAACCATCAGAGTCCAACCACTGGGCACAGCTTGGCTAATAATCATCGTCACTGAGTCTTCCCTCTGGGTGGGTCAGAGCAGGGTTTTCCCTGCAAGTTCTGGGATCCATGAGGTCATTATGTGTGTGTGGGGGTGGATGGGGCAGAAGAGAGGGCAGCAACTTGCGACTTATTTCTACATAAATAACCGGCTATTTTAGTTTCGCTACTGGGCTACGTGCCAAGTATCAATTAAATGGTTTTTGAAGGAAAAAAAAAATAGATGTATTAGTCCTGACCTCCTCTGTTCATGTGTGTGTCTGCCCCTTGCTGTTTTTGAGGCCGTGCATGGGTGTGAGTGTCTGTATGTACACAAGGAAAGTAAGTGTTCAGTAGCCATGCATGCGGAATATGCACTCTCTGTATGCACATACTTACATCCCAATGATTCCTGCCATTCAGAAATGACTAAACTGCTTCACAAAGGAGTTCAGAAAATGACTGGGTTGAGCCTGTTGAGGGGACAGGGTGGGGAGACACGTCCCCTCCACTAGCCAGCTCCCATGAGGACAGAATAGAACATCATACTTTATTTTATGACCAGCAGGTCATTCGTCTATATCTGCTCTTGAAAGCCACGGAGGACATTTTGCCAATCACTAGGAGAAACTAAATAAACAGAGCCAAACAGCTCAGCTCTCCGTGGCTGAGTAACTGTGAGGAATTCCTCTTTAAATAGAAGTTTAAGTAAATACAGAACAATCACTTTACAGAAGGCAGCTCTGGGAGCAAGGGGGAAAGGCAGACAGGAGCCCCTTCTAAGAGAGGAGGAGAGAACCAGAAGCCCCTCCAAACCCAGAGGAGGGGAGTGGGCACCTGCAGCCCTGAGACAGTCTTGTCGGACTCTGCAGGGCCAGGAAGCAATGTGTGTCCGGCTCCAGTCTCCTCTCGGCAGGTTTCAGTTTCAAATGCTTCATTCATAAAAAGTGGCTTCTGTCCTGGGCCTGAGGCTGCAAGTTTGTCCCCTAACACCCATGCGTCTGTCTACCAAGTCATGGGATATCTGCCACTGCTGGCCACTTGGGAAGGGTGGGCACATAAAACAGGTTGACCAGGGTAGTCGGATGGACACATCGTAGGAAGCCACTGATAATGTGTAACAGTCAATCAACTCTTCTGTTTGATCCGAGGCCAGGTGAGCAGCAGGCAAGAACGAATCAAAGAGGCATTTAAGGGTTAGAGGGGTGTGGGAAAATGGCCCGGCTGATAAACTGCTCACCGCACACGCATAAAGACATGAGTTCAAGCTCCAAAGACCTTGGCATGAGGAATGGTGGCACATCCTGTAATTCCAGCATTTGGCAGATCCATTGGGTTTCCTGTTTAAACCTAACATCGACCAGCCTACGTGAGCAAGAGATCCTACCTCAGAAAACCAGGTGCATGGCCTAAGAAATGATGCCTGAGACTCAGCTCAAGTCTCCCCGCTCCTACACAGAGAGTTGGGGGGAGGAGGAAGGAAGGGAGAGAGGGAGAGAGAGAGAGAGAAGAGAGAGAGCACAGTTGCCCTGATCTAGAGAGGTGGTGGAGAGCCTTGAAAAACCAATCCTTTTCAGAGAGCCCCGAGGAGGAAGGCCCTCCTGATGGGGGATACCAGGTGGGCCCCAGACTGAGCAGGTGGATGCGGGAAGCAAGCCGTCGGCCCAAGAAGTGGGGCCATGCTCCCAGACACTCTCGGGCCACACTGCACAGTTTTATCCCGGCTTGAGTATACTTAGCACTCTATGACCCTATCCCACTTAGAGAACAACTTCAGGGCCTTTCCGCCCTGTGCTGGTAGGGTTCGGAGTCACCATGGACCCCAAGGCCTCTTCTTGAGAACCCAGGCTGATAACATGAAACATTGGGTAGTATTCTCTCAGTCAGGTAGCAGGTCTGAGCTCCACCATGGTGCCAGGCTCTGTGTCAGGTCCTGGGGATGAAAGGAAATCAGACCTGTGCGTTGGGAGCCCTGGGCATCAAGGTACAGGAAGGACTCAAAGACAAAAAGAAGAATGATCTCTCTCTCTCTCTCTCTCTCTCTCTCTCTCTCTCTCTCTCTCTCTCCCACACACACACCCACACACCCACACACACACACCGCACACATACCACATACATACCATACCACACCCTTATCCCACCCTATCCCACCCCATCCCCCCCCACACAGCCCATTACAACTAGCTTTCCTACAGGACTTTTTCCTGCTCACCGCTCTTGCCAACCGTACAGAATGGTTGTGTCCGGCAGTCTTCAAACACAATCCCCTGGTTGTTCACCCTGGGATTGTGTGAGCCCCACCCCCACACACACCCGAGGGACTTTTTGAAAAAATGGCAGCGTACACACTCACTAAAGGACTTCCAGTTTATCCCCCGTTTGTATAAATGCAAGTTTGTCAGTCTCAACAAGCTTTGCACCTGGGGGAACTAGGTGCCCCCCCACCCCTGTCCCCAGCCTCGAGGATCACAGTTATACCCTGCATCAACTCTACCTCCCTGGCATTTTATTATGAAACTATTTTTAAATTTTGGACAGATCAAGGCTGGAGAGATGATTCAGTGGTTAAGAAAATGTATTACAAGCCAGGCAGTGTTGGCTCACACCTTTAGTCCCAGTACTCAGGAGGTAGAAGCAGGCAGATCTCTATGAGTTGAGGCCAGCCTGGTCTACAGAGTGAATTCCAGGACAGTCAAAGCTACACAGAGAAACCCTGCTTCAAAAACACTAAAAATAAAATAGAATAATTAATAACAATAATAACAATAACAACAACAGCAACAATAATAATAATAATGAAAAATTGCTGGGCAGTGGTGGCCCACACCTTTAATCCCAGCACTTGGGAGGCAGAGGCAGGCAGATTTCTGAGTTCGAGGCCAGCCTGATTTACAGAGAGAGTTACAGGAGAGCCAGGGCCATACAGAGAAACCCTGTCTCGAAAAAAACAAAAAGCAAACAAACAAAAAAAAAAAGAATTATGCCTCTAGCACCCACGACAGGTTCAGGGGATCCAATACCTCTGGCCTCCATGGGCATCTGTATCCACATGTACAACATGCACACACGGGCACGCACACACACACACACACACACACACACACATACACAATTAAAAATAATAAAAATAAATCTTAGATCTCAGACAGATCAAAGCTGTCCCGCCCAGAAGAGCCATTCAGTTTTCAGTTCACACTCAGGCTGTGGTCTCTGAGACCTGCACAGTTTGAGGTTTTCTTACAAGACTAAGGCTTTCTCAGAGTCACGGTGACTTTGAAAGCCAAGATGGAAGGTATGTGCTGAAACATGAAAACATGGAAACATGTCCCAAGTATGAGGAGTCTCTCCAGAGAAAAGCACTGGGTGCTGTTTGGAGGCGTGGACAGGGGTCTTCTGGTAGGAAAGAAGGGGGCGTTCTAGAGCAGGTGTGACCTGTCAGATACCCCACCACCCACTTTGGGGAACTCTACGGAGGCTGAATGGCTGGAATGAGGAGGGGGGATGAGGGACGGAGGTGATGCACACAGGCCTCCGGGGAAAAAGGAAAGGCCAGCTTTCTTAAACAGGGCTCTATCCTAAGCTCAGCAGAGAAGACTGTATCCAGGCTCCCAGGAGTCCAACTCCCTGCTGGCTGCCATGTGGATAAATGCTTTAAGGGGAATGTCAGGAAAAAACAGGAAATTCCAGTAAGAGATGGTTGCAGGGTAGGACACAGCTTCAATCCCAGCATTTGAGAGAGCTGGAGGCCGGAGGATCAGGAGTTCAAGGTCATCCCAGTATTCACATCTAGTTCAAGGGTAGCCTTGGTTACAGGAGCCCTTTTCTAAACAACAACAAAAGACAGATACCGTGGTCTAGCCAGGAAATGACAGAGGCAGGAGAGAAAAGCTGATGGGATCGAGATAGAGCTACGAAGTTCACCAGATGTGCCTATGCACCCCCACAGTTGATGTCTCTCCGTCTCTCTTGTTTCTCTCTTCTTATTCTCACTCTCTTCCTCTCTTCCTCTCTTCCTCCCTCCACTTCTCTGTCTCTCCATTTCTATCTCTTTTGAGACAAAGTCTCACTATGTAGCCCATGCTGACCTGGAACTTTCTATATAAATCAGATTGATCTTAAACTCACAGAGATCCACCTGCCTCTGCCTCTTACGTGCTGGGATCAAAGGCATATGCCACCACACCCAGTCTTTTTTTTTCAAGACAGGGTTTCTCTCCTTGGCTGTCCTAAAATTCACTCTGTAAACCAGGCTGGCCTCGAACTCAGAAATCCACCTGCCTCTGCCTCTCAAGTGCTGGGATTAAAGGCGTGCACCACCACCGCCCGGCTTAAGGTGTCATTTCTAAGGTGAAGAAAACTAGATGAGAGACTTACGGCTGGATAGTCTGTGGATAGTCTGTGGGGCACTTGGGAAAATCTGCTACCTAAGTAGAGCCTAGAGGATAGCTGCTTTGGCATAGGACAGGTCTACTGCTGGCGAATCACTGCTCCTGAGTGTCGTTAACAATAGGTTCCAGTCAGACTCTGGGGCCCCAACTGTGCCAAGGGGCAGAAGAGACTTTGGGGTTAACAGAGAGGAAGCAGTGTAGGGAAGAGAAGCCTAGAAGACAAGTAAGGAACCAGGGGGATCTGCCTTAGCCCCCCCAAGACCTCCCCAGACCAGGCCTGAAAAATGGGATCCCCTCTAGTGCAGGAGATGGAGCCGGGAGAGGTGCAGAGCCTTTATTGAGGGCCCAAAGAGGAGATTAAATGTGAAGAGGCCAGGTGAGGCCTCTTCACCTACCGAAGAGACAGCTGTGCCCACTGATTTCCAGGGGCACTGGGGAGCAGAACCTTGGGCTTAGAGGGGATTGTGTGGAAAGAGGTCACCCTCACCTGGTGACACTGAGACCAAGGCTACCCCTTCCGGCCATTTTATCAGAATCTGTGCGGTGGGTCTTGGGTGCTAGTGCCTGTCAACTTTCGCCAGGTGGCTTTAGCCCCTCTAGCCATCGAAGCAGGTGCTGGGAGGGCTCTGTGTGCGGCTCAAGGAAAGAGGGCAGGCGAGGCCTCCAGAAGCCGAGTAAAGTTTCTTCCTTCGTCCTTAATTCCAGAAAAAAGCCATCTTGTCTCCACTCAACGGCCAGCATCAAGCGTCAGCCCAGCTCAACCCACTGGGGTCCTTCCTCAAAGGGAGGGCTCAGGTGACCCCTGACCCCACCCTGGCTGGCTCCTGAGTGGCCAGTCAGTCACTCCTGACATTCTGCTGGAGAAGTTCGAAGCATGTGTCTGCCTGAGCCTGAGCCTGGAGCCCCTCTCCAGTGCCCAGAGGGATAACTGCTGTCCTGAGACCTCATTCTCTGGAAGGATCCTAACTCTGTACTTGGGTTAAACCAGGGTATAGAGCGGAATATGTATGGTATCACCCAAGTTGGAACCACTTGCATGGTGAGTGGGTGGGTCCAGAGGGCTCAAGGTGAAGGCAGGACAGGTGGGGAAGGGCTAGCCTCTGGATGTGTGTCCTGGAAAAGAGCCTAAGGCAATCAGGAGAGGCCTGGTGAAGGGAGACAGCCACAATCCTCCTGTCTGGAGCCTGGACAGTCATCCAATCCAGCTTTGGAGCAGGGTGGCTTCAGGGCAGGGTGGCCCCAGCACCCCTCCCAGAACTGACTATTGGAATGGCCTGACTCTGATTGTATCTGGGAGCTTTCCATGCCTCATTGTAACAGGTTCTTGAGAGATGGTGGGATCTGATGTCCTTCAGTGCAGGAAATGAGAAAACTGCAGGGAGGTGAGGGTGACTTTTGCAAGGTCACAGAGCAAATAAGCAAGTCTAGCAGTCAGGTCCGAGACCCGGCTCTTGTCTCTCCTCACCCCCTTCTGTGTGTGATGTGAGTGGTTTTGTTTTTTTGTGTGTGCGGGGAGGGACGGTTGGGGGTTCAAGACAGGGTTTCTCGGTGTAGCCCTGGCTGTCCTAGAACTCACTCTGTAGACCAGGCTGGCCTCGAACTCAGAAATCCACCTGCCTCTGCCTCCCAAGTGCTGGGATTAAAGGCGCGCGCCACCACTGCCTGGCTGATGTGAGTGTTTTACCCGGCCCTTGCACATGCCAAACGGGGCTCTCCACCGGGTTCCATCCCAGGAATGATCCACAAACACTAGGCATTGACCGTGTCCTGCTCAGAGGAAAGGGAAACTCCATCGTCCAGGCTCTCGGGTCTTTGCAGCCTTTGCTACTATGCTAACTGGCTCAAACTGGACCTACTGAGGAGCCAGACAGGGTGGATAAGCCTCAAAACTGGGGGGAGGTAGAGAGATACTGGTAGGGACAGGAAGACCTGGATGGACAGGGGGTCTGGTCGTGTGGCCAAACCCCTCTGAGCTGGGTCCATGATGCATCGGTGGGGATGAGGGATGGGAGGTGCCACCAGACCTCTCCAATTATCTCATCTTCCCTTTCTCCCATCATGTCGGCACCTTGACTCTGGCTTTACAATTAAAGGGTTGTAAAAATGGAGAGGAATAGAGGCTGGAGGGGGATGGGGCAGGAGCCCTATAGTGATTCAGGCCTGAGGACATCTCCAAATGGAGCTTCTTCAGGACTTGCCCTGGCATTCCAACCAAAATCTTAAAACTCTTGTCCTAGAAGGCCAGCAATAACAGTAGCCAGGTTCAAGGAGGCTTGATCTGAATAAGGACTCGAGGTCCTAGACTGCAGAGCATGCAGGTTAGTGACCTTAGTGACAGAACCTTAGTGTCTGGCCCTGGGTTCAGTCCCCAGCACTGGGAAAGAAAGAAAAGAGAGAAAAAACAAAAAAAAAAAACAAAAAAAAACTCTGGAGGCCAGGACCTTTGGGAAGTCAGAAAGCTAATCTTATCTACTGGGCTCTGAGGAATTTGGCAGGCTGGGGAGGGAGTAAGGGGTTCCAGAGACTGGGCTTGGGGCCCAGCCATACCTCCCCCGCCCTGGAGCCAGTGCCTTCATTATTCACAGCTCCACAATAAGCCCCTGCCTTAAAGAGATAAGCGTGGCTCCCTCCCTTAGTTCATTCCGGACTAGACAACTAAGGAACAGAATATCAACTCTGACCCAGCAGGTTCCGTTCATGCAACACACCTCTGAAGCCACAACCCACATCTGAGGAGGTGCCAGATTATGGAGCCTCCTTTCAGGAAGGTCATCAAGAAAGATCTCTCTCTCTGTCTCTCCCTCTCTCCCCCTCTCTTTCCCTCTCTCTCTCTGTCTCTCTTTCTCCCTCTCCTTCCCTCTCTCTCTCTGTCTCTCCCTCTCTCTGTCTCTCTCTCCCTCCTTCTCTCTCTCCCCCTGTCTCTCTCTGTGTCTCTGTCTCTTTCTCTCTCCCTTCCCCCTGTCTCTCCTCTCTTCCCTCCAGCTGAAAGGTCATCCAAACCTGATGGCCACCACCAATCCCACCCTTGTCAAAAATCCTCCTGAGATTCCTCACCCCACCCACACCGCCCCCGCCCCGAGTCTCCAATCAAAGCAGGGGCAGAGTCCTCCTTTGGTGATGGGTTAAATCTCCCTCTCCGATCTCGAGTTCGAATGACCTTGAGGGGTTGCCTGAGACTCCTCCTTTCTGGGCTTCTTTGGTCTTCTTCCATCTGTTGGCATCGTGATAAGTTGGATAAGCACGGGGGGGGGGGGGTCCGCAGAGTTCCTAGGTAGAGTCCTGAGAGCGGTGGCGATGCAAACAAGCGTGTGGGAACTGAATAAATGAGGTGGAACACAAGCCTAGAGCTAGGGTCCCACCCAGAACCTGGATGGATGCTCGGCTAGCTGCGTTGTGGCCGTGGGAATCAGTGTCTCTGAGTAGCCTCAGAGAGGCATACTTCAAAATGTGCCAGTGCAGAGACTTGGTGTGCAGCAGGAGGGTTGGTCTGAGGAGCCCCCTGAGGTACTCCATCACCTACTCTTCAGAGCCACACAGGATTATCCAGAGCCCCCGTTGGAAAGTTCAGCTCTGCCTGATTGTTATTTTGGCCCTGCTAGGTGAAGCCCAGGCCTGGGGGAAGGCTAAGCAGCAGGCTAGCAAGAGCTCGGCCTTCCTGGGGGCCAGGAGAAAGAAGCAGAGGTCTTCCCTGAGCACAGCTAGGGGTGACCGGGAGGACCACAGCCCAGCAACCAACTCCAGGCCCAGAGAAGCAGTACCCATCCATACAGCCTACCAGACTTTTTAGAAAAACATGACTCTCTCAGTACGAACGAATTCTGGAAAACGTTTAAAGAAAGGACCACGTGGTGGAAACGGGGGAGGGAGGAGGAAAGGGCAGCTTTTCTTCCCCCATAGAACACTTATTTCTCTTTGAGTAGCCAAACAAGTTCTAATCCCAGCAGTTTTGGGGCCAGATTCAATAAAAAAAAATGCTGTCTGCTGAGGCCCGGGCAAAGCCACAGAAAATAAATACTTCGTGGCTTGTCCGGTCTCCTGCCGCCTGGAGCCCCAAGGGCCCTTCTATTGCTTGTCTGCGCAGTGGGATATGGACAGAGTGTGGATTTCTCTCCTAGCCAATCAGCTTCCTTGGCCCAGTTAGGCCCATTTAAAAAAAAAAAATCTGTGAGGAGCGTTTCCGGTGTGGAGAGAGGAAAACAGAATAGAACATATTTGCTTAAAGAAGCGAGAGGAAAAAAAAAAAAGGAAAAACAAAACGGCAGAAAAGCTGGTTTCTTTTCTCTCCAAGCCAGAAGATACTGGATTGTCTTATTTGGGAGAAATAGTGATCTTTGGGGTTAGGCCTTCCTGTCTCCGACGCTGAAGTGTCTACTTGAGTAGACTCAGTCTCTAGAGAGGCAGCTTTGCGTGGAGCTGAGGCTGGGACCTCACCGGAGTCAAGCAGCCCAAGGCTCTCACACCGGAAGTTGCTTCCAGGCCTGGGTTCTACAGGAGTGACCACGGTAGAAAACTGTTTGGGGCTACAAACAAGCAAAAAGGAGTTGAACTTACAGACAGGACATGGGAGGAAGGGGCTGAGGGACCTGGTGGGCAGTAAAGGATTTGATGCTGGGGTAGGACATCCCGAAACCAGGAGACAGCTATTCACCATTGAAGTCCCACTGAATCCCAACAAGAAAGGTTAAGCCAGGCAGTGGTGTGCACGCCTTCAATCCCAGCACTTGGGAGGCAGAGGCAGGCGGATTTCTGAGTTTGAGGTCAGCCTGGTCTATAGAGCACCAGTAGAGAGAGATTCAAGAGATTGAGCATTCGAGATTCAGCATTGAGCATTCGAGATTCGAGATTCCTGGCTGGCGCACCTGCAGCCCACGCCCCCCGCCACCCCCACCCCCCACTCCGGCTGGGCCCATACGGCCCAAGCGTGCTTGGAGCCCCAGGGTGCTGCACCAGTCCAGAGGAGATGGCTGATATTTTAGATCCAGTGTGTTTTAGATGGCCTCAGAGGTACCCTGACCACTGAGCTGCCAGATTTTTCATCTCTCTTTTGCAATGATTGTAAAAGCCTCAAGTCATTTTTGAGAAATACACTCAGATCCCACACTACTTGTGTTGAGTCTGTTTGTCAAAGCCGAATCCCGTGCACACCTGGCCAGAACCCATCATCCCGTGGAACAAGGGACCCTGTAAGAAACCCCAGTCCATGGCACAGGACAGCCAGGGCTACACAGAGAAACCCTGTCTCGAATAACAACAACAAAAAAAAGGTTAAGCAGGCAGATGATGGAGAATTCCAGAATAACCCGGGCCACATTGCAAGACCCTCAGTGGAGCAAAAAACTGCAGGTGCTTAAGAGGACAGGCTCTGAGCCAATGTCTTGCTGAGACTGAGAATAAGCATGTCCCCATGGTCTATCTCTGGGGAGTGCCACTGGCCACTCACCCTCTGGTAAAGCAGCGCCCTCCAAAACCCCTACTAATGACTTCATAGATGCCACTGGTGTCTTGCTGTACAGAGGGAAAACCCGAGCGGCCATGTGATTTAGGAGCACAAAGAGAAGGAGGGGCGGAAGTTGTCACATATAGTCTATCTCTGTCTCCACTTTCAAAAGCAGTGCATCACAGAGGGGTTAAAATGGATGTGTGGGAACAAGATCTCACTCTCTTAGTAACTTTATTAACAACTCGTCAAACATGTCCAGCAGTCGAAATCGCATGTGTCTAAAACACCACCGCACTCTGGGCACATGACTTAAAAAAAAAAAAAAGGTTCAAACCCTGATAGGCCTCATTTATTGGGGAGCTTTAGTGAAACCACTGAACTCCTTATTTTCTGTACATTGTAACTGCTGACGCACACCAGGATACAAACCCGCGTTGAATAAAAGGTGCCAGAAAGGGAAAAAATAGAGAAAATGATCATGCTCAGCCACCCCCAGCGTGGAACCTGCCTTCCTTTCCAGCACTCTAAACATCACTTGGACATCAAAGCCCAAGGAATGATGGGATTTACATAGGGGACCACAAGTCTCCCTGATAAAGCGTTCAGCTGCCCAGAGGGTGAGGAAGACTTACAGCTGGATCTGAGCTTAATGACTACTCTGAAAAAGACAAGCCTTGCAGTTTTCTCCTTCAGGTGAGAAAGGAGAAGAGACAGGAAGCTCTTCAGTTGATCTCCAGTCCTGGAGGTAGGAGGAGGTCTGAGCCCTGCGCCTGAGTTCACTTTAGTGAGTAGTTCCCACTGGGCTCAATCTCTCTCACGGTCAAGTCTTTTACCTTAGGGCTTCCACCCTGTTCTCTGTTCTTTCTTCTCATCCTCTGGATCATTCCTGTTTCTCCGTTCAGCACACGCTGGGTCATCTCCACAGACACCCTTCAACCCAACAACCCTGACTTGATCTCATAGATACTTCTACAGTGCAGACCAGAAGGGATGCAGAGAAAGGCACTTAGTTACCGAGCATTCCAGATGTGGCCAGTATAAATCAAGAATGTTGTCTTTATTTCATTCATTTGCATTTACATTTACACAGTCACATGTAGCCAGTGGCTGCCATTTCTGGATAGCATGGTGACTCTGAATGGCTCTGCCAAGTCCTTCTAGGATGCATCAAGATGCTCTTCATGGGGCTGGAGAGATGGCTCAGCAGTTAAGAGCACTGACTGCTCTTCCAGAGGTCCTGAGTTCAATTCCCAGCAACCACATGGTGTCTTGCAACCATCTGTAATGAGGTCCAATGCCCTCTTCTGGATTGTGTCTGAAGACAGCTACAGTGTACTCATATGAATAAAAATAAATCTTTTTTTTTTTTTAAAAAAAGAAGCTGTTCGTGGACTAGTTATCATCTGTGTACAGGCAACAGATATTTAGCTCCTAGTGTGTGTCAGGCAAGAACAGACTGTCCTGTGAAATCCTCTGGGGCACACCCAGTATGTTTTTCAGGCTTTCCTTCATCTCCTCTTACCTCCTAGGCACTCAGGGGTGTGCTATCAGAATCCCCGGACCTGTAAAGAAGGCAAAAGCATTAAACGCCCTAGCCTAGGTCCCCTGGCAGGGCAGGGCTCTATACTAGAGACTCCCACAAGAATACAAAGCCAGTGACAGGTGCTGGTTCATAATTTAAGAAGTGAAAGACAGGCTCCTAAGTAATAAGAGCATAATCAGAACAGCCATTTCCCGAGAGCTGTATGCAGATAACCCAGGGAGGCCTAATACCGTAAGCCTTTTTATGGTGACTCCCCAGGGAATTCGGTAGGCATCTGGCTTTCCTGCCATGGAAGCGCAAACACGGAGTGAGAGCCAGGACCGGAACTCCTCTTTACTCCTGCTTGCATGATTGTGACCAGGCTGTTCCAACAGTGAAACTGGGATCACTGTCCTTAGCTTTGGTACCAAGGAAGCCATTGGGACTATCAATCAGATCTCCCCAAATGGGATGAGGACAGGACACACACACACACACACATGCATGCACACACACAGGATTATCAAGTTATCAAGACTTTCAAGGCTTTGGGAACATGGCAATTTGGAAAATGTGGTGCTAATTTCATATTAGTTCCATGTTCAGAAAATGCATGAACTTGGATTTAACTCAATGGGTTCATTTGAGTATTTTGGAGATTTAAAAAAAAAAAAAAAAAGTGGCCGGGCAGTAGTTTCTCAGTTCAAGGCTAACCTGATCTACAGAGTGAGTTCCAGGACAGCCAGACCTACACAGAGAAACCCTGTCTCGAAAACACCCTCCCCCCGCAAAAAAAAGTGGAGTTAAGTAGGTACTTAGCGGAAAACAACAGTATCTGAGTTTGAGGGTGAACATTCCAGGCAAAAGGCTTGGATTCCTCAGTTAAGTTCAAGTGTCCCTGTTTAAATTAACTTAGTGAGCATCTATTTAGTTCCTAGTTGTTTTAAGAACAAGCCAGGTACAAGGTAAACTCCAGGTAAAGAGATTGTCGGGTGTGGTGGTGCATGCCTTTAATCCCAGCACTTGGGAGGCAGAGGCAGGCGGATTTCTGAGTTCGAGGCCAGCCTGGTCTACAGAGTGAGTTCCAGGACAGCCAGGGCTACACAGAGAAACCCTGTCTCAAAAGAGAGAGAGAGAGAGAGAGAGAGAGAGAGAGAGAGAGAGAGAGAGAGAGAGAGAGAGAACCAAAGAGCCAAGATCTTGAGACACTAAGTAAAATACCAGGAAGACAAACTTGGCAGGGGGCTAAGGTGGGCTGGATCAGCAAAGGCATGGAGTCGGGTTTCCAGGCATCCAAAAGGAAGGAGTGAGAACCATAGTAACATTAAGAAGTCTGTGACATGCATGTGGGCCCAAAGGAAACAGAAATGCTGTCAGTCTGTGTGGGGCCCATAGACATGGGGAGGACATGAGTGTGTGTGTGTGTGGAGGACCAAGTTGGCTCCTGTCCCTACCTTAAAGTCTCATGAGTCTGGGCTGCACATTAATATGATAAATGCCTGGGGCAGGCAGTACTACATTTGTATTTATTTCTGTTCCAATTAGATCCGTGTTGCTGTAATAAAACACTTTGACCAAAAGCAACTTAGAGAAGAAAAGAGTTTCTTTAAGTGCCCTGATTGCAGTCTATCGTTGAAGAAAGTCAGAAACAATGGGGAACATTGTTTGCTGGATCAATCGGAGGCTCCGGCTTAGCCAGACTTCTAATGTTTTAAATATCTAATTGTGTGTGCACGCATGCATGTAAGTGCAGGTGCCTGTGGGGGCCAGAAGGGCTCAGAGCTCCTAGGGATGGACTGACAGTCAGCTGTGAGATGCCTACTGTGGCCCTGAGCTCTGGACTCCCAAAGTCTGCAAGAGCAGGTTTAACCGCTGAGCCATCTCTCCAGCCCCTCCTCCCATCCCCCACCCCACCCCGACAGCTTCTTATACAGCCCCAGAGTACTTCTTAGATCATCCTCATATCGTATATCAATGAACAATCAAGACATGCCCACAAGGCAATTCCTCAGTGGAGGCTTACCGCTCACACGGTTCCATGGTATGCCAACTTGACAGTCAAGGCTAATGAGGACAATGTGTTTTAACTATTCTTAAGCATGTGTGTGTGTCTGTGTGTGTGTGTGTGTGTGTGTATTTACATGTCACATAATGAGATGGAAAAACAGAGGTCAATTCTAGGCATGGTGGCACACACCTTTAATCCCAGCACTCTGGGAGGCCAAGCTATGAGGATCTCTGTGAGCTTAAGGCCAGCCTGTTCTCCATAGTGAGAGCTCTGCCAGCCAGGGCTACATAGAGCATTGGTTCTCAACCTGGGAGTCTAACAAGCCTGTCACAGAAAAGAAAAAGCTTAACAAGTCGTAGGAATTAGTTCTTTCCATCCACCCAGTAGATGCTGGGGATTAAGCTTAGTGACAAATGTCCTTTGAGCCGTCTCTCTGAGCCATCTTGTAGACCCTGTTTGTTTTGAAGGAGCATCTAGTGTAGCCTAGGCTGGCCTCCAACTCACTATGAAGCTGAAGATGATCTTGAACCCCTGATCCTCCCACCTTTGCCTCTACCTCCAGAGTGTTGGGGACTGTGGTCACAGGCCAGCACCTGGCTTATGCAGTGCGAGGGATGGAACTCGGAGCTTCCTGCACTCTCCAGGCCTGGCTGTGTCTGCGTGTTTGAATATTAATAGTCTTACTGAGGCATAGGTCAGATAGCCTATCCCTCATTGGCAGTCTGTAACTGACCAACTCTGAAGTCTTTCTACAGATTCACACAATCACCAGTAGGGTCAATGTCAGAGCATTTTTAATCACCTATGAAGAAACTCCATACCATTCCTGCCTCTGGTACGGGGCCAGCAGCATCTGTAACCACCCACATGCCGACCCAAGGTCCCTCCCTATCACTGTACCATCCCTGGCCAAGAATAGCTGCCTTGTCTGAATACGGCACACACAGACCGCCACCCCAGCCCAGCACCCGCCTCGGTGACAAAGAGAAGGATGTCAAGGTCAGGAGGCATGAAATGCTATATTCGGGGTCATGTTCATCCAGCTCGTTGGGTGAGGCCCCATTATACATCAGGAACCACGAAGGATAACCATACCCAGCACTGTCTAAAGCCCCTCCAAAGGGAAATGCAGAGCCCCTAGGTCCCCAGTGAGGGGGAACTGCACGGGCTGGGCCGTGTTATCAAAAAGGGCTGCCCAGAGAGGCGTGCTGTCTCCGCAGCCCCTGCTGGCTCAGAAAGATAAGGCTGGCCAGGCAGTGGTGGCGCACTTGGGAGGCAGGGGCAGGCAGATTTCTGAGTTCGAGGCCAGCCTGGTCTACAGAGTGAGTTCCAGGACAGCCAAGGCTACACAGAGAAACCCTGTCTTGAAAACAAACAAACAACAACAACAAAACAAAACAAGAAAGATAAGACTGGCATCTAAAAGCTACTTCCTGCTCCCGGCCAAAGTCAGCTTCTAAATCAGTGTCTTGCAAAGACAAAAAATGGAATCTTGTTTCACAGACTGGACTTTTGAAGTGAAGACAGTTTTACAAGGTTGGGAGTTCTGACCCTACTGAGGCCTCTCTCTACAGTGACAAGAGGCAGAACTCAGCCATACATGGGTCCCGGTAGCTTAGAAGCGCAGGCTGAGCTTTCAATGAGCAAACACTTCCTCCAAGAAGCTGTTTCTGAATGCTTCTACCTGGCAAGTCAGGGTTACAGGTCCTCTCTGAGCTTCCAAAACTCCTAGAGACACCACTGTGTGTGGCCCCTCTAGGGTGATCAATAACCCTCTGACTATAATAAACTTGATCATTCTGCCTCCTGCAGCGATGAACCCTGGGCCTCCAACCAAATGTATGTGTGGTGGTTTGAATGTGCTTGGCCCAAGGAGTGGCACTATTAGGAGGTGTGGCCTTGTTGGAGGAAGAATGTCCCTGAGGGGGTGGGCAATGGGACCCTCTTCCTAGCTGCCCATTAGACAGTCTCTCCTGACTGTAGTCGGATCAAGATATAGAACTCTCAGGTCCTGCTCCAGCACCATGTCTGCCTGCATGCTGCCATGATGATAATGGACTGAACCACTGAACCTGTAAGCCAGCTCCAATTAAATGTTGTTCTTTATAAGAGTTGCCTTGGTCATGGTATCTCTTCAGAGCACTGGAAGATATAGCTTGCCCACCGTACATTAGTATCCCAGGTGTTGTACTGGCTGGTTTTGTGTGTCAACTTGGCACAGGCTGGCGTTATCACAGAGAAAGGAGCTTCAGTTGGGGAAATGCCTCTATGAGATCCAGCTGTGGGGCATTTTCTCAGTTGGTGATCAAGGGGGGAGGGCCCATTGTGGGTGGTGCTAACCTTGGGCTGGTAATCTTGGGTTCTATAAGAAAGCAAGCTGAGCAAGCCAGGGGAAGCAAGCCAGTAAGGAACATCCCTCCATGGCTTCTACATCAACTCCTGCTTCCTGACCTGCTTGAGTTCTAGTCCTGACTTCCTTTGGTGATGAACAACAATGTGGAAGTGTAAGCTGAATAAACCCTTTCCTCCCCAACTTGCTTCCTGGTCATGATGTTTGTGCAGGAATAGAAACGCTGACTAAGGCAGGTGTGGCATATATGTGTATTGGGGGGTACTGTATATATAGTGTATGTGTTGTGTACATGTGAAGTGTTCAGTATGTGTGAAGAATGTAGTGTAGGGGCTGTTGGATGTGAATCTGCGCTGCTGTTTGTAAACATCCAGGTATACTCGGCCTCTGAGCACTGAGAAGAGGGAAGCAGAGATGGAAGGATGTGCCCTACCCGGAGCCGGGAAGCACCTCTCAGAGGTCACAATGGCTCCATCTTCCCCTACTAACTGATGATGCTGGCTAATACGATCCCACCGTAGCCAGAGTGGCCCTTGGGTCCCAGTGGAGACCGAAGATCTCTGGGGAGTCCACTGTCCTCAGTTGCTGAGGGAAAGGTCTGAAAAGACAGGAAGGATGGTGAGGACCGTGGTCTCCAGGGGACAGGCCAGTGCTGTTACAGAAGGTAGAGCTGCTCAGTAACAGGGGAGGCAGCCTGCTAGGGAAGCAGGAGCCCCAGTGGGCATGCTAAGGCAGAAGCAGAGCCTCTGTCCTGAGTGATGGTAACGACTCTCTGGGCTCCATGGGTCAGGACATGGCCTCATGTACCCAGTGATGTGGCCTATACAGGCTACAGAGTGACATTCCCTAGGGTCCCCTCATAGGCACTCTTCATGTCGGGACTCATGGTAGTGGTTGGACCTTTTCTCTCAACTGCCCTTCCAAATGCTAGGCTGGCAGGATCTAGAGGAACTTGCTTTTGTTTTTTTGAGACAGGGTCTCTCTATATAGCCATGGCTGTTCGGGAACTGTCTATATAAAGCAGGCTGGCCTCAAACTCGAAGAGGGATTTGGAAGCATCATCCCATTATACACATGAGAACAGGGCCCAGCTGGGCAGAGGTGGCGTACGCCTTTAATCTCAGCACTTGGGAGGCAGAGGCAGGTGGATTTCTGAGGCCAGCCTGGTCTACAGAGTGAGTTCCAGGACAGCCAGGGCCATACAGAGAAACCCTGTCTCGAAGAAAGAGAGAGAGAGAGAGAGAGAGAGGGAGAGAGGGAGGTAGGGAGGGAGGGAGGGAGAGAGACAGAGAGAGAGAGAATGCAGGGGCCCAAGTTTACAGTGTATAGCTGACAAGGTTGTCCTAAGACAGACCCAGCTCACCTCCTCACCCACAACTACAGTAGTGAAAAGCCCAGGCTGGACTGAGAGGTTAATGTAGTCTGGGCCTTACTAATAAAACAGGGAGGGCAGGCAGGATTCTAGTGGGGTCCTCGGTGCCTCCTCCTAAACTGCTACTGGCGGTTGTCATCCTCAAGCCTGGAGGACCACAAATATAGCAACAAAACCTCAAGAGTTCACTGAGACATGAAAATAGCCCCTTTTAGTGGTGTCTGCAGGTAAGTTTAGGGTGTTTGGACAAGTCATTTTATATCTTTCACTTTGTTTACTCTCTTGTAAAATAAGAATATTAATAGTAACATGGGAGGTGGGGAGGAGTAGAGAAAAGCCTCAGGGGTCAAGAGCCCTGGCTGCTCTTGCAGAGGTCCTGGGGTTGGGTTCCCAGCACCCACATGGCTCCTCAACACCTCTACAACTCGCTAGGCAGCGGTGGCGCGCGCCTTTAATCCCAGCACTTGGGAGGCAGAGG
The DNA here is from genome assembly GCF_008632895.1 of Mastomys coucha. Lineage (NCBI taxonomy): Eukaryota > Metazoa > Chordata > Mammalia > Rodentia > Muridae > Mastomys > Mastomys coucha. Next base: position 71,199,259 of record NW_022196895.1, read on the forward strand.
CAGGCGGATTTCTGAGTTCGAGGCCAGCCTGGTCTACAGACTGAGTTCCAAGACAGCCAGGGCTATACAGAGAAACCCTGTCTCAAAAAAACAAAAACAACTCTATAACTGCAGTTTCAGAGTGTCTAATACCTTCTGGCTCCCAGCGCACTGCACACACGGTGCACATACACACACAGACTCATACACATAAAATTAAAATATTTTGAGACGGTTTCATTGCATATCTCAAACTGTCCTGAAATTCAGTGTAGACCAGGCTGTCCTGAAACTCAGATCTACCTACTACTGTCTCCTGAGTGCTGGTGTTGAAAGGAGTGTGCCACCACACCTGGCAAGAATAATTTTTTTTAAAAAAAAATTAGTCTCTCCTGCCTGTGCTAAAGGTATGGGAATGACTTTATTTTTCTCAACGTGACCTTAAATGTTAAGATACAAACGAGTCAGCTTGATAGGATTCCTGAGGTCCTAACAGTTTGGGGGGACTTCAGTGAAATGGATGTTTAAGTTCAGCTTCTGGTCTGGGACATAGAACAGGGCCTCTTGCCTGCTCAGCAACAGGCAAGAGTCTGTGTAGCTGGCCTGGAGCTCACTGATAATCTCCTGCCTCTGCCTCCTGGAGTGCTGGGATCTAAAGGCGTTCGCCACCAAGACTGGCCTTTTCTAGGGCTTTAATGTAAACAGAGTTTGTTCAGCAAGGATTCTTTTATGTCTAGTTTCTTTCACCTTTGAGATCTGTCTGCCAGTGCATGCACTTTGAACCTTTGTATTTCCAGGAGAGGTCATACCTGGAGAGCCCATGCATTCTATTGGCCCAGCCCATAGATTCTATTGGCCTGTTTAACAGGCCTAAGGGCTGTCTCCTGTTCAATACCTTCAGAGCCACACACAGGGTGTGTCTCACAGTCTGTTGGGAGTTGAGAGTTGATTAAACAAGCAATATTTGTAAAAAGCACAAATTGCCAAACCGACGTGGTGAGTCACCTCGCTGCTTTTCAAGCTGCGAGACACCGGAGAGGAGAGGAGAGGAAGGGGTAAACTTAACTCCGATGAGTGGGAAGGACTTGGGAATAGTTTCCCCCCCACCCCCCACCCCGCGCTCAATTATCCAGCACAGCTCGGCCCTCCCCGCCCCCAACCCCACCACGGATAATTAAAAGCCGGACGCCTCGGTCCCTTCCCTGGGGAGGCGGGGGGGTGCTCTCGAGGGTGAATGGGCTCTCAGGAATGAATAACGACACAGTGGCCCCATTGTTCCGCAGCCGGGGAAACTGAGGCCAGAGGGCGGGTGGGAGGGAGGCCGCCGGGTGACTGGAGGCTGGGTCACTGCGTGAGTCAGCGGCGCAGACGGGCAAGATTGCAGTCATTAAGGTTTACAGGTCCGCCGCCGCCGCCACCGCGGCTGTATGGCCCGCGCCCCGCCCGCCCAGTCCCCGCCGCGGGCGCCTCCCCGCGCCGCTCTCGGCCCCCACGCCTCGGCGCCTGCCGGCCTCCACTTCCTCCAGCTGCTCCCGGAGCGCGAGCAGGAGCGAGGCCGCCCCGGGGCTGCGCTGGCCCGTTCCCTGGAACCTGAGCCCCGGGTGCCCGCGTCCCTGCCCGGTTACCACCTTCACCACCCCACGGCTCGCACCCCGGGAGGCAGCGCAGGAGACCCGAGCGCGGCGCCGGGCAGACGGCTCACGGCCGGGCGCGAGTCCCCGCCTGGCGCCGGGGCTGCGCGCGCGCGCTTCTCGCTCCCGCGAGGCCAGGGCGCGCGCCAAGCTCCCCTCCTCCGCCTCTCGCCTTGGCCTCGGGGCTGAGTCACCTGCCTCTAGTCCCCAGTGGGTCTGGCTCAGTGCCTGGCACCGCCATCTAGACCCCCGCGGCCAGAGAGGACAGGCAGAAGCATGCCCCTCTCACCACCCTCGCTGGGGGTCCCCCGAGAGCATCTCCCGGTGCCCCCAGCCTTCGAGGGGACGCAGCCCTGCCCCACGGGCCCGCGTGGGGAACTCTCCTGGCACCTGCCTGCTGGCTGGGCGCCGCGGGGTCCGGTCCCTACCGGTGGGACTGGAGTGTGATGGGAGGGAGAGCACGCGGGGTGTCTGGGAGGAGGCGGGGTTGTGCCAGTCACCTGGATCTCCTGACCCCGGGGATCGAGTACACCCACGCGCCCCATCTAACCTGCGGGGCGGCGTGGAGGTGTGGGACTTGAATATTTCCTTAAATTTTTAAAAATAGTCTTTGCCGTATGGAGAACACTAGAACCTTTTAAGTCCGCATCTCTCGCCTGGGTTTAGTTCGGAGTGGAACTCCAAAGATAATTATTAAGGAAGGAACTGTTGCCTCTTTTTTTTTTTTTTTTTTTTTTTTTTTTTTTTTTTTTTTTTTTTGACTCCCTGACATAAAATTTCCACTTTGGGGGTGGTGGTGGTGGTGGGCTTGTGGAATCCCCAAAATAACTTTTAATGGAACTAAGCCTTCCATTATGGGAAGCGCCTGGATGCAGAGAGGCGTCTGCAGGTCCCGTGGCCACCACCCGGCTGAGCCACAGGGACTCATGTGCCCTCCCCTGCCAATAAAGGAAGGGTAGACACAGTGGGAGACCAGAGCAACCATCCCGGGAGCTAACCTTGGGATTGAGACTAGAGGTTTAGGTTTTCCTTCGTCAGAGTGTTCTGATACCACAGGGAAGCAAAAGGAACTAACAAAGATGAAAGCAATCTGCTTTCCTGAATGCTGCTCTCTGAGCCTTGCTCCAGTTATAGTTATGGCGCAGACAAGGTCAAGGTAACCTTCAGGTCTGGGCAGTGCCATTAATTATGAAGTATCCTGTCGCCAGGAGAATTGTATTTTCCACACCACTAGGGAACCTTCGGACCTTTGTACTATTCCACCCCAAAGGGACTTGGGGGCGGGACACCCAAAGAACCAGAGAGGGACTCCATTGAAGAGAATGTAGTCGAGTAGGTGAGGCAACTTGATGTGTCACGTTTTTTGAAGACCCATAAATGGTTTACGGCCCTGCCACCCTACCACCAGGGCTCCGGAGCCCTGAGTAAGTGCACAGCTCCCGGTGATGCAGCTCTGAGGTTTTACTAAATGATCATGTGCTTCGGTTCCCTGCTTGGCTCCTTCCTGTCCTCTGCTCAGAGGTGCAGTCCATGGAGAAAAGGAGACAAGGTCCAGGTGACTGTGCTAGGCGGAGCAGATGTCACCGCGTCCTTGTCCTCTCGGACTGTGCACAACAGGGCCCACAGGTTAGCACTTCTGTGCTGGGCCAGAGGCAGCAGCGGGAGAGAAGCAGGGGATTTAATCTAAAATGATGGCCTGAAAGAAAGGGTGCGCAGCTTCACGGGGAACAATTACTTTTTTAAAAAAAAGTTTTAATTGGTCCTGTTCTAAAGCACTCACCCCTCCGCTAAAACCCCAGGCCAGCTCAGACCTGCATTTCTAGATTGCCTAAGCACCTCCTGGATCTTCCCCTTTGAACAGGGCCTCTCAGGGGGACTCCCTTGCCAGTCGGCTTCCTTTTGGTTGTGTGTGTGTGTGTGTGTGTGTGTGTGTGTGTCTGTGTGTCTGTGTGTCTGTCTGTCTGTCTGTCTGTCTGTCTTTCAATAGCAGATTTCTAGGCTTCAAGGTCAGAGGTCCTGGGGAGGAAGGCCTTCTGGCTTGACTCATCTGGGGTGGAACTGGACCACAGTCTAAAGGAAATGAATGAAGAAAGGAACTTCAAGCAAACTACTGTTTGGGAAAAGGGACAATAGGCTTGGAGGTGACCACAAATGACATTCTGAAGAACCCTAGAAACCCCTGGTTTCCAAATTGTTTGCAAATGAGTGCTTTGTACCAGATAATGAGGCTGGAGGACTTCCTGCCTTGAGGTCCAAACCTGCCTGTTCACTCCATGAATAAGTGGCTGATTCTAAGGCCGGGGCAGGATGTGCTCAGGGAGAGCCTGGAGCACCCTTCCGAGAGTCAGTAAGGAAGTACTCAGAAATAAAAGAGAGGTGGGTATGTCAAAGGGACAACACAAAGACTGAAAGAAAGGGAGCAATTGAGTGGTACAAAAATGCTGTACTGGGTCTTCAGCCGAAGATGGTGTAAATACCCAGAAATGGATTCATACTGATACAAAGAAACAATTGAAGATACCAAAGAACAGGGAAGAAGAAGAGATCTGTTTACAGGGAACTCCAGATGTTTCTAAAGGAAATGGTGGTTAATCCTCTTCCTCTTGCAGGTGGGCTGTACTTGGTGACCAGACTCCAAAGGGGCAGTGTGAGAGGGATTGAGGGGAGACGTTAGTATTGTAGGGAGGTGTCACACTAGGTGCTCAGTGTTGGGACTGAGGGCGCTGACAGAATGCCCCCCCCACCGCCATGATGGATGAAAATGGCGGTTTAACCATGTGAGCAACAGCAACCTAAGTGGAGGAACAGTGCAAAATATGTGACCAGAACTTCTCAACTGTCATGATGGCCAAAGATGAAGAAAATCTGACATGCGCAAGCCGACAAAATATTCGATGTATTTTATGTAGTATCCTGGATAGGTGCTGGGAGAGAAAAAAAGATTTTAGGGACAAGTTAGATAAATTAGAATTAACTACCAAGTTTAAATTTTATTTATTTAGCTAGTTTTTTTTTGGGGGGGGGGTAGGATTTCTCTGTGAAGCCCTGGCTATCCTGGAACTACACCAGGCTAGCGTGGAGCTTAGATATCCACCTGCCTCTGCTTCTCGAGTGCTGGGATTAAAGGCAGGTACCACTATGCTCTGGTCTTTACACACAGGGCATTGACACTCTAAGTAGAAATGATAGCAATGGCTTCCAAGATTCCCAGAGACCGGAGAGTAAGCTGCTGAGAAGGCATTGGTGAGCTGGCCAGAGTGGAAATAACTCTTCACACCTCTCTGGGCTCCGTCCTCTGAGACTTTAAAGCCACTTCCATTGCCCAAACAAAAACAGCTCCATATTGAAATCCCTCTGTGTATAATCCAAAATTTCCAGATGCTGAAAAAGTACCCTTTTTTTTTTAATTAAAATTATTTTATCTGTATTATTCTGAGACAGGGTTCCACGATGTATGTAACTCTGCCTGGCTGGATACTCTATGTATGGCCTTGGGACTCCTGCCCTTTCAGCATCCCTACGCCATCATACCGAATTTGAAAGTGCATTGTTTAAAAGGTGGAATCCCATTTCTGGGATCGCCCCTTATTGTAGTCTAACAGACGCTTTCTGGCTTGCCCCTCCTGGAACCCTCTTAACCAGTCTATGGGTCTGGGACAGGATCCGCCAGGTCAGCATGAGCCCCAACATGAGGGACCTTAGGCCAAACTTATTCTTGATTTACTTGATCTTAAAGTAGGGCTACTACTCCTGCATCGTGTAGGTAACATTTCTGAAAAAGTCACGTAGAGTATAGAAGGCCCCTACCTGACCTGTATTCTATCCCCGGGACCTATAAGGTAGAAGGAAGTAACCAGCTCCCACAAACGGTCCTCCAACCCCACCGCTATCACAGGTGTGCTGTGATACATGCTCATGTATACTCAAATACACATGCAAACATAAATGTAACAATTGTTTTAAAACACCACCCAAGACTCATTTCAGTGTTTCAGATTCCTGGGATCCCAGCTGGGAGATCTGTGCTTGGAAAATGGGAGCGCAGAGAGCATTGACTCCTTCCAGCCTTGGTTTGTTTCGGTTTGTTTTTTTTGTTTGTTTGTTTTGTTTTGTTTTTTTGTTTTTTGCTTTTGGTTTTTGAGACAGGGTTTCTCTGTTTGGTCCTGGCTGTCCAGGAACTCACTCTGTAGACCAGGCTGGCCTCGAACTCAGAAATCCACCTGCCTCTGCCTCCCAAGTACTGGGATTAAAGGCGTGTGCCACCACTGCTCGGCCAGTAAACTGTGTGGGGCAGCAGGCCCCCACACATAGTTCATACAGAGTTCTGCCAACAACTCCTTTAGTCCTTAGCAATATAAAAAGAGGAGAGAGGACAGCTTCGGAGGGAGGACTGTCTCAGGGGCTCTATCTGTCCTTCATCTCTGACTCATATTCTTAACCTCATTGCTTGATGTCCAAGAGCCAGGAAGAGGATGTGGAGACCTGCAGAGAAGCTTCCCTCCTGGGCCTAGAAGGATAAAGGGACTTTTGCTATGTGGAGGGATTATGGGCTGCCTAATGTTCTTGCCCTAGTAATGAGCCCTGGCAGACCAAGCAAAAGCAGTGTCCTGTGACCCACTGCTTTGTTTCTTTAGGTAAGGGTTTTTTGGTTGGTTGGTTGGTTTCTTAGGCAGGGATTCTCTATGTAGCTTTGGCTGTCCTGAAGCTTGCTCTGTCAACCAGGCTGGCCTCAAACTCACAGAGATCCCCCTGCCTCTGCCTTTCAAATGCTGGGATTAAAGGCATGTGCCACCTCTGCCTGGCTAGATACGGTTTAATGAACTTTTTTCTTATGATTTATTTCATTCAAGCATGAAACTAGAATCAACTTGTCTTTCTGGCATCAAAAATGTCACTGTGGCCGGGTGGTGGTGGTGGCAGCGGCGGCGGCGGCGGCGGCGGCAGCGGCGGCGGCGGCGGCGGCGGCGGCGGCGGCGGCGGCGGCGGCGCATGCCTTTAATCCCAGCACTTGGGAGGCAGAGGCAGGCAGATTTCTGAGTTGGAGGCCAGCCTGGTCTACAAAGTGAGTTCCAGGACAGCCAGGACTACACAGAGAAACCCTGTCTCAAAAAACCAAAAACCAAAACAAAACAAAAAAAGAAACAAAAATGTCACTGTCCAGAGCTTGGGGATTTGGTTCAGTTGGAGAGCTCTTGCCTGGCACACACAAGGCCCCCATGGGTTCAACACTTTAATTATATGTATGTATGTATGTATATATGTATGTATTTATTTAGGTTTTTTGAGACTGAGTCTCTCTATTATGTAATCCTGGCTCATCTGGAACTTGAAGTAATGTAGACCAGGCTGGCCGCCAACTCTGCCTGCCTCTGAGATCTGCCTGCCTCTGAGTCCTGCCTGCCTCTGAGTCCTGCCTGCCTCTAGATCTGCCTGCCTCTGAGATCTGCCTGCCTCTGAGATCTGCCTGCCTCTGAGATCTGCCTGCCTCTG
>NW_022196895.1:71206977-71225474 GCF_008632895.1 Mastomys coucha
CCTGCCTCTGAGTCCTGCCTGCCTCTGAGATCTGCCTGCCTCTGAGATCTGCCTGCCTCTGAGATCTGTCTGCCTCTGCCGGCTGAGTGCTGGGATGATAGATGTGCACCAACCACTGCCAACCTAAAATTTTCGTAATATTTAGTTTTTGTGGCTGAGTTCAACAGAAACATGAGAACTCTTTGTCTGCCAGTGTTGAAAGTTGTTTGGATTTTCAGTGACTTCTTCTGAGGCCTGGGGGTGAGTAGAGTTGAGTCGTCCTAAGAAAGATAATAGACACAGGCAATTGCCACACCCACAAAGCCCTGGGAGATTTACAGGAGTTTTTCTCCTGAAGAATTATGACAGTAGATATGCATGGTCATACACAGAGTTACACACAGTCACACACACACAGTCACACACACACACACACACACACACACACACACACACACGAGAGAGAGAGAGAGAGAGAGAGAGAGAGAGAGAGAGAGAGAGAGCGCTCAAGGCTTCAGAGTTTGTGGTTATTTGAATTTCTTTTCCCATAGACTCCAGAGCATTATATCCACATATGGCTGTAAGGAACTGTATAGTGCTGGGCGTGGCACACATTCATTTAATCCCTACACTCTAGAGGCACAGACAGAAGAATCTCTGAATTTGAGGCCAGCCTGGTCTTACCAGTCTACATAGGGAATTTCAGGCCAGCCAGGGCTTACATAGTGAGGCCCTGTCTCAAAAACAATAAAACAGCAACAGAGAGAGAGGGAGAGAGAAAGAGAGAGAGAGGAGAGAGAGAGGAGAGAGAGAGGAGAGAGAGAGAAACAAAGAAACAGAAACAGAACCAGAGACAGAGAAAGACACACAGACACACACACACAGACACACACACACAGAAAGAGAGAAGAGAATATGGTGAGGTGGCCAATGATATCTTTTTTTAAAGATTTAATCAAAATCTATTTATTTATTTATTTATTTATTTATTTATTTATTTATTTATTTATGTGAGTATACTCTAGCTGTATAGATGGTTGAGAGCCTTCATGTGGTTGCTGGGAATTGAATTTTTAGAACCTCTGCTCACTCTGGTCAACCCTGCTCACCCCTGCTCCCTAAGTCCCTGCTTGCTCTGGCCCAAAGATTCATTTATTATTATATATGAGTATACTGTACCTGACTTCAGACACACCAGAAAAGGGCGTCAAAACTCATTACGGGTGGTTGTGAGCCACCATGTGGTTGCTGGAATTTGAACTCATGACCTTTGGAAGAGCAGTCAGTGCTCTTAACCACTGAGCTATCTTGTCAGCCCAGCCAATGATATCTTGAATTAAAGTTGCCATTTGGCGCTGGTGGTGTAGCTCAGTGGCACGGTGCTTGCCTAGCATATATAAGGCTCTGGCTCCAGGAAGGAAGGGAGTCTATGATGGCTTTGGTAGCTAAGTCGCCTTCGCAGCTCACACCTGGGCATTATGAGAATGGGCCTCCTACCTAGGTCCTGGCAGTTCTGCAGGTATGGCGTTATCTTCCAGGAGTCTGTGATTTGGTTGGAGAAGGTGGATGTAGATAAGTCCCCCCGATGCCACACAATGCTATTCTTCAGGTATTGAACCTGAAAAATGGTTGTGGCCGCCATGGTTGGCTAGAGGGCTCAGCACTGGAAGGTTCCTCTTCTGTGTGAACAAGAACGAGCTGGTCCTACCAGGCTGTTTCCCCTCCACTTCAGTGAGTGACTCCAGCAAGTCACATGACTAGATTACCTCATTTGACACTCAAGTAAGGGACTTTTGAGACCCAAACACCGGATTTAGGTGCTTTATTTTTTTTTTAAGATTTATTTATTTATTTATTTTATGTGTATGAGTACACTGTAGCTGTACGGATGGCTGTGACCCATCATGTGGCTGCTGGGAATTGAACTCAGGACCTCTGCTCGCTCCAGCCCCGTTTGCTCCAGCGTAATACAGTGTAGCTGTCTTCAGACACACCAGAAGAGGGTGTCAGATCTCATCACGGATGGTTGTGAGCCACCATGTGGTTGCTGGGATCCGAACTCAGGACCTTCAGAAGAGCAGTCAGTGCTCTTACCTGCTGAGCCTTCTCTCCAGCTCTGGGTGCTATATTTCAACAGGAATGTTGACCCAGGGTGGTCCCCAAAGGCGAGTAGCCGAGATGGAAGGGATTTGGAAGTCATGTTCAGGGGTGATCACTGGACAGAACAGAGCACTTAATCCTCCAGGACAGAAGTTGAAAAAGACTTTTGGAAGCTTTAAGCAAGGTTGGGAGTCCATGCTGTGTGTTATAGAGTGCAGAGGTCAAGAGCTGGCTCAGCCGGAGGAGACCGGCCTTCTTCTAGCTAGAAAGCAGGAAGAGAAGAGCTTTCCTTGAAAGCAGGGAGTCTGCTCTTCCTGAAAGGACGTCTGCTCAGGGCTGAACGATCCACTCATCGATCGCTCCTGATACTCACCCCTAGAGTCCAGGATTCCCAAGGAAACGGACTTCCCAGCATCTCCTGTTTCAAGATCTAAGGTTTCAAGATCTAATTTAACTCTACCTGAGCTCATCTGCCTCTGGATTGAGAGTCCATCCTTTCTGCATTTGAGTCAACTTTGTTATTGATAACTCTAGCTGGGTATGGTGGTACAAAGCTGTGGTCCAAGCTCGTGGGAAGCTGCAGCTTTGCAGCTTGTGGGAAATGTGTGTGAGCCACACAAGGCCCTGCCTCAAAAGAGTTACATTTTAGATTTAAAAGCTTAGTCTTCACTGGGTGGTGGCCAAGGCATGCACCTTTAATCCCAGCATTTGGGAGGCAGAGGCAGGCAGATTTCTGAGTTCAAGGCCAGCCTGGTCTACAGAGTGAGTTCCAGGGCAGCCAGGGCTATACAGAGAAACCCTGTCTCAGAAAAACAAAAAAACAAACAAACAAAAAAAAATAGCAATCATCGGGATTAGGGTTTTTGGTTTGTGCCACCACTCCCCGGCGACGATTGCTATTCTATACAGGAATTAGAGAACTCTACTCTAAAAGTGCCAAAACGTGTTTTTTGTTTGTTTGTTTGTTTCGAGATAGGTTTTCTCTATATAGCCCTGGTTGTCCTGGAACTCTATAGACCAGGCTGGCCTCGAACTCAGAAATCTGCCTGCCTCTGCCTCCCAAGTGCTGGGATTAAAGGCATATGCCACCACTGCCCGGTGCCAATATGTTTATAAATGCTTAATGTATATTAATAATACTATTACTTAATTCTCATATTAATCTCATGATGAAATGATATAAGTATTATTATTATTTCCCCACCTAATCAGGGAGAATATTGAGGTAGATGGCTGACCATCTTCACCTTTTTAAAATTTTCTTTGATAGTACCAAACATTAGACCTAGGGCCTGCCATGTTGTCAGTGAGCACTCTACATGGCTACACTCTGGCTGCACTTTTACTTTGAATTATTTTCCTCAGCGTTTGTGTATGCGTGTGGGGTGTGTGTCTGTTTGTGGTGTGTCTTTGTGTGTGGTGGGAGTGTCTCTGTGTAGGTGTGTGTCTGTGTGTGTGTGGGGTGTCTGTGTGTATATGGGTGTCTCTGTGTGTGTGTCAGGGTATCTGTGGGGGGGGTTCTGGAGGGGTCTATGTGTGTGTCTCTGTGTTTGTGTGTGGTATGTATCTGTCTGTATGAGTGTGTGTGGGGGTGTTTCTGTGTGTGGGGGTCTCTGTGCTTGGCTTGGTGTCTGTGGAGGGGGAGCTGCTGCTGTGTGTGTGTGTGTGTGTGTGTGTGTGTGTGTGTGTGTGTGTGTAGGGGTGTGTGTGCGTGTGAGTGTGGATGCCCACTGAGGCCAGAGGAATCAGACCCCTCTGGAACTGGAGTTGCAGGTGGTTGTGTTGTTGGCAACTGAACCCCTGTGCCCTGCAGGAGCAGCAAGTGCTCTGAACTGCTGAGCCATTTCTCCAGCTCTGTGCATTTTGTTTTTGAGACCGAGTCTCTTAAGTCATCCAGACTGGGGTGGCTCATTTTGTAGCCCAGGCAACCTTGAGTTTTTCATTCTTCTGCTTCTACGTCCTGAGTAGTTAGGATTCGTGATGCCAACAGGCCTGGCTTAAAAGAAAACAAACCAACTAAACAACACACAGCTTTTATGGGGCCCATGAGATGATCTAATAGGTAAAGTGCCTGACCATCTGAATTCTATCCCTGGATCCCATATAAAGACAGAAGGAGAGAACCAACTCCACAAAACTGCCCTCTGGCTCCATATGCCTCCACCCCATAACATAGTACATAAACACAATAAAACAAATAAATAAAAAATTTAAAATTTATACATAGAAAGCTTTATTTTGAGACTAAGTCTTGTCATGTAGCCCAGCCTGGCTTTGAACCTGTGATCTGCCTGCTTCTGCCTCCTGATCACATACACATGTGCAGTCATGCTTAGACTTGAATTCCTTTTTTACAGGTAAGTAGTATCCACAACATTTTAAGACCATTCAGAAAATGCTTTCTGACCATTGTGAGACTAAGATACAAAAAGGAGGCTGGAAAATGTCCTCAAATATTTGGGAACAAAGAAGCATTTCCTTGGTGGGCAGTGGTGGCACACGCCTTTAATCCCAGCACTTGGGAGGCAGAGACAGGCAGATTTCTGAGTTTGAGGTCAGCCTGGTCTACAGAGTGAGTTCCAGGACAGCCAGGGCTACACAGAGAAACTCTGTCTCAAAAAAAAAAAAAAAAAAAAAAAAAAAAAAAAAAAAAGCATTTCCTTAATGACTGACCTCGGGGAAAACTGTGAACAAGATAATATTGAAATAGAAAAAGCCAAGAATGGAAAGCTGTTGCTAACATTATATAAAAGAAAATGTATGCTCCACATTTCTGTCATAAAAGAAGAAGAGCTGAAAAATCAATGATTTTAATATCTCAGATTAGCTTGGGCTAGGGATGGGGGAGGTCACATTCAGAGCCAGGAAGATGGCCTGCCCGGCTTACGCGTCCTTGCTGATTCCATCCCTGGAACCTGGGCAAAGAGGGAGCTGACTTTGGAAGGTTGCCTGCCCTCCAACCCCCACACACGCGTGCACTCACATACATCATATACTACGCACACTAATAACACACAAAATCAAAAAATATTAAGCCCAAAGAAATAAGGATAGAAATGAATAAGATAGAAAATAAACATCTAGAAGTTACCCAAACCATACACTGACCTTTGACAAAAGCCATATGTATTTAAAGTATTTCTGGCTTCTGGGTTCTGTTCATGGCTCTCTGTGCAAATACCAATTAGAAACTACAGACTAACACGTACACTATGAGAGCATTACAGAGCTTTTAATATTTGGTTGGCCTAATACCTGCCCATGGCTTTTATTTATCAAAATACCTAGTATTTATCTTCCATTTGAGCTTAAGTTGTAGTCCATCAGCCTGGACAACTCCCTAGCTTAATTTTTGCATGAACCTCTAAAAACCTCACTTTGAAAAGGATTAACATCTCCATACCATGAAGGCTTCCCAGCCTAGAAGCGGGTGTTCAGATTTTCTTTAGTAGTTCAAAGTTTTCACTGAGCGGTGGGGGTGCACAGATTTAATCCCAGCACCTGGGAGAAAGAGGCAGGCGGAGCTCTGATTTCTAGGTCATCCAGAGCTACACAGATAAAGAAAGAGAGAAAGAAAGAAAAGAAAGAAGGAAAGAGAGAGGAAGAGAGAGAGAGAAAGAAAGAAAAAGATGTTTTTTTTCTTCAGTTCAATCCTGTGTAGATTTTGGAATAAACATGTTACCTTTATTGGTTTCTAATGAGAAATCAGAGCTTTTCTTCTGTTAGAATAGTATCATTCCAATCAAAGTGCTAATGCCCCGCCCCTTTAAACATGGACTGCTAAGTATTTGACATGTAATTGTGTTTTGACATATTAGCTAACCCCCTGTGAATCATTCTCATCAACCACATCCTGTTCAAATGGGAAATATACAACAGACCCGTGTCTGTAGCGTCTCTGACCTGTTCTCTCTAAGCAACTTCTGTACATATTCACAAAGTCTTGCTGAAGCCACTGCAGGCCGGCAGGGCCCCCAGATGCCTCAAAGCAAAGGAAAGCATTCCAGGCCACAGTTACCTACGCACAAATATTCATTATGAACACCCACATGGTGGCCCGGGTGCTTTACAGACACCAACATACATCACAGACCTGACTCACCCCTAGAGTGATGGGAAGCATGTGCTGTAGAAGCCGCCTGGGGTCTAACCACTTCCCGAACAGACCGGATCCAGCTGGGAATGGGAGATGCTCCTGCAAGCTCCATGGTGTTCTTAAAATGAATTGATCATTTTTTCCCAACGTAAAAGTAATTAATGCATGTTTATCTCCAGATACTGGGATGCAGATGAAGATCATAAACATGCCCCTGCGGTCCCTACCACCCAGAATACCCACTGGTTGCTGATGCTCTGTTTTCCCAGTGGATAAACCTGGGCGCAGATGTTCCCAGCGGGGCTTGCTCAGTGGAGATAGTTTGAAATGTGGCTGTTAGCAGCTCAGGCTTTGTCATGTGGTTCACTCGGTGTCCTCCCAGAGTGGCTTGTTAAAGGGGGCATCTTGCTCCTTCTCACTACGATAACTCCCAACGTTCTTCATTCTGCTATGGCTTTGCACTGGGTTGTTCCTTATTATTATTTTTTTTTTTTCCAAAATAAGATTAGAGTCAATCCTCACATGCCAACATATTGTCCTCGTTTTGGATTATGTCTTTTGAGGAGATTCCTACCCAGACTCCTGGGGCTAGAGACAAGGGACTTTTTTTTTTTTTTTTAAATTCTAAAACGTACATAACATCCAACTGAGTGTTTTAACCATTTTAAAGTCAGCTGGAATTTAGTGGTACTGAACACATATCTGTGGCTGAGTAAACCACCACCCCATCATTTCCAGGACAGTCACAACAAACGAGCAAAACCGGAACTTTACTATACATAAACCTATTCGTTCTGCTTTTTACAACTCACAAGAGTGAGCCCCACAGCAGCCCTCCTCTGGTGACCGGTTTGTCTCACTTAGTGTAATGTCTTCGTGGTGTATCTACATTGGAGCATGTGTTAGGAAGTCCTTTCTAGGGCTGAGTAATGTTCCAGTGTGTGTGTGTGTGTGTGTGTGTGTGTGTGTGTGTGTGGGTACGCACCAGATTTTGTTTCTCTGTGGGAACATTTCTAAGGTTATGGATCCAAATTTTCTATCAGAAAGAACCAGTAATTTACATGCCCACCATGAATTATGAAATTCAAATTTTCTGTGTAATTAAAAATTTCTTATCAGGCATGGAGACTCACATTTCTAATCTTAGCACTTGGGAGCCTGAAGCAGTAGGATTACTATGAGTTTAAAACCAGCCTGGATTACGTAGTGAGTTCCAGGACAGCCTGGGTTAAAGAATAAGGCCTTGTCTCAAATCTAACCAAAAATGGGGGAAGAAGCAACTGTACAAATAAACAACAAAACTAAAACTAAATTTTCTCTCCATAAGGTATTCCTGTCCAGTAGTTGGTCATACTGATAATAAACTGACTAATAGATCTGAAGTTTCAAATTTAATTTATTTCTTTTTATTAGTATTTTCTGTGCTCATATGTCTGTGAACCTCATGTGTGCCTGATGCCCACAAAGGCAAGAAGAGGGCATTGGGTCCCCTGGAACTGGAGTTACAGATGGTTGTGAACTGTCATGTGGGTACCTCGTCCTCTGGAAGTGGTCACAGGACAGCCAGTGCTTTTAACTGCTAAGCCCCTATGGTTGTAAACCTCACAGTTTAGCTTAATTTACTCCTGGACCTTACTATATTTCCACTAAAAACTGCAAAAGGACTTCCTTCCTTCCCTGTGTATACACAAGTGTAAGACTCGTGCAACAGAAGATGAATACCTTGGGTCTCTTTGAGGAGTAAAGGAGCTTGGGCACAGGTTGTTTCAAAGCCACTGACTCTAAACCCACGCTGCAGAAGGCAATAGCCAGGTTTGGACCTTCCAAAAGCCCAGGCTTCAAGCCAGGCAATGGTGGCACACGCCTTTAATCCCAGCACTTGGGAGGCAGAGGCAGGTGGATTTCTGAGTTCGAGGCCAGCCTGGTCTACAGAGTGAGTTCCAGGACAGCCAGGGCTATACAGAGAAACCCTGTCTCGAAAAAGAAAAAAAGAGAAACAAACAAACAAACAGCAAAAAACAAAGCCCAGGCTTCACTCTGTTTGTTTGTTTTTGTTTTCCTTGAGACAGGATTTCACTGTGTAGCCCGGGCTGTCCAGAAAGTAACAGTAGACCTGGCCTTGAACTCACTGAGATCTGCCCACTGCTGCCTCCAGAGTGCTGGGATTCAAGGTGTGTAATACCATTGGCCAGTGTTTGTATGAATTTTAAACAAATGGTCAGTTTCAGATTGTTATCAGAGGGTTTCTTCAGCCTCTTTCTCCTTACATGTTACTTAGCTTGCATCTGTTCATTCAAAAAAGGAAAACAGGAATGGACGTGAAATCCTGACAAGTTACTACACACTGCATCCAGTCAGAGGGATTACTTACTGGTCAACAATCTCAGGAAGGTAGACCCCTCAGGATTTAGGTGTTAGAACATCACAAATACCCGTCAGTGTCTGGGGAGCTTTCATCAAGGACCCCCATTCCCAAATTCAAGGTTACTTCAGTAAAATGGGACACATTTATCCCTAGCCTACATCTAGCCTCTGGCATACTTTGTCATCATTTGCTGAGACAAGTCTCAGGTAGTCCAGGCTGGCCTTGAACTTTCCTTAATAGCTGAGGATTGCTGAATTTATGGTCCTCATACCTCTCCCTCTCGAGTGCTGGATTATAAATCTGTATGACCATTCCTTGGTTTTTATTAAGACAGGACCTTATGTAACCCAGGGCCTTGAACTCTCAGACATGCCTACGCCCTAAACATGGTTTTTTGTTTGTTTTTGCTTTGTTTGTTTTTCAAGACTGGGTCCCTCTTTGTAGTCCTGGCTCAAACTCAGAGATTCTCCTGTCTCTGCCTCCCTCCCAAGTGCTGGAATTAAAGGCATGCACTGCCACGCCCGGCTTTTACACCTGCCTTTTAATTCCTGGTTAGGGACTGGACACTGCGTCCTTGTGCTTGTTACGAAAGCCCTCCTCTAATTAGTTATATGCCCGGCCGACTTCATTTATGGTTTTGGCGATTTGTTTTGTTTTGTTTGCTTATTTATTTATTTAGTGTATGTGTATGTATGTGCTCATGCACCATAGTCAATGCATTGAGATCGAAGGATAAGTATAGGAATTAGATCTCCTCTTCTATCTTGTTTTGAGTTCAAGGCCAGCCAAGGCTACATAGCAGGATCCTGTCTCAGCCTCCCAACTCTACCTAACACACACCACTCAAGATGGTTCAGCTGTTAAAGATGCTTCCCACCTAATGATGTAAGTCTGATGGCCTGAGTTTTATTTGACGAACCCACAGAAGGGTGAAGCAGAGGAGCTCTTACAGGATGAGCTCTGACAACCACACTGTGGCATCTGTGCAAGGGCACACACATACTTGCTGTCGTGTGACGAAACCGTTCCTGGGAGATGAAATGTGCTAGTCTACTTACCCTGGATAGGGAACCTGAGACAGACCAAAGCCTGAACACCACTGTAGGCCAACTTGGTGAACCAATGAGTTTTATCTACAGGACTAGAGATAACTCAGAGTCCATCCCAGAATGAGTGACAGCTCACAAAGCTGGGAAACTGCAGGCAGCTCAACAGGTTGAAGAGTTCTTTCCAGGTGCCTTAGTGTTGGTCCAACCAGCTTGTTTAAGTGTGTGTGTGTGTGTGTGTGTGTGTGTGTGTGTTTACTCTGGCAGGGAATGACCTACAGAACCTGGTCAGTTTCAGAGAATTCTTTTTTTTTTTTTTTAAGAGAGATTTATTTAGGGCTGGTGAGATAGCTCAGCAGTTAAGAGCACCGACTGCTCTTCCAAAGGTCCTGAGTTCAAATCCCAGCAACCAGCAACCACACAGTGGCTCACAACCACCCCTTATGAAATCTCATGCCCTCTTCTGGTGCATCTGAAGACAGCTACAGTATACTTATTTATAATAATAAATGAATCTTTGGGCAGGAGCAAGCAGGGACTGAGCAAGTGGAGTGGAGGTGACCAGAGTGAGCAGAACAAGCAGGGTGACTGCAGCGAGTGGGATTGATTGAAGCGAGCAGAGGTCCTAAAAGTCAATTCCCAACAACCAGATGAAGGCTCACAACTATCTGTACAGCTACAGTGTACTCAGATACATAAAATAAATAAATCTTTATGTATATGAATACACACTGTAGTTGTCTTCAGACACACCAGACGAGGGCATCTGATCTCACTATAAATGGTTGTGAGCCACCGTGTGGTTGCTGGGAATTGAACTCAGGACCTCTGGAGGAACAGTCAGCGCTCTTAACAACTGAGTCATCTCTCCAGCCCAGTTTCAGGGAATCCTTGAAACTATTTTTCTCTGGTTGTTTACCTTGCTGCCTAAGTTGCTCCCCTGCAAGATGAAGTGCTTTGACAGACTACTCGAATGGAACGGAATACCTGCAGTGCAATTGTGAAGTGGAATACACAGGAAGAGAAGACTGTGGTTGGAGGGGCCCTGCCCACCGTGTGCTGAGGGTGCCTTCTGCCTGCTCTTCATCTTCCTGTACCATGATTTGACAGCAGCCTCTCTTCTCCCTTCTGATCCGTGATCTCATCAAACTCCCCAAACCACTCTCTACTAGAGGGACGACTGCCCTTGTTTTAAGGATGGGAAATGGAGGTGACACTGCGACTGGGGACAGAGGTGACACCTGACGTCCTGGATGCTCTGGGCTATCCCTGATATCACAGATGTCTGACTGGTGGTAGCACGTTCCATCTGACGGGATGAGTGCTCCAAGTTGCTGCGCAATCCAGGCACCAAGGACTTCTCCGTGCTTCACTGCTCCCTTCAGCTGACACACCCAGTCATGATGGCCTTCAGGCGAGGCCAGTGGGCTGCAGGCCAGCTCACCTGTTGGCTCACCCACGTAGCCAGGACCTGGATCTCTCATTCCTGGAAGACTCTCTCTTCCCTGGACCTTGTTCTTCTCGATCGGTATTCCGGATAACACTTCTGACATCATTCTCACCTTTACACTGCCTCTCCCACTCAACTCCCTCAGTCTACTCAAAGCTCTTGCAACTGAAGCTAATTGTCATTTATAAAATGCCAAGCTTGCCCTGAGTCTACAGGCCTGTAATCTTAGGTACTGTGGAGGTTGTGGCAAGATGATTTGAATGTTCGAGACCATCCTGTGCAGGTTAGTAAGACTCAAAAAAAGGAAAAAAAAGTAAAAGTAAAAAAGGTTGGGTGTAGTGGCTGTAATCCCAGCACTTGGGAGGCAGAGACAGGAGGATGATCACAAGATAAAGGCCTGGCTTACACATACAGAGGAGACCCTGTAAAGCGCGCACACACACACACTCACACACACCAAATGGTTATTGTCAATCTTCTCTGTAGGACAGACTGTCAACTACCCAAAGGAGAGACCAAGGACTTGACCCAATGTTGTGTACATAGTGGATCCTATCAAATATTTTCAGAGTGTGAACCTGCCAAACATCAGCCATGTTCCCAGATCCTTGGTCGCTGAGGCCCTGGGCACCAGAGAATCCAAGACGCCCTTGCTTCTGACTTGGCTACAGGACGTGACTCTGAGGGCTGCAATGCAGTCTGGAAACACAGCTCAAGGTAAGGCGTCCTCTTTATGCAGAGCTCCATAGCCAAGCTCTCTGGGACAGCTGTTCATATCCTTCAGTGTGGCAATAGCTAGAAGAATCGGGTGAGTTTGGGGCCAGAAAAGCTACCCTGAGGGTTGTAGTTCCCCAACTAGGTAGAGGTCAGTAAGGAAGGGGAAGCTGGGCAGAGGGAAGCCAGAGATTTTGAGTTAATTTCCCTCAGCTTTTGGAGTATTGTTCTTATCACTGTCATATCTAGATTCTTCCACTGTCCTTGGTCATTCTGAAATCATGCCTCAACTTGTCAGTTTTGGATCAAGAGAGCCCTTATTCGGGTTGCCAGCATTTAACTTTGCTGAATAGCTCTGGAAATAATTACCATCTAAGGCACGCCGAACGGCTCCTTGGGTAAAGGCGCTGGCCACCAAGCCTGATGACTTGGGTTTGCCCTGTGAAACCCTCATGGTGGATAGAGAGAAATGACTATGGAAAGGAGTCCTCTGGCTTCCACACATGAATCATGGCACAGGAGCACACGGGAGCTCATGCATGCACATCCCCCTCAAATAAATACAATAATGATAATTAAAATAAAAGCAAACAAACATCATCTAGGGGCCTGGAGACATGGCTCAGTAGTGAAGAGCACTGGCTGCTCTTCCAGAGGACTTCAATTCCCAGCACTCACATGGCAGGTCACAACCATCTGTCACTCGAGATCCAGAGCTTTCCAAAAACCTATCAGGGACACACATTCAGGTAAAACACCAAATGCACATAAAATTAAAGTCAAACAAACAAACAAACAAAAACCTATCATCTATTAACACCTCATTGACTGTGGGGCATATTAATTCTTCAAACTGCAAAGGATGTTATGTTAGAATAAAAGACAGACTTTTCCTCCACAGGCTGCCTGGTCATTTGCTCAGCACGCAATGGATGCTATGTTGAGCTTCTCACAAAGCCGGAGCTTCTGAACACAGCTCCTGCCTTCATGAAACTTATGGTTGGGGGTGGGGGTGGGAGGCGGTGGCAGACAATAATCCCTGACACTTGAGAGGCAGAGGCAGGTGGATCTCTGCAAGTTCAAGGCCAGGCTGGTCTACATAAGTTCCAGGACAGCTCTGTCTTAAAAGATGGGGGGTGGGGTGGGGGCACAAGGGCAACTGCACCCACACTGTGCAGATACATAGTGAAAGAGGGGTGATTCAGTTTAAAAGACTGGGGACCTGTGCAGAAAGAGAGAACACTGCAGGATGAGTCAACATTGACCACCCCACCCCCGCCACTCCTCCCCAGGTCTGGAGCCATAGCAGGGACCCTAAGGTGCCTGGGAAAGGGGGACAAACTCCAGGCCACTAGGACTTCAATGTCCAAGGCAGAGAATTTGTCTTCGTTCTCAGGGTGGCCAAAGACCACCCTGGGTGGCGACACAGTGAGATCTTTGATAAGCCGTCCTTGGGCCAGAAGAGCTCTATACATCTGAGAAAGACCAGAAAGGAAGAGAGGAAAGCAGACCGGTGCAGAGGTCGTGTTCTGTACCCTGGCTGTGTTCTGCGTAGGCCTGGGGATTAAACAGGGCTTGAGAAATGCTTCAAAGGACAGACCCAGGGTTGTGTGAGGAGGGTGAGGTAGAGATTGTCCTTTGTGTCTGGTTCTTAAGTCGGGAGAAATAAATAGCTTCTGGAATAAGGTCGGCTTGGTCATCTGGGACAGCAGAGCTAAGGTGCCTTTGCAATGTCAAGTAGGCTAATGGCTCTGGGAGACTGAAGTTCGAAGCAAAGGCCAAGTGTTCATTTGAGCCCCGAGTGAGCCAAGTGTACCTGAGCCCTGTATCTCCAGTCACAACGGTAGCTCACAGAGACGTGAGTGCTGGGACCCGAGAAACTATGTCTTTCTTCTCTGGACGTCCGTGTTCTTCAAGCTTATACCACCAAACATTCATCAACCACACAACAATCAATAGGATAGAAAACCTAAGTTTAAAACACCAGATAACTCGCTTTTTGTTACACCACCCAGCCCTATGTGAACTTGGCCATGAATAGTGCAGTTTGGGTTGGAGCCAGTTCTTAGATGCTGAGACCCTTCATGACCCTTTGAAGAAAGCGCCACTCCCATTTTGTTCTGGTCTCCTCATCCTTCACCCTCCGGTGTGCAAAACACTAAGGCAGTTCGATAACGTCATTTCCTATAACCCTGAGATCCTTCAGAACGAATGTCAGTGGGCTGGAGAGACAGGGCTCAGAGCGCCATAATCCTGGGTGCCTCCTCTGTGAAGGGGAGCCCTCCCTCATTGCTGTCCTCTGTGAAGGGGAACCCTCCCTGTTGTGATCATAAAAAGAGAAAGAGCTATAAGAATATGTTCTGGCCAGGTGTGGGGGAAGGGGGTGCCTCGGCACGGGCCCATGCCAAGGCATCCCTTCCCCCTGAGGGACTAGACATACAAAGGTGAAGTGTAGAATAGAGTTCATTTAGGGCATGGGAAGGGGAGTTAAGAGGGTAGCAGAGGCAGAGAAAGGCAGAGAGAAGGAGAGAGTAGAGAGAAGTAGAGGCCAGCCATGACTATGTGGAGAGAGGGGAGAAGAGAATGAGGAGAGAGAGGGAGTGAGTGGGTATGAGGCAAGGTGGAGAAGCAGGAGTAAGAGAGAGAGGAGGGGGCAAGCAGCCCCTTTTATAGGGCCAGGCCCACCTGGTCATTGCCAGGTAACCATGGGAAGGAGCATACCTGGCTGCCCTCTCTCATTGCTGTCCTTCATTACAAGTGGAGCTATTGGCAAGGCGCAGGAAAATACTGACTCCTATTAGGAAAAGAAGTAAAGCGCAATTGTTTTCTCAGTTAACTTTCTCTCTTTGCAACAGGAAAAGACTTCCCACTCCTATTTGTTTTTAAACTCAAACACCGGCTTTACCTTTGGATAAGTTGTAACAGGTCTTTTAAAGACCCAGTTGAGACTGGTCCTTGGAAACCGCCCCCCACCCAAACAAAATCCCAGTCACCAAAGAGTGGTTTCCTTCTAGTGATCCTATTGCTTGGACAATTACCAATCCATTTCCTAGGCACAGCAAGGTTAGACCAGAGACTTAGACTTCAGGATCCATGATAATAACAGAGATTAGCATCTGTATGCCACCGGGGTTTACATATACTTGGGCTCCCACGGTGGCAGCACCTCTTCCCAGCAGCCCTATGGGGTGTACTTTGTTTTCTGAGGGATGCTCTGAGTCTGGCACACCGAAGACTGTTAATTCGGGACTCGGAGGAGGAAGGCAGGCAGACAATGGAAACTGCTTCTCCAAAGGCCTCCCAGGAGTTAGCGATGATGACCGGAAAGTCTGGTTAATTCCAGAATTGGGTCAGGGGGTCCTTCCTGTCCCTCTGGTGAAAATGTCCTCAACCTTCCTAATGCTGCCACCCTTTAATACAGTTCCTCATGTTGTGATGACCCCCAACCATAACGTTATTTTCACTGCTACTTTGTAACTGCGATTTTGCTACTTTATGAATTGTAATGTACATATCTGATTTGCAGAATATCTGTTATGCATTCCCGAAGGGGTTGCAACCCACAGATTGAGAACTACTGCTGTAGGTTTTCACCCTCAAGAGTCTGAGCTCATCTGGTAAGTTCTACTATAAGCCAGGGCCATTAGATGTGACCAACTTCAAAGTGACACTGGATAGTAGTCCTTGTCCCTCTACGGGCTGGAGGCTGCAATTCCCCACTATCAGGCTTCCCCACACAGATCTTAACCAACACTCAATAGGCAGAATTCAGCGCCTAAGTGACACTTTGATGAGTTTTGCAGAGCAATGGAACGATAGAAACCAGGCATACATTAGATTGTAACAAAGACCAATTGGTAGCCCCACATGACTAGAATCTTGAAGTATATTTTTGTGATTTGAGCTTCTAGATAGGAGCCTGTCTGCAGCCTGGGCAGTATTCAGAATAACACTAGGGTACACCAGGGTTCTTTCGGGTTACGCTCCACTTTGATTTTCTCTTTCCATTCTTGCCATGTGTGGAGTGGGGCTTATAACCCAGGGCCTTGTTTTTAGGACCATCATTACTATCGGAAACTTCCACTTCACTTACTCAGCTCAGTCTACCCAGCCCTCAAATCTTCATCTTTCGAGAAACCGCGTGAGATCCCTCTACGCAGAATAAGTCTGCTAACCTTTGTTCTCCAATTGGGGTCCATTCTGTGAGGATAGGGTGTTTCCCATTCCCACCCTTCTTCTCCATTGCTCACTCCTTGAGGACAGAAGCTGTTTTAACATGGCCATTGACGTCCTCCAGAGGACATCAGCTCTGAACCAGTGTCTGCTAAGTGAATGGAGAATCACGTGCGTCCATTTTGGTTTCCCCAGGCAAAGCTCTCCTTTTCTCTGACTGGGCAGTCTCCTTCCTGAACCTCCGTCATCAGTCACCTTCCTGAACCTCCGTCATCATACGAGCTTTTGTTAGGCCGCTGGCCCTGGGATAGATTTGCACCAACTGGTAGCTAGAATGTCTTCTGATTGGGACCAGCGCCTTTCCTTTCTGACTCTTGCCAGGGTCACGATGGAGCAAGCCTCCATCCTTCCTTGCGGTCTGTGATGAGACACTGTCTTCCGCTGTCATTGGCCTTTCTATAGCAACTTCCCCACGGAGAGACACGCTAGCTACAGCATCACCTCTACATGGGACCCGGCCCACCTGTCTTTTACTACAAGACTGCAGCAGTGATTTTTCAGAGAAAATGAGGTGAGGATTTAAACAATTTACAGCTCTGCATTTGTGAGTAACATGCTCACTCGCTTCGGAATTCAAGAAATCCAAAAAGTTATGTGCCTGGATTCCCCTCCCAACTCTGCCCATCAGCTATGCAGGGCCCTTGTTTGGGGTTAGATGAATTTCAACATGATTATGTATTTAAATGTCTATTCCCACGCCACTTTTTCTGGATGTTGCTGTCTTCATTTGTTGCACCAAACATCCATTTCACGTGTCCTCACCCCATGCTCAGTACCTAACTTGAGTGCTCTGGACAGATGCCTGGCAGTCACTCCGGATCAGCTGACAGCATGCCTGTAACGCTACCATATTTGATGAGTCAGGGCTTACGGAGTCTTTATGTGATTGTGAATCAGATGCGTTTTCATTCACTCAGTTTGAGTTCTTCCCCGAGATAAGGCGAGAAGTGCTGAGTGCCCTGCCAGCTTTACTCACGCCGCCTTACTTTCGTAACCTCACTTCCGTTTGTAAAGCTGCCAGTTGAGGATGGTTTAGGGCTCACTCACACATTCTTGGGGGGGGCGATTGTGCAAGAAATGTTGATATTTTCCAATTGTTTCTCCTTTCGGCTTTTGCAAGAAAAACTGTCCCTGCCTCACCCTGACCCCACCCTCAGAGGGACTGTGAGCTTCTGCTCTTCCATCTTGGAACCTCTAAAAAAAAAAAAAAAAGAGAAAGGAACCGATAGGCAGAATCTTGTCCTCCTAGGGAGGAGGTTTTCTGCTTTTGCTTGTTGTCATTTTGAGCTGTCAAGAGTTTGGGGAGACTCCTCTTGGCCCTTCTATGAACCACCTCTCCTTGACACGTGCAGGGAACTTACTCTTTTTTGAGGCCACTTCCTGTTCACTGTGCTGCTCTGGGACCTAGGGGCCTTGGCTGCTCAGGGGCTTCAGGCACAGGCTCATCTCTCTCTGCTTCAGCTCTTCTCCAGACACCTAGCCAATAGGCTGTGAGCAAAGGGACTGGTGATTAATAGCCAGGTCTTTTAGCTGTCTCCATCCTTGTCTGTCATAAGTCTGCTATTTTGGTCTCTGTGACTTGTGGCTGCACCATGATTAGGCTTTGATTACTATCACCAAAGTGACTGAAAGATGAAAACAGAAGCCACAACAGGAAATAAACAACTGCAAATGAGATATTTTATTCCCATATTCTCTGCCAGAAAACGATTAGAATCAAATTCATTCACAATAGCCTGGACTCCTAACTTTCTTTGTGAAAGGATCAGAATAGCCTGAAATCGGTGCTTATGGATTCCATTTGTGCCTGTGAGGCAGAAAAAAAAGAACCCTCCCTTTCTAGGCATACAAGCCAGGCAGAGCTCTCCTGCTGGCTTTGGGCTTCTGGCTTCTTTCTTGGAAAGGGAAGGAGTAAGAATGTGATGGGGTGGGGCTGGCTGTCAAGAAGGTTGGGATGTTAACAGATTCAGGGGATGCCAGGGACCATAAAGCATCGGCCATTGCAGCTACCTGCCCGGCATCCCTCCCACTACTCCCTCAAGTAGTAAAATGGAGGAGGAAAGCTGTGGAGAGAGGGCAACATAGAGGTGACGCCTGAATTAAAACACCCGCAATTACACTAGATGGGAACATAGCTCTGCAAGTAGATGCACGTCCCATGCAGACAAGCTGTGACATCAGATTCAAGCTCCTGAAATACCCATTACACCTACTTGCCTCGTCTGTACCCAGGCCTTTCATTACAAAGGGGATTAGCACCACACGTTTCCAGACTTCTCCAGATCATCCACGTAGCCACGATGCGTAATTAGAAGGATGACATTTGCTTTCTGTTTATTTAATTCTTCCTGTCACCTGTAGCCTGGTTTAGCCTCTCTTATCTGCTGAGAGAAATGGGACTCTGCATGAACATGACCCTTCTCTGGAAAGCCTTAGACTAGCCGGGCTGTGGTGGCACAGGCCTTTAATTCCAGCACTTGGGAGGCAGAGGCAGGTAGATTTCTGAGTTCGAGA
>NW_022196895.1:71225682-71227433 GCF_008632895.1 Mastomys coucha
GTGTGTGTGTGCGCCCAGGAGACCAGAAGAAGGTGTCAGACTTTCCTAGACTGGAGTTACATGCAGTTCTGAGGGGGCAAACCCAGGTCCCCTGAAAGAGCATCCACCACTCTTTACTTCTGAGCCACCTCTCCAGGCCCTTCCTATTCCTTTCGAAGATGACACATTTCCTAGACTGCATTTCTGTCTCTTTGGTCAGTCCTGCCTGTAAGCTGCCTGTAAGGGTGGGGTCATCCTTCTTCCATTCCTTCTTTGGTCTTCTTGACTGCTATCTTCTTCCCAGGTTGCTTTAGAGTGTTCACACACAATTCCAATAAGGGACATTTTAATTTTTAGCAAAATTACTATGCCATCCAGTAACTGCCTACATGCCACTCTGGGTCCAGTCCTGTTGATGGTTCTAGACTATTGCTATGTTGTCTTCCTTCCACAACTTACGGCTCCCTAGCCGGGAGAGGATCAAACTTGGTTTTCATTTTTATTCGTATGGTTTTAGTGTGGAAGGGGAATGGTCCAAAAACCTAATTCGAAGTGTTGATTCCTATCTTGTTTGTGTTACTAGTAACTGAACCCAGGGCCTCTAATGAATTATACTTCCAGCCCTCTAAATATGTACCAAGTATTAGATTAGAAACAAACGTTACTGGAAAGGGTCTTTACAATTTATCTTTTCCGGAACATATATAATTCTGGTGGGGAGAAGTAAATATTACATTCCACATTTGGTAAAAATTCCTTACCCCACCTCCATGAGTTTCATTACCGTCCTAATGTTACAATTTCAAGTTAGTTTTCAAAAACCTAGTAAATATGTGAGGTTGGATCACCCTGCCAAGTAGTTGTCTCAGTAACATTTAACACTCTAGTACCTACCCTCAGACCAGCACCCGGGACTTTTTGCTTGACAAATATCTTTTCTACTTCCAAGCAGTCACCTGCATCACATCTGGGGATAGCTTTCTCTGGAACCTGAGGTCCAGGGATAAACTCTCTGACCCTAAGCAGAACATCCCCCCCCCACCCCCTCCCGCATGCGACTGAATGCTCTAAGCAGGTCTGCTCGCTGGGTAAGGTTCGCGCGCCGGGAGGCCGAGTGGCGGGTGCCGGAGGTCTTCCAAGCCGGGAGGAAACCTGCCGGCGGCGCGCAGGCTAGCTGCACCCCTCCTCCCTCCAGGATGCTGCCCCTCGCTGCTCGTCAGCCTGCCAAATGCATTCCAGAGCTGTGCACAAGACACACTTCTCCAGGCAGTCCTAGAAACCCGAGCCCGGAGCGGGAGAGGGCGGGAGGGAGCGCGGCGGCCGCTGAGGTCACATTCGCGCCGCCTCTCCGCCCTCGGCCGCCCGGCTGTTCCCTCTAGCGCACACTTCCCAGGGCCTCCGTCCTGGCCGGTGTAAATGTCTTTGAAACAGACAGCGATCTCCTCCCCTTTCCAAGGGATCCGCCGCCAGGGCCTTAAAACAAAACGAATGAATGAAGCGCCGGGGCGAGCACCGCTGGTCTAAATCGGGCCACTGACCGGCTCATTCCGCTCCCAACTCGCCCGCTCCGTGCCCCCAGCTCTTCCGATTTCCCTCCGCTCCCGCTGGGTATCAGCCGACCCCCGGGGCCGTCTCGTCCACCCACCTCCCTCCGCCCCTGGGTACCCCCGGTGTAGACCCGGGAGAGGGTGGCGGTAACTGGGAGGGGGTTGAAATAGCTTTTAGAAACCCGATCTGTTGTTTGCGAAACACAATCGCTTTTTTTTTTTTTT
>NW_022196895.1:71228838-71241100 GCF_008632895.1 Mastomys coucha
CCCGAGGATCTTCCATGTAGGAAGCCGAGGCTGGCGAGCCCGACACTCGGGAGCCACTGTAGGGGGGCCTTTTTGCGGGGAGGCGTCGACCGGGGCTGCCTCGGCCGCCCCCAGGGAAGCGGCGGCCGCGTTCCTCCGGGGCACGCCGGGGCCCGAGAGCCGCGCAGGGCGCGGGCCGCGCCGGGTGGGGCAGCCGAAGCGCAGGCCCCCGATCCCCGGCGGGCGCCCCTGGGCCCCCGCGCGCGCCCCGGCCTCCGGGAGACTGGCGCATGCCACGGAGCGCCCCTCGGGCCGCCGCCGCTTCTGCCCGGGCCCCTGCTGTTGCTGCTGTCGCCTGCGCCTGCTGCCCCAACTCGGCGCCCGACTTCTTCATGGTGTGCGGAGGTCATGTTCGCTCCTTAGCCGGCAAACGACTTTTCTCCTCGCCTCCTCGCCCCGCATGTTCAGGACCAAACGATCTGCGCTCGTCCGGCGTCTCTGGAGGAGCCGTGCGCCCGGCGGCGAGGACGAGGAGGAGGGCGTGGGGGGTGGCAGCGGAGGAGGCGAGCTGCGGGGAGAAGGGGCGACGGACGGCCGGGCTTATGGGGCTGGTGGCGGCGGTGCGGGCAGGGCTGGCTGCTGCCTGGGCAAGGCAGTCCGAGGTGCCAAAGGTCACCACCATTCCCATCCCCCAACCTCGGGTGCCGGGGCGGCCGGGGGCGCCGAGGCGGATCTGAAGGCGCTCACGCACTCGGTGCTCAAGAAACTCAAGGAGCGGCAGCTGGAGCTGCTGCTTCAGGCCGTGGAGTCCCGCGGCGGTACGCGCACCGCGTGCCTCCTGCTGCCCGGCCGCCTGGACTGCAGGCTGGGCCCGGGGGCGCCCGCCAGCGCGCAGCCCGCGCAGCCGCCCTCGTCCTACTCGCTCCCCCTCCTGCTGTGCAAAGTGTTCAGGTGGCCGGATCTCAGGCATTCCTCGGAAGTCAAGAGGCTGTGTTGCTGTGAATCTTACGGGAAGATCAACCCCGAGCTGGTGTGCTGCAACCCCCATCACCTTAGTCGACTCTGTGAACTGGGTAAGAAGTTGTTCTGAGTCCACCTTTCGTCCCCTCTGGTCGTGGAAATGCTAGTAGAAATGCTCGAGGTTGAGTGTATAGCCTCCTGGAGGAGACAAGGGATCTAAATCAGAGAAGGGACTGGGGGCTAGAGGGGGGGAACTCTGACATTCCTTGGGGGTTCCCTTTCAAGATTTTCTCTATTGCACCACCCCCCAACTTCCAGAGGAGGGGAGCCCCTGCTTATCCTAATGCTGAACAGGTATGCTGCTGCAGAAAATGAAACACTCTCACTTCCGGGTCTGCAAGGGGATCCAGAGCGAAGTGGGGATCACGCTCCCCCCCTCCCGCCCCCCGCAACCGGAAAGGCGATGAGGTGTGTGGCCGAGTTGGATTCGGCCCAAGCCCGCCAAGGAAGGCTGGGAGAAACTAGCTTTAAAGGCTGGAAAGTCTCTCCTTTAGTAAATAAGGACAGTCACGTGGGGCACGAGTGGCCCAGATAACCGTCCTGGCCTCACAGCTTTGGAGTTTGGGGACAGTGGTAGGATGGAGTCTGAACTGGGTATCCAGTCTCAGCAGTGCAAGCTGCAGGATGAGAAGGAAAAAACGGCCTGGAGAAGTTGGGTGCCCTCTACTTTTTACTTTTATTTCGCCCAGAAAAGCATACAATTAGTGGTCCTTAGAACGTCCGACACTCCCACCCCCTGCATTTCGGTGATGTCCCTCCCTGTTCCATAATTGGCCCGGGCTTCATGGCTGGGACCCCTGAGCAGGTTCCTCCCGGTATTATCCTGCTAGCCTTCCCATGTCTTCTGGTTGCTTCCTTGTCTTTTGTGATCAGGGTAGAGAAGCATACTCTACTCCCCGAAAATCTTCCCTGTTCACCAGCAGTACACTTTTGGGGTGTTTCTTCTCAGGTGGGCTGGATAGGATTCCCTAGTTGAGTGCGTGGGTGCCAAGCTCAGCATCGTGGGCGGAGGTGACTTTTGCTCCTGGAGGCGGGGAGAGCCGGGGTAGTTGTAGGACACTAAGCAGCCCCAGGCGCCCCCCGCCCTATGAACTGTTCAGTGCTCGGCCCAGCCGCTGATGCCCTGGCCCAGCCGGTGGTTTCCAGCCCGGCCCGCCGAGCGCGGCGGCGGCGGCGGCGGCGGCGGTGGCCGCAGACGTGGAGGAGCAGAGCGCCGAGGCTGGCGCCAGGCGGCCTCTTTTGTTTATCTGACAGCTAAATATCAAGGCAATCACCGCCTCGCGGCCCTGCCTCCAACCCCCACAGCTAAGACAAACAGTTGGGCTAAAAGAATGCCTGAGTTATCATAAGTTTCTATCTCTGTTTCTCATGGCTCAGCCTTTATATCCTTTTACTTTTTTAATTTCAGAGTCTCCCCCTCCTCCTTACTCCAGATACCCAATGGATTTTCTCAAACCAACTGGTGAGTAGATGGTTTTCAAGTCTTTCCTTTCTTAGAACCCTGGGTTTTGTGTCTAGGTAGGGGCCTGGGTTGCTCAAAGCAATTTTCTTCTATTGTAAGTCTGGTGGATTTTCCTCTTGTTGTGATTGGATTTTTTTCCCCCCATAAAGATAGCTCCCCCCGATATGTTTTACAATTTGTTCCCTTTTTTTTTTTTATGCATTTGAACTGTGTGACGGAAGTTAGTTAGTTCAGCCTTAACACATGAAGGCTTTTAATCTACTGAATGTCTCGGGAGCCAAAGAGGACAGGTTGATGGAAACATTCTGAAGCTTTGTAAGTGCCAGCAGGATCTGTGGGTAGGGATGGTTAAATGGATGAGGAGCTGTTGATTCTGAAGAGAAGCTTCCGTTGGGGTAACACACTAGGTTAAGCAGTGCAACGACAAGTTTCGAGGGGATTATGTTCCCCCGTTCAGTCACCCACAAGTCTGCTTTCTCCTGGGGTTGGTTTTCTCAGAATTCTTGGTAGAGAGACCATAAAAGTTTTCAGCCCAGCTCTGCTTGCCTGTTGCTTTCTTGCTGGATGGCAGAGGGCCAGGGCAGAAGCCCGTTTGAGACTGGCACCAGCCCTGTTGTGGTTGTCTGCATTCAGCTTCTGGCTGGCAGAGTCCTAGGGCCCATCCCTTAGAGCTGACAGTGCCAGGGGACAGGGTCAGCAAAACAGATGGGGGATGGCCTCCGGGACAAGTCCCACTTCCTTCTTACAGTGGAAGAATAGAGAATCGGTTGCGGCAGGGCGGCCAGGTTTTAGCAAGAAATGCAACACTTGTGACATCTTTGCCAAGGAGAGGGCCGAGTGGAGGGTTGAACACCGTTGAGCTCTTGGAACCTTTTGCCTCATGAGTTTTGGCTGTTGCACAAGCGCCCCCCCCCTCCACCCCATTTTTCGGGGACTTTGTCATAAATTAAATGCTTAATGGATGTGTGAGCGAAGCCCAGCTAGCCCGCCCTCCACATGCTTCGCCAGTTCCCTCAAGTTGGTAATGCTTTGCTGCCTGCCTGCCTGGAGTCTGTCTAATAGGTGGTCTGCAGAGGCTGCGATATTTTGCTTTCGATTTACAAAACACCAGATAAATGGTCATTAATGACAAGATAACCGGCTCTATGTGTTTGCAACAAACTTTTAACTGGCATTAGCAAACTCGGGAGGGCTATACCTTTTCTTGAGTTTTTGGCTTAAAGAATCCAGAATTGTCCCATGAGGTCACTTCTTGGCGGAGGGGGTGGGGGGCCCACCTCAGTTCTTTCTGTTGGCTTTGTGTTTCCTTGGTCGTCTTTCAAATGTGGCCTGAAGCCCCTGTGGCTCCAGAGGTGAAGACAGCTCTGGTAGAGGTCCCCTGAAGTCCAAACTCCATAGCAAAGAAGGACCATGTGTTCTTGGATTTGCCAAAAAGATACTGGGGTAAATCTGTTCACAAGATTTCAGCAGTCATTCTGGCAGGCCAGGACCTCATTTTCGGGGAGTAGAGTGATATATTTATTCATTAGCAAGTGTTGACATTAGGTAGCAAAATGTGTGTAAACAGAGAAGCCACAAAGACAGGAATGTGCCATTTCCAAGGAGGGGAGCAGCCCTCCCCAGATCAGCCAATAGGAAGCGATTAACCTGCCAATCGGAAACACAGGCAGCTGGCTCCTCACCCCAAATGCTTTGCGTCAAACAAAACAAGAAAAGGGACCCAAACTTAGGCTCCACCGTGTAGAACATGGAGAAAGGAGCAGGGGAAAGTCCCCGTGGAGAGGAGTGGTCCGGACAGCCGAGCTCAGGGACTGGCCTAAGGGACTGGTCTAGGGCCAGTTTGCTGGTTGTGGTCACCCAGGGGTGTAGTAGCTAGAGATGAAGAGGACTTTCTCAAGTCCCATACCACCTCCTCCCCGCTAGTGTGTGGGAAAGCGTTGACCCGGGGATTTAGATATTCTTTCCCAGCTCGAGGTTGAGGAGTTTGGTGTTGGGTTACATAAGGTGGAACAGAAAATAGGGTTTGACAGTGGACAACTGTTAAAATTTGATGAGCCAGTGCAGCCGAGGGAATCCCTGCCTCAGATGAGGCAGAGGGAAAGGTTCTGGGGCCCCGTATAGTGGAACTGAGGGATCCTTTGGAGGTTGAACTTGGAAATCTGTGATGGAAGTGCCTGGACTAGGTCTACAGCTGGTTCTGTGTTTCCCCCAAACAGTTGTGAGCAAGGAGTCTTGCGTGGGCCTCAGGGCAGGAGTGGCTGTGACTTTGTGGCTTTTTCAAGGCATGAAGGTGCTCCCACTTTGCCATCCCCACAAGGAGGGAGAAAGGATCCGCTGTTCGTGCTCCTGCATCTCACTTGTATGCAGAGATGCTGGAGGGGGAGAGCCCGGATGGGTTCTGTTCCTTCTCCACGCTGTATCTGCTGCAGAAAGGCAAGGGGACTGGCTGCAGGGATGGCCTCTCGTGGTACAACCTTCAAAGCCTACCAGAACGGCTGGCATCCTCATCTGCCATCTGGCCCCTCTTAATTTAGGTCTCTTAACTTTTCCAAGTCCTTTTTAATGAATGATTAGGTCATTCATTCATTTACTCGGTTGTTGCCTCCATCAGTCATTATACAAAGTAGCACTGGGGAAACTCAGAAGAGCTAAGTGGGAAAGAACCTTCCAAGTTCCCCAGGCTCTCTGGGTTGCACTTCTCTTGGAACTGCTGGGAGAAGGGGGTGTGTGTGTCTTTGTTCCACAGAACCCAGGGCTTAATTAGGTGTTTGGTAATGTACAGTGGTAGAGGAGAGCCAGGAACTGGCTCAGCCCTGCTGTCTGCTAGGCTGGGCTCTGGGGAGCAGGAGACGGTGGTGGAAGATGAGAGATTCTGACAGAGTTATCTTTGCAGTCTTTGGTGGGTGGAATCTAGACAACAGAGACTGGCTCAGCCTGACCCAACTCCAGGGACGGTTTGGGAGTGGAAGCCCCTGAACAGGAGCTGGACTTGGGGGTGGCTTAGCTAGCTCCCTGGGTGGCCCCTGGCCTAGTCAAGTGGCACCTCAGTTTACCTGGGTGCCTCTCAAATGCCTTGCTGCCTCCCAGGGGTGGTAGGGAGGCCTAATTAACGTGTGTAAATCCCTCCTAAGATCAAAGGCGATGCAGAGGGCAGAGCACATTTCATAAAAATCACTTGTGGTTGCATCTTGGAGCTGGCTCACCTTTGATGTGAGACAGGCTGACACGCTGACTTGAGGTCTCCAGGTTTTGCCCTGGAGAGGCCAGGCTCTGCCTTTGAAATACACCTTGCCCCTGGCACCTAGCCAGCTAAGAGTTGGGGGAGTGGCCACGCGGTGTCTTCCATTTGGGCAAGCGTGTGGGGGAGGGGAGAAGCCAATTTCTAGAAAATGGTGGGGCCAGAAGGTACAGACTTGCATCACGCGCCAAGGAACTCCTTTGTGTGCCTGCCCCCAACTCCCCATTGTTTTCCATTTGATGAAGCCTGTGTCTTGTAAAGCTGTATATTCCTGGTAGGAATTATCTTCTCCATTGACGACATAAGATGTATATGTTCTTCTCTTTTCCCCCTGTGTATATGTTCTTCTCTTCTCCCCCTGTGTATGTTCTTCTCTTCTCCCCCTGTGTATATGTTCTTCTCTTCTCCCCGTGCTGGCCACTCCTCCGTGCTCCCTCCCATTCTGAAGAGGTCTTTCTTAAATTTTTAAACACACGCTGGGCAAGTGCTATAATATACCTGAGTGTCTCCACCTCTCTTTCCAACCCACTGCAACTCTCTTGGGGAGAGACGTGTAAGAGGAAGGGATCCTCCGCAAAGACTTGTGGGCAAGTCACCTTCCTTTGGACAGGAACTAGAGGGCCATCCTAGGCTGTGCTGCTTGCTTGTCGGCTGCTATTTGCTCTGAGTAACTATTCACCATTGTGACCAAAGAGATGCCAGGCTAATGCCTGGTAGCTGGGGTGGGAGGACTGGAGGCTGTCTGTACAAACCAGTGGTGCGTTTGCTTTTCTGGAGCCAATCTGTCTATGGGGACTTAGGAAGAAGTTTGACATTGGCAGTGGTGCAGAAGAACCTTACAGGGGCGGGGCCTGTGTGTTTGCATTGGGGGGGGCTGATTAGGTTGTGGTTTGTGGGCCTTTTTTTCTTTTTTGTCGTTGTTATTGTTGTTGTTGCAATTGCTTGGAGGGCGTTTGTAGAGTCTGTCTCTTTTTCAGCTGGGATTGCCATTATCCTTGTTAACATTGAGGTCACTCTTACAAGCACCTGGGAGTTAGAAGGGTAGAGGATATGGAATCTGCCAGTTAAGGTCTAGTGAAGAAATCGAGCCAGGAAGATCGTGGAGGTACTGAGTGAAGCAGACAGCCTTGTAGGATCTAGGTGTCTGGGCGGGGTTTCCAGATGTGGGTTTGGACCAGCCTGGATTAGGTAGAAAGTTCCCCTCCAGCTGGGTCCTTGCTGAAAAATCTGTCTTGATCCGATGGGTTACACACATGAATCCATGCCAGAACTGGTAGAAATTAGTGAGTCCGTGTGATTTCTTTCTAAAGGCCAGGGTGAGACCCTTGTCTCTGGGAGTGGGAGGAAGGAGGCCTGCTTGATGGGGGAAAGAAAACAGGGTTGAGAAAGTACACCGCGAACCTTCCTTGACCTTGGGAGTTACCTGAGCTCAATGAGAGACTTCTAATGGAAGAGAAATTCCAGGCAGTCTGTGATTGAGCCTGACCTGACTAATGATTAACCGGCCGCCTGGAGCCTAGACGGGTGACAAGGTGCTGTGGTCTGTCTTAGGCTGGACCATGAAGCCGAGTAGACCATTAATAATTGGCATCGCAGCTTCGAGTCAGCCCTTTGGAATGTGTGGTCTCTTCTTTCACGTTGCTCGCGGAGTGTTTCGTCAGAATGAGTGAGTGCTGATGTTTTTATTTGGGAATTTAACTTTTCTCTTTTCTGACTGCAGACTGCCCAGATGCTGCACCTTCCTCCGCCGAAACCGGGGGAACGAATTATCTGGCCCCTGGGGGGCTTTCAGGTGAGACACTTTCTCCTTTCCTAGAGATTGCTGGAGGCTCAAGGAATGGGGGCGGCCTTCCGCCACCCCGTTTGGTCTGGAATTGTTCTCATTTACATATGCTTTAAACTGGACGCGTCTGGTGACTGTGGTACCCCTCAGCTTGTCATCCTGGGGTCTTTTTTTTTTTTTGGTGCCGGAACCTTGACCTTCCCAGGAATGGAGGATCTGGAGTCAGCTGGGAGCTGTGTGGTGTAACGAGCTAGTTTTCAAGTTGAGTGTGTGTGTCATTCGTCACATGAGGTCAGAGGGTAACCTGTAGGAGTTGTTTCTCTCCTCCACCCTGTGGGCTTCGGGGACCGAGCCGATGTAAAGCTTGGTGGTGGGCGCTTTTATTCTATGAGCTCCTGTTTCCTATGGGACCCACCTCGCCCTCCCTCAGGGTTTTTAAAGCAACCCCTGACTTAAGTTACTTCCGTTTGTTAACGTTGGCATGATCCTCGAGTGCTTAAACTCTTTGTTTTGCTCTTGCACGCATGCCTTGAAGGAGACAGACCCATGCGTACAAGGCATAGCCCAGGTGCAAGATGGAGCTCAATGGACTGTGGGGTTCTGGAGCAACAGGGCGGGACTTGCTGTCCATATATAGTTACCGTAGCTGTCCTCACCAGGGCCAGCTTTCTCTGGGCCCTGGAGAGATGGTGCTGGAGGAGGTGTCTTGGGGAAAGCCTGTGGATTATTCATCCCAGAGGACAAGAGAGGGTAATATGGCAATTTTGCTCTGGGAGATTGTTCTTTCTTCGTTTTCTTCCCTTCCTCTCACCCTTCCACATCAGTATTTTCTAAGAACTAGTTAAAGCAAGAGAGAAGGTAACCAAGGGTAGTGAAGTTCCAGGACAGGTCTGGGCACCGGGGCCATTGGTGGAGGTTATGGGACCTCCCTTAGACCTGTTGCTGGCTGACTGACTATTGGAAGAATTTCCCCAGTTCCTTCTGGACTTGTCAGTTCTCTCCCCTGCAGGAGTGGAGCCTGCTGGGGAAGGGCTGTAGGGAGACCCTGTTTGTTTTGATTTCAGTGCAGTGTACTCTGACTGTTATCTGAGACTGAGCGGTATTGTTTACTCAAAGCTTCTAATGAGAACTGAGCAGGAAAAGCAGGGCCCCAGGGGGAGGAGGGAGTGGGCCAGTGGGCCCTAGCAGCCGAGGAGAGGGAGCCTATATGCCCTGGGAAGGCTCCGTGGCTTTGCTTTCTAAGGCTGAAATGAGGTGAGAGTTCTTGAGAGAAAGAAGAAACAAGAGAGCAAGAGCCTGAACAGAATAACACACTCAGGATGTTGTTGGCTTGTTATATTTTTTAAGCCCTGGGTGTGCAGGGAGGAGCCCCAGCTCCTCCAAACCACATAAAATAAGCAAGGGAAGTGGAGCTTTTCGGAAGGTTTGTCTTATTGATAACATCTTGTCTGTCTCCTCTACTGGAGGAAATGACGACACCAGACTGAGAACCACCGGCCTGAGAGTTCCTCACCCCGCCCAAGGAGCCAAGCTTCGTGACCTGGTCAGCCAACCTTGTTTCCCTAAGTCCATCCAGTTCTAGAAAGAAGCTGGGAAGCAACATTCTCGTGCCCCACTCCCCAGAGCCCCTCCCCGGGTAACTGCAGCACCTTACATGGATGA
This sequence comes from Mastomys coucha, assembly GCF_008632895.1. Taxonomy (NCBI): domain Eukaryota; kingdom Metazoa; phylum Chordata; class Mammalia; order Rodentia; family Muridae; genus Mastomys; species Mastomys coucha. Next base: position 71,237,983 of record NW_022196895.1, read on the forward strand.
GGTTCTGCTAGGGTGCAGTAGAGTGTCTTGCAAGGGACGGCATGATAGAACAAAACTGCGAAAAGGAAAAAAAGGGGGTTGGGCGGGGAGGCCCTCACATGAAAGAGCATTTGTTTTGAATTTCAGCTCTTGGTTTACTAATTCCCAAGGCTTCGAAGTTGGAGCGCTTTCTTCTTTCCCTACGCAGTTGGAGCCGTGTAGTACTAATGTGCTTGGGGTGCGGTTGTAGGAAGAACTTTTTGGGTTGATGCCAGTGGTTTGGGGGTATCTAGAGTTGAGGTGAAGGAGCCCAGAGAGAAACTACCTTTACTCTTTGTCCTGTGAATGCCCTCAAAGGGTGGTTTCATGAGCTTGGGCAGAAGGTTTTATGCCTTCTGGAAGGCCAAGCCTCCTTTTTACAGAGGTGGGGGTGTGTGGTTGGTGTGTGTGTGTGTGTGTGTGTGTGTGTGTGTGTGTGTATGTGTAGTAGGGGACTAGATGTGTATGCTTTGTGTAGGCTGAGCTCTTACTAGGCAGGGGTGGCTGAGTGAGGCCAGAGAAGATGGGAAGGGGTTCCTGTGGTGGACGCTGGGGTGAAGCAGGGCTAGAGCAGGTCGGGCATCAATCGAGGTGGGGGGTAGTGACACCCCCCTGAAATAACCTCTGGGAGTCTCTTTCACAGGCCCTGTGTGCCGCTTTCCTTCCTGTCCTGCCCTGGCTGAGAGCGGGCTTAATGAATGGGGCTCAGTTTAGGGTGGGAGGAAGGTCGGCAGTGTGAGCCAGGGCTTGATTCTCTTGGCAAGGGAAGAAGGGAAAGAGAAAGCAGCCGAATGTGAAAATGTGGTGCCTTGGAGATGGGGGTGGGGTGTGCTCAGAGGCCCAGCCCCTCCTGAAATGCAGGGGTGACTCCAAGGCTGGCCCTTCCCCTTCCTGCGCCCTTGCCCCGGGCCAGCTAGAGGAAGGGGAGTAGGCAGGGAGTCCTGGGAGCAGCACCCTGGCTTCAGGTTGGAATTCCAGCCTTTGCAATGTGTGGGGAGGGCAGGGGGATGACAGGCCAGGTCCATGGGGACCTGCAGTGAAACACACCCCACCCCTCGCGAGTTTCCTCAGTCTGGGAAAAACGGGACATTTTTAGAAGGCAATAATTTGGTTCTAGGAGATTGTACTTTCATTTCTGACAGCCGGCTCTCTGAAACAGATGGGTTGCTCTGCCCCGGCTTGTGAGGAGTGTGTGTGTGTGTGTGTGTGTGTGTGTGTGTGTGTGTGTGTGCTCGCACGCTGCAGACAGACAGACAGACAGACAAGCTCATGGGTTGACACTTGAGCAGAGAGATGCCATGCCTACAGACAGGGTCTTGAGAGAATCTAGGGTCCTGCCTCTGGTGAGGTGGCTCTTACATGGAGTTTTGTATACTGTGTGGGGACTGGTATTTGGACTGGGTTTAGCTTTGTCTCTGGGCACCAATGTCTTTTGGAAGGCATGCATGGTCAGGCCCTTTCTCCTGCAGCTTGGACCGGAATGAGTCAGGGAGACCCACCTTGGCAAGAACTGTCATAGCTGGGAAACTTCTCTAGAGCTCTGGAGGAGAAGGCATGGCTACCCGGCTAGACCCTCCACCACTGGGAAGAGCTACTCTCAGCTTAGCACCTTTGCAGCCTCTGTCTAGAGAGAGGGAGCGGGGAGGGAGGGATTCCCACGGGACTGGGGTGGGGGTGGGGTTGAGGGGTGGACGTTAGGAACTTGAAGCATGCAGGGGTCTTAGGGGCATTGAAGAAACTCCATCTCCCATCTATGCAGTCAATGTTTTTGTGGAAGGGCAGGGGTATGAGGGTTCCCTTGCTTAAGGTCTTGGCTCTTGGTGTCCAGGTTTGGGGTGGACAGGTTTTGAGTCAGTACCAAGTCAACTACAAGGACAAGTCTGTCTCCTCTTTGCTCCCTGCTGGCATCTGCTTTACTGTCTGAGAGAGCCTTCAAAGCATATAGAATCTGAAACGCTGCCCTGGCTCAGTCCACAGTGACTCGGGCTCCAACCAAGCTGCTCTCAGGGGAAGATGGCTACGTTCTGATCTAAAGAAAGCCATTCAATTCAGCTAAATGTGAAGACGTTTTTATTGTCTGGCATGAAATTGTGATACTGAATTAGGGAGTCTGGACCTTAGTTTTGTGCTATGTTTCTAATGTCTCTTTCTCATGCCTGGGAGCAGGTAACCTCTGGTTTGGCTGTGGCTTCCAATAGGCTTGGAGCTCACAGCTGTTAGAAAGGACAGGCTTTGGGGGAATCCACTAACACAGTGACCGGCAGTGACCACCTGTTCTCTCCAGGTCACGGTGAGAAATGACCGCGTGGAACTCCAAGGATACCATCTAGTCAGTCTGATGGCTCTAGGCTAGGGCGGCTCACCTGATGCACATCCCACACCCTGGTGTAGACCAGTCCTGGGCAGCGTGAGGCTGTTGGCTGGCCTCTTCTGTAGGGCCTGAGGTCATGGGCCCCGCCCCTGGAGAACGACTCCCTGATAAACCTCTTTTGTCCTGGAAAGAATGAGGTAGTCAGGCAGGGGTTAAATGCAGGGTGACAGCATTTAAAAATCTCTGGAGCAAATTTGGGCCGCTCTGCCGGCTAGACGAGATGGCTGCTGCCTCTGCATCCTGTCCCCAGGCAGAACCCAGTCAGGCCAGCCAGAGGGGGAGGGTGGGGACGGGCCCAAGAAAGCCAGGCTAGGATGGCAGTTGGCTTTGGCTGTGGTCCTGCAAACAGCTCCCCCACACCCCCCACCCCACCCCAACTCCCATTTGGTTATGCCTCTTAGAGCCCTCTGTAGACTGCTCAGATTTTGAGAGTTTCAGGGCCAGCAGCCAGAGAAAGGGGGGGACATGTCATAGATCCATTCCTTTGCTTCTTTCAATATTCGCCCCATAAGAATTCTTTATATGGTATGCCATGTGATAACAGGGTGTTTTTTCTTCTTCCTTAAAGTGTTTAGGGGTAACTGTTGACCCCTCAAGCAGTGAGCAAGTGCTCGAAAGCTAAAGCCCCCACTGTGAGCTAAAGACCCCCACTGTGAGCTAAAGCCCCCCCACTGAGCTAAAGACACCCACTATGAGCTAAAGCCTCCCCCTGCCCCTGTGAGCTAAAGG
>NW_022196895.1:71241206-71280751 GCF_008632895.1 Mastomys coucha
TCTAGGTTGGTCTTTTTTTTTTTTAACTTAAGTGTGTGCTTTGAATTTTGAGCAGCACTTATGTGTCTTTAATCCCTTTACTTGGGAGACAGAAGCAGTCAGGTCTCTGAGTTTTGGGCCAGCCTGGTCTACAGAGTGGATTCCAGTCCTGTCAGGGCTATGCGATTGAGTTCGATTGAGTTCCTATCTCAAAGAAAAAAAAAAAGAATTCTTTTAAAATATTAGACAACTACTATCACAAAATAGGATGCTGTTTTTAATGCCAAACATCCTGCTGTACAAGCTATTTTTTTTTTATTGTTTCTGGCAAAAATAAATGATGGCCCAAGGCCATCATTTGGAACCGGAGTTACAGACAAGTTGTGAGCTGCCGTGTAGGTGCTGGGAACTGAACCCGGATCCTCTGCCGTAGATAGCAGTCAGTGTGATCTTGAACTGTAGCTATGATGTGCTGATGGTGAGATGCAGCGAATGGACTGTCACTGATGGTGCATTTCATACTATGTGTATTTTATGACAATTTTTACAAATGTAGCTTTTAAATATATGGGGTGGGGAGTGTTGTCCTATCAGTGAGGAGCAGTGACTGGTGAGGAGAGATTTCTGGCAGGGGCTGGATCTATTGAGTTATGCAGGTTTCCATAGCACCTGGAGATCTCTGGGGACTGTTGATGTACTGATGGCCCTAGAACAGATCTCAGAGCCTAGCTCGCTGAGAGTGAACACTGCATCTCAGTGTTGAGCTTGCTTCATTCCTTGTTTGTTTGTTTTGGCTTTTTTGGAGACAGAGTTTCTCTACGTAGCCCAGGCTGGCCTCAGACTCAGAGCTCCGCCTGCCTCTGCCTCAGTGCTGGGAGGAAAGGTCCACCTTTAGGGTCACCACCTCCCTCAACCTTTCCCATTTTCATGCAAGTTGCAGAAACCTTAAGTAGGAGATTTCTTAAGAGTTTGTTCCCCAAGTCTGACCTTCCTGTCTGGGGTAGGGGTAGGAGGGAAGTATAGTTATTCTTACTTCTCCCCCAGATGTTGTGTCCTTGGAGGCCTGCCTAGTGTAGTGACACAGAACTTCAGAGGGTACAGGGGCTAGCTTTCAAAGCCCACGGTCCATGCGACATCCCTCCCGTGTTTCCAGGCAGGCAGGTGTGGTGCCTCTTTGTGGGAGTCTGAGAGAGGATACTGTAAGTATAGCCACTGGGAGGTCACCATTGGCCCTTGCATCTTTCTCGATGAGGATTGAATGGCCCAGCATCTGGCCGCCTGCCTACTGTCACACGGAGGCTTCCTCTCCGGGGCTATTTTCAGAGGGAAGATATTATTAACTGCTGAGGCACCGTCCTCAGTTGAGTGGCTGACACACCGAGAAAGCCGAATTCTCTGATTGCGGTCGCTCAGCTTATACACGTTGGTAGGAGGTGGGTACCACCTCCCCTGGTTCTTCTGCTTCTTTCCCCATGAGGTCACCTTGGGGATCCCAGCCCTTGGCCCTGTTCCTGGAGGAAGCTGCCACTGTAGAAGTATGGCCTGCCTACTCCTAACTGAAGACCTAGAGAACAATATTGTTGATGTGCCAAGATGGAGACAGGTTGTAGTGAAGTTGGGAACTGGGCAGGGAAAGGTTTGATGGAGTTTAGGACAGTCATTTAAACCAGCGATAACTTTCACCTTGGCAGCTAACAGGAAATATCGGGACAAGACAGGAAATTGCATCACCTCTCTTTTCTTTCTTTCTTTTTTTTAAGAAGAACTCCAGGGGGGGGGGGAAGTTCATGAAAAGTAGTGTAGCTGAGGAAGCGATCAGACATTCTCCTCCATCCCTGTCCCCCTTCTTACCTTCTAGGCCCATGAGAACTTTTAGACCATTTTCTTTAAGAAAGAGGCTGTTGGAGAACTTTATGTTATTTTTTTATTATTTAAAAAAATATTTTACCAGAGGGGTCACCCTCAGTTGAAATGTTAAACTGCAGCCTTATTTTCTCGGTTTACTGAAGAATCTTTCATGACTTTTTTTTTTTTTTTCAGCTCCTTTCCCCAAATGGTGAGGCCAAGCCATGCTTGGCTGGGAACTAATTTTGGTTTAGCTTTGGCATCCTGATCCCGGAGCCCCACCCAATGTCATTAGCTCAGTTTTAACTTGCAAAAAAAAAAAATTTTTTTTTTTTTAAGTGTAGGTAGGAATTTACTCCACTCCTTAACTGTCTCACACCACAGTTGTCTTTTAGGAGAGGAAGCTGGCTGGCATTGGATAGTTTGGATCTTTGTGCTGTCATAACCCCCTTCTCATAGTCCCCAAGGATGGGGCAAGGGGTTTCACACACCATCGATACAGCTATTAAAGTAGGTCCTGTGACCATCAGTGCTTCAGGAAGCATCCCCCTCAAAGGAGGTGGGGTAGATAAGATACAGCATGTGTGTATTCATCCCTGGAGATCGGAGTCCTCTCTTTGATGCCCTTGTCTTGATGGCTCGGGATGTGAGACAGTTCTGCCCGGAGCTGGAGAGACCAGAAAGAAAGAGACTGTGTGTGGCTGGCTGCTCTGCCCTCCCTCTCACCCCCACCCTCCCCAGCTTTTTTTTTCCTTCCTTAGCGTGCTTTGTTCTGTTTTCATAACACAACAAGAACCCTGGGGTGTGTAAAAGCATTGTTGAACACTTGCTGAGGGTAACTTGTCTAAACAGAGCAGGACGCCAAAGCAGAATGCTGTGGGCAGGTGGTGTACCCGCAGAGGTTGCCTGCCCGGCGCCTACCTTGGAAACACCTCTCTGTCTGTGCCAGCCACAGAGCAGGGGGAGTCTCTTCCCAACAGCACGGGGTCCAAGACAAGCCACGGCCTTTCTGGCTGGCTCTGCTGGAGAGGCCTGTTGTCCTGCCCCTCTTCCCCTCTCCCTGGTGGGTACTTAGGCCTCTCCCCTCTCCCAGGTGTGAAGCTTGAGTGGGCCGTTTGTTTTGGGAGAAGCCAGTGTGTCTGCTTCGTTAATTTATCTGCTATTTCTTGAGAAGTTCTAATGTATCGGGGCCCCGTGTAGTGTGGAGGATCATGGTCTAGGTTCCCAGAGGATGGAGTTAGACAAAAAGCCTCCTTGAAGGCAGGGGCAGCAGCATCTTATATAGTTGGCCTGTCTGTCCAGCAGAAGCTCTGCTGGGATGGCTTGCTCTGGGAGATGGGACAGGCAGGGCTTTTTTTTTTTTTTTTTTTGGTCGTGAGCCCCGCCTCTGGTTTCAGCCTTCTCTGCTTGTTGCCTGATCATAGCAGGAACTCAAGGCCCCATACCCGCTCATCTTGCAGACCCCCCCTGGTAGCACCTGGGGCCACAGGCTACTAGAAATGACCAGGGAGCTGTTCTTGGTGAGACCACTGGAGTGTGGGTGGTTTACGCAATATTGGGCAGCAGCCAATATTTTGGCAGCTAGAGGAGAGGTGGGATATTTTCAGAGCCTACTTCTGAGGTCTAACTCTTGATTGAGTGAGGCTGTGATTGACCTGGGGTTCCTGGCACATAGCAATCTAAGAATGTTTATCAAGGTGCTTCATTCATTTCTACGATGCTCCCTGCCCTGTGGGTTCCCTGGGGGACTACCCGAGGCTTCTGTGAGCTCTGAGGGCCCACTAATTGAATTATCCTATAAGCCTCTCTGGTGTTCTCCCCCCACCCCAGGGGAGGGGCTGGGGAGAAGGCTGGAGAGCTGGTTTGACTCCGAGCCGAAAGGGAAGAACTGGTCCCAACTCCAATTTCACTGTGTGGAGCTGGGAACTTCTCTTAGCCAAAAGACACAGAGGTAGCCGGGCCAGTAACTGCCGCTGTTGGCTCCTGGATGGGTGAATTTCTCTATAGCCTTTTTTATGTTTTAATCTGGGACCTTTGCTCACTGACACAAATGAATACTGACAGTCGGGTGGCAGGTTTGCCTGTCTGCATTTTGTGGGGATGAGTGGGGAGTTGTTTAGGTCATTGTCCCCAGCTCCTGGGAAGAGCCGAGGGCCATCTGAGCTGTTTGTGAGCTCTGCTGTGGTGTGTGGGGACTCTTGTCAGCCCAGTGGCAGGCTGCCTGTTAGACAGGACTGGCCCTCCCCTCATTAATCAGTAACCAAGAGGGAAAAGAAAAAAGTTCTCCCTGCACTGGGTGTGCCTACTGCTTAAGGAGAGGTTGGCCCCATTTCCAGTTCTGGGGTATTTCCTGAAAGAGGCAGAAGATCTCAGCATTCCCCCCTCCCCCACACGTTTGCCGTCCCCACATTGTAGTTTCTTGGAGACTGACTGGCCCGAGAGTGGGGGAGCATGGCTACACAGGAGCCATTTTTGTGTTCTTCTCACTTTCGACAAAAGAGCCTAGGCTTGGTCACCAAGTCCCCCTCTCACCTTTAGATCTGGGATGCTTTGACTCCTGGATTTGGGGGTTCGTGGGGGTGGATGGTGGGCGGTGTTTAGGGAGCCATCATCAGCCTCTTTAGTCTAAAATAAGATTGTGTCGGGCAGTGGTGGCGCAGGCCTTTCATCCCAGCACTTGGGAGGCAGAGGCAGGCGGATCTCTGAGTTCGAGGCCAGCCTGGTCTACAGAGTGAGTTCTAGGACAGCCTGGGCTACACAGATTATGGTTCTTTATACATCTTGGCTTGCAAACTCTCCTTAAGTTTCTGTGAAAGTGGAGGACCCTCCGCTCAGAGTAAAATGCATGCGCTCACACTGCGCTACTTTTGCCTGTGTCTCAGGGATGCTTTTCTTCCTTCATCCGCAGTCTTAAAACCTTATGTTTAGGAGAACAGGCTCGCATAGATGCTTTGGAGAATGGGGATTCCCTTCCCATCCTGTGCTAGGCATCGAACCCAGGATCGTCAGCGCAGTGCAAATACTCTGCCGGAGAGCTGTCTGTCTACTTACCCCTTTCTTCCTGTGGTAAAAATACACTTAATTTAACCATTTATCTGTCTGTCTGTCTGTCTGTCTGTCTGTCTATCTATCTATCTATCTATCTATCTATCTATCTATCTATCTATCTATCTATGGTGTTTTGAGACAGGGTTTCTCTGTGTAACCCTAGCTGTCCTGGAACTCACTCTGTAGACCAGGCTGGCCTTGAACTCAGAAATCTGCCTGCCTCTGCCTCCCAAGTGCCTCTGCCTCCCAAGTGGTGGCCCACGCCTTTTTTTTTTTTTTTTTTTTTTAAGTGTATATCCCACACAGAAAAAGCATGGGGGGGGTGGGTAGGGGTGGAGTAATGTGCTAGCCAGATTAGAACCCATGTCATGTGAGGCCCGAAAATATTTAGAACTGGGGAGCACTCCACAGAAGGGCAGCCATGCACGGTGGACTCCAGATCCCTGTGGTGCCACTCTGGCTTATAAGAGGGACTCCCCAGAGCCTTCTGTTCCCATGGCCTCCCACACTGGAGGGGAGGGGTTGAGGGAGGGGGTAGGCCGGGAGGCTCAGGTCTAGGAGGTCCTGGGTGCTTTGGGGGTGAAAGGGCTGGGATGGCTGAGCAGTGAGTGTGCCCAAGCTGGGGAGATTAGATTACAGAGGCAGACAGAAGTAATGATTAACTTTTCCAGTCTGCACACAGTCTCCAGGCTGTCTCTCGGTTGTTTTTCCCCTCTAAGTACAGTGCAGCCCTGGCCTGGCCAGCCCTGGGCCTGGGTTGTAAAGAGAAGAGGAATGAGGGCTGGGGACTGAACAGGGGGGGCGGGAGCAGTGAGGGAGAGCTTGCTGGAGAGGGAGGCCTTTCTCCCATCAGCTCCTGCGCTGGAATTTATTGGCTGGAATGCCGTAAATATTCAAAATACCTTCCCGTCCAGCAGTTTTCATAATCCTTGTGGAACATGGGGAGCCTGGGGAGGAGAGGGATGCAAAGGGAGCTTGTTTTCTCCCAATTTTTCCTGTCATCCGACAGTCTTCTTACCCTCTAGAACAATGCTGAGCGGAGGAGGGAGAGTTGGAACTGGGAAGTGGGCAGCTTCTGGGGACTGGGGTCAGCATGGCCTGGGACTTTATTAAAGTGAAGGGCAAAAGCAGGCAAGGTGCTTTTGTGTTCTGTGCCTGAGAATTCTTGCCCTTTTGGAAGACTGATTCAATGTATCCAGTTATGTTAGAGATGCGATTTTTAAACTTAGCACACAAAGGGATGCGTTTTCATTGTGGCATTCTAAAGTCGCGTAGGTTGTGCTGTATTAAGCGTCTTATTGAACTTCTAGCATGGGCTAACATATTTACTTAGAATGGTTAGTAGGAAGCAAAGAGGACGCGTGGCAGCTGGCTTGGGTGTACATTTATCGGTACCCAGGGCTGGCTTTGCAGTTGACAGTCCAGGGCTGGAGTTTAGAAGCGCTCCAGACTATCTAAATGTGGCGCGTGGGTGGGCAAGGAGCTGGATTTAACAGGGCTGCCTTTCTTGGACCTACAAGTGGACTTTGTATTGGCCTACTTCTTACATTTTCTGGGTAATTTTCTGACTTGGTCCATCCCAAGACATGGAGTAGGCAAAGTAGATGACACTATTTAGATCTGTGGCCTCCAGATGCTCAGTTACCAAAAGGAAATAAATAAACAACAACCAAAAAACCCTCTCACAGGGGCGAGGGGGCAGGTCACGGTGGGAGCTTGGTGGTGGAGGGGGAGGGGAAGAGCCTTGTAGGCAAACCCGAGAGGTAATTAGGCTGGATATACACTCACCAGCAGCCAGAGAGGCCATTTACTGTAAATATTATGAATGGAGTTGGCTGGGTTGGGAGGCCCCACCCTTCCTCTGAGCCTCTCAGAGCTGGGCAGAGCCGGTCTCCTCAGACAGCAGCAGCAGCAGCAGCAGCAGCAGCAGCAGCAGCAGCAGCAGCAGCAGCAGCCGGCTACACGTTATAATTTGCATGGCTGAACACAGGGCCACAGGAAGCCGCGTCAGCCCCACTGGCGAGACAGAATGGAGCTTTTGATTTCTGTGGCTTCTCTCCTGGGCCCTGCTACCCCATTCTGGTCTCTAATGGCTGAATGTGCTCTAAGGAGAGACCCTAGAGCTGGGGCTTCAGACTTGGACCCCAGGGGTTGGGGCAGTGCAGGGCAGCACACCTTAGAGCTAATAATCATGATTCATCATGATTTGTCTAAGGACCGAGTTCTAATCACCCTTTTAAGACAAGCAGTCTGTGTGGAAGCTTGGGGCACTGTGTAGGAGAGAAGCTGCACTGTGGGCCTCGGAAATAGGATTCTGGTAAGAGACCTTGGTTTGGGGGCACTGCTCTTTACTAAGGAGATGAGTGAGTGGCAAGAAAAACAAACTTGGAAATAAGAACCAACCAAAAAATTGGTTTAGAGGTGGACGTGGCAGAAACTTTTTTTTTCTCTTTAGGCTGTTTAGTTTTTACAAGTTAAATGCAAAACCTCCCAACTCCTTCCAGAGATTATCCTTACTTTCTAGAAGGTAGTGGGGGGATACACGGAAGCTCTCATGGGAACTACCGATAGCTTGGGTCGCATTCAATGCTCCGAAAAGTGAGTCCAGGGCCCGGTTTGCCCAAACTGCTTTCGTATAATTTATAAACAGATCAAAGTGATAACTCCCAGGAGAAAGCAAGGTACAGAGTGACTCCCTGGCAAGGAAACTGTTGCCCTACCCTTTCCTTAGCTTAAAGCAAGGGGACCCTTAACTCAGGTTTTTCCCTTGGAGCAATAAGAGAGGACTTTTCAGAACGAGGGATTTAGTGGCCTGAGATAGCTCACCTGTTGATAGCCTGGGCTTGAATCCCAGCTCTTATCCTTAGGCCTTCGATTTGGGCCTCCTTGCTCTTGAAGGGATAGGTTGGTGATGATGCTGCACAGCCTCAGGCGGATAACCTGGGCCTTTCGGAACATAGAAATGCTTACTGGATGTTAGCGCTGACCTTGAACTATGCTCCCACCTGTGTGAAGGTCAGTAATTGAGAAGTTACTAGAGTTGAGACTTCTGGGTGTGTGCAGCATACCACAGGGTGGGCTACCCGTGGGTCACTTTTGTATTGGGTTATCATAATAACTCTGAGGCTGGCCCAGGGAGACTCTTGTTTAGGGTGAATTTAAGCATCCCGCCGGAGTTGGATTGTGCCGTGAAGAGCGCAAGCGTGTACGTGTGTGATCTTTGTCAGTGTAGCCTGTGGCCCTCAGACTTCGCTCTGATGGGCTTGGAGAAGGGGAGGTTGAGTCTCAGTGCCTTCAGTGGTGGAGAGTTAGCCTGACGCACTTTAGCTTTCAGAGGTGAGTCGCTCCCCAGTCCAGAGTTATCAGAGCTGCCTTGGGACCTTCTGGAGGTTGTATTTCTACCCGCGTTCTCCGTTATTTGTACGGATGGCAGGTCCGAGTCAATAAACCATGGAGCTTTCCCTGTTGGCTGTGGGGTTTGATCATTTGCCTCGAGAGAAGGAAGCGAGTCAATAAACCATGGAGCTTTCCCTGTTGGCTGTGGGGTTTGATCATTTGCCTCGAGAGAAGGAAGCAGAGCGCCCTTATCATGATGCAGGGTGATCCTAGATCGGGTGTTACGGCCCCTTCTTGTTATCCTTTGTCCTGGAATGGTTTGAGTACACTCAGTTTCTTAATCGGGAGGAGCCGGGCAGTAGTGCTGTTAACCTTTGAGATGTCTGCTGTAGAATGTGACAAGGGCTGGTGGCTTTTGGGCTCTGAGGACGGAGGACCCTTGACCTGTGGCAGGTGAGGCGTGGTAGTCCATGTTTGTGCTCCAGGTTGCTGGCCCAGCCTTTGTGTCTACCTTGTCTGCCCTTTGTTTGCCCCCTGACCTTGGTGAAAAGGCCTTCCGGAGTGAGGTTGTTCCTTACCTCCTGTTTGGATTGACTGTACAGGAGGCTCTCACAGGCCGTCATAGAAAAATAGGACTTTATAATCCAAGTGCCTCACAGAAGTGAGAGTAGGTGAGACACCCCCTTCCCCCCCTTACCATCTTCTACTCCAGCCAACCCATGTCTTGGCAGTTGGGGACAATCGTGAGTGCCAGTTCCAGTGACTCTGTCCATTCTGACTTCATTTCTCAAGCTCGTTTTCTGTCACAAAAGGTCTAAGCCCTGGGACTTTCTCCTGTATGTGAACCCCACTGTAGGATGTCTCTGTCCAGTGGGAATCCTGTTGTTTGTGGGTGACTTCATAGTCTTCCTCACTTCTCTTCACACCTTTAAGTTTTAGTTATTTACTTATCGTGTGTGTGTGCTTTTTTTTTAATATTATTATTGTGTTGGGGAGCACAAGGGCACTATGTTGTCCTCGTGGAGGTCAGAGGTCAGCTGGTTCTCTCCTTTCACCATCTGGGCTTCAGGAATCAAAGTAAGGGTGTCAGGCTTGACTGTCAGCACCTCGCCCTCCTGGGCCATCTCGACAGCCCTATGGACCTTTATGTGGTGGGATTTCTTGTGTACTTACCATGTGGCCTCCATGAGTGCTACCATGAGTGCTACCCATCACCCTGTGCCGTTGAGGTCCAAAGTCTTAAGAGGCATTCATGATTCTGGTCTACAAGAGGCTCTTCCTTGGTCTTCTTGCTCAGTGCTCTTCCTTCCCTATGCAGACACTGTGAAATCCTCCCTCTCTGGCCTCTGTCTACTGTCCCCTTCCCCTTAAAGGGAAGATTTTATGCATTAGGAAAATGTGGAGGGGGAGAGGCAAACACCTCAATGGAATTTCAGATCTATTCAGCACTTTTTCTGGTATTGCTTCAAAAAAAAAAAAGTTCCCTCAGCTGCCATAAAAAATTGTGAGCAGGCAGGCACCTGATTCCGGAGCTTTGCACAACGCAGCTTTTCTTTCGGATGCTTTCAAATGAATACATGTAGTTTAAACACAAGCCCCTCCCTGGACGGTTCTGGGGAGGAAAAGTTGCAGAACCCCCCCGGAAAGGTTATAAAGCTGGGAGAAATTGACGAGCGGGAGTGGGGTTGCGTTGGGAATGTGCGTGGTGAAGTCAGAGAGTTGGACTTCCTGTACTCTGCCCTGTCCCTTTGCCGTGACTAAGACTTCGCTGACCCTGTGCACCTATCCTGGGAAGCTCTAGGAGAGAGATACCTACCTAACCTTTGTTGGAAGACCGTGGGCTGTGGGCCCCCGCTTAGGTATCTGTTCCGTAGAAAATGATGTTGGGTATTTCCCATAAGTGAGCCCAACCAGCCCTTTTTAGGCCAAGGTGGGCATTTGGGTGTTGCCGGTCTCCGGGAGCCACCCTGGGTGACTTCTGCATTGGGATGTGCCCCGAGGGATCTGCTGGAGAGTGTTTTTGTGAAATAGCCTGGGAAGAGCAAGGGGAGGTGTCCAGCTGCCCTGTGTGGGGCTGGAGAGAGGGAGGAGCAAGCAGGGGTCTCCCCGGAGTGCGTTGAGGGGACACCCACACACTACCATTTATCTGGGCTGAGCCATTAACCTCAACAGAAAAGAGCTTTTTCCTGGGGATGTCTGGCGGCAAATTGCCGGGTAGACTGGCTGTGTAGATGAAAGAGAAACCCAGGCATGTTTCCCCTTCTTACTCCCTCTCTCCCCACAGGTCTCAGGCTCCAGCCTTGCCCAGTTTACCCTGCCCCAGAAGCTTGCCTGGCAGACAGGACCCCCACCCCTTGCTAAGGAGGCCAGCAGGCCTGGCACGGGGAACAATTTGATTGCCGCCTCTCCCACCTGGCTCCTCCCTCCTCCCTTCATTCCCTTCCCCCTACCCTTGCTGTCTGGTGCCAGGCTTCAGTGGGGCTGGGCTGCATGAAACAAGCATTGTGAGCCCCCCTTCACCTTGAAAGTCTCCCCAACCTCCTTCCCTCCCTTCAGCCACTCCCCAAGTTTTCCTTTCCCTGGCCCGGGTTTCTTGACCCAAGTTTGGGACACTTTGGGGAGCCCTCTTGCATCCAGAAGTATCTTCCTTCAATTGGACTAACGTCAGGGGTCCTTGGTGTGGCCTTCAGAGCTGAGCTCCTTCTGCAAGTTCAGAGATTGCCAGTGCTCGCGAGTTTATTAGCAGTTGAGGGATGCTTTGCAGAAACAAGTTAATATGCCTGATGAGTCACCTTCTGCTCGGAGCCCTCGTCCCTCTCTAGTGTGTGTGCCGGCACAGATACTCCATCATAAACACACGCTCAGACACACATGCAGGCTTGTATACTTGGGCTGTGGGTCCCTGGCAGTGGGGGAAGGGGACAGTGCAGGTTTGTGATGTTGATTTTCACTGGCATGGGGATTCAGGAAAGGACTCCACCACCGTCTTGGTCTCCTCTTTGTGTGTAACTGGGCAGGGATTGGGGGAGCCAGTTAGAGGGGGTGTCTGTAGTAGGGGACAGCCACTCAGGATTTGTGTTGTGTGTATATGGCTACATTAGTGAGTTGTACAAATAAACGTACAGAGTCACATGAGGGACTCACACTGACTGCAGCTTTGAAAAATAGAAAGAAGCAAGCAAGCAATGAGCTGACTGGTTCCCAGGTCCTGACATGCCTATAAAAGTTGGACTGGATTGATGTACCAGGCTGCTCTAGGTTACCCACAAGACTGAGTTTTCTTGGTCCTGCCCCTGTCTAGGGACAGCCCTCTTCATGCTCTTAGCCCAGAAACAACAAAGGCCTCAAGGACACATCCCCCACAGCTCCATCTTCAGTGGGAGAGAGGCAGGAGGCTTTGGATTCTGCCTTCGTGCTCGAACCCCCTCTTCCCCTCTTGCCGTCCCCCATTTTTGTTAGCAAATACAAGACTTCCGCTCTCCACCCTGCCACCACAAACCGCAGTTCTCGTTCCTGTAGCCCGGCGGGGCTGGGGAGATTTATAGCCCTCAGTCTGAGGCCTGTTCTCTCTTGGCTAGAGTTAAGGGAGGTAGTAGGTTTCCTGTGCAGGGGGAGGGACTTTCTTCCACATAGCCCCCACCCCTTAAAGTTCACAGAACTCTTGTTTAGGAAAGCCACCTTACCAGCGTCGCCCAAAGCTTCCAGGCTGTTGTGGGCTGTTGGGGGTGGGGTGGGGCAGGGGGTGGACAGGTCAGTGAAATGCCACAGAGGATGGTATGGGCTATGCAAGGCCAACCTGGAGGAGAAGGGAGCATGCCAGGGAGATCGACCAGCAGAAGGAGGGCATCAAGGATGGTCATGTTTGTTTTAGGCATAGCATCTTTTGTCTGGGCTGGCCGTGGTCTAGGCTCACGTCTCCCCCCGCGTGTTGTAGTTTGGCATTTGGCCTTGAACTGACAAACCTTCTTTGTACAGGTTGCTGCTGTCAGAGAGAGGGGAGAGGGAGAAGGGTGGTTTCTGTCAGGAAGATGGCTTAAAAAATAAAAAAGCCACCCTCAGAGCCACCCCCCTCTTTATTTTAACATAAGCCTGACGTTCCCTTAGGAGCAAGGCACCAATGTGAGAATTGGATGACAGGCTAGTACAGAGGGTGCAGAGGGTGTTGGCAACCTGGCTTCTCAATCTGACTGGGTCACCACCCAGTAGGCCAGGTCTTGGAGGAGTCGAGAAGCTGCCATCTGTGGGAAGCAACTCTTAATTCTAGGCCATTTCTGAGGCCCTCCTTCTCCGGCTTCAAAACAGCGAGACCAGGTTATCCACGGTCCCGAAGTCTGTGCTTCTCGGGGACAAGCAGGCGCTAGTGCTGTGGACTCTCGTGAGAGGAGAGGGAAGATAGCAATAAGCCCTGTCTCTAAAGGTCTCCTTCCCTGGATTAGCACTGTAGACCCTCCAGCTAGCCCAGGCTAGCTTCCCTCTTCTGTTTTCCTACTGCTTCTGGGGACTCCTCATGAGCATGTGTGCAGATGTGTCTCTGTATGCCTTTTGATTCTAGAAGGAGGAAAAAACCTAACCTTAACCTGGTCTCTGTCACCACCAACGTTGCCTGGCATTTTTGTCTTGCAGATTCCCAACTTCTTCTGGAGCCTGGGGATCGGTCACACTGGTGCGTGGTGGCATACTGGGAGGAGAAGACGCGCGTCGGGAGGCTCTACTGTGTCCAAGAGCCCTCCCTGGATATCTTCTATGATCTACCTCAGGGGAATGGCTTTTGCCTCGGACAGCTCAATTCGGACAACAAGAGTCAGCTGGTCCAGAAGGTGCGGAGCAAGATTGGCTGTGGCATCCAGCTGACGCGGGAAGTGGATGGCGTGTGGGTTTACAACCGCAGCAGTTACCCCATCTTCATCAAGTCCGCCACACTGGACAACCCGGACTCCAGGACGCTGTTGGTGCACAAGGTGTTCCCTGGTTTCTCCATCAAGGCTTTTGACTATGAGAAGGCGTACAGCCTGCAGCGGCCCAATGACCATGAGTTCATGCAGCAGCCATGGACGGGCTTCACGGTGCAGATTAGCTTTGTGAAGGGCTGGGGCCAGTGCTACACCCGCCAGTTCATCAGCAGCTGCCCGTGCTGGCTGGAGGTCATCTTCAACAGCCGGTAGTCGCGTGGGGAGAAGAGGGACAGGATGGAGCGCGAGCCGAGCAGGCCACCGTTCAAGCTCCTTGCTGCTAACCTTTTCCGGAGTGATGCTTTTCATGCAAACTCTTTGGTCGGTGTTGTTGTTGCCATTCATTGTTGGTTTTGTCCTGTTCTGTTTTGTTTTTTGTTTTTTTTTCCTCCTTTCTCGTCATTCTTAACTTGTGTCCCGTTCGTTCGTCTCGTTCTTTGAGGAGTTAGCTTATGATGCGGATTTTTGTTGTTTTTGTTTTGTTTTGAGGTGGTGGGTGTGGTTGGCAGGACCCCCCCCCAAACGAAAACGGGAAACGAGAGAGTCAGCACTGCCAAGCATGGTGTGTGAAAGTGGGTACCACCTTCCCTTTGGATCAGCCTTTCGTTTGTCGGGTGTGTAGGGGTGTACGCAAGCGACAGATGGGGGAATGACGTGCTTTCTGTGTTCTTTATGGATGTCCCCGGCTGAGAGGCTTGCGGCTCCAAGCTGTGTGTCTCTCGAGCCTTTTGGACATGCTCGGTGGGGCAGAGGCAGTACCTGGGCAGACTGGCAGCGGGTGCCAAGCTCTGCTCCAGCCTGCTGAAGCTGCCCCGCCCCACCCCGCCCCCCTCCCTACAGGACACGGGCCTATCCACAGGCTTCTGAGAAGCCAGCCTGCTAGAAGGCTGAACCAGAACCAATTGTTTTCATCCCTGTCTTACTGCCTCCTGTCACCCGCTGCCATTGTCAAGTCTGTCTTTTTTAGCCATCTGTTCCTGGATCTCTCTCTTGAGATGGGCTTCCCAAGGGCTGCCGGGACAGCCCCAGTCACAGTATTGCTACCCCCAGTACCCACTCAGGCCCTTCCTTCCACCGGTCCCAGCCGTGGTTTTTTTCATCAGGTTTCTCCCAGATGTGGAAAGTCAGCTCAGTAGCCCACCCCCCAGCCTGGGTGCTGAGCTCTGTAGACCAGCGAGGGGCATCAGGGAGGGACCTGCTCAGTGGCCCCCCTTCCTGCTGAGAAGGGTGTAGCCCTGTCATGACAAAGGTACCATCCTAGGCTGGCTCCCAGCTCTTCTCTCAGCTCATACACTCGTATGATACTTTGACACTGTTCTTAGCTCAATGAGCATGTTTAGACTTTAACATAAGCTATTTTTCTAACTACAAAGGTTTAAATGAACAAGAGAAGCATTCTCATTGGAAATTTAGCATTGTAGTGCTTTGAGAGAGGAAAGGACTCCTTAAAAAAAAAAAAGCTGAGATTTATTAAAGAAAAATGTATTTTATGTTATATATAAATATATTATTACTTGTAAATATAAAGACGTTTTATAAGCATCATTATTTATGTATTGTGCAATGTGTATAAACGAGAAGAATAAAGAAAAGATGCACTTTGCTTTAATATAAATGCAAATAACATGCCAAATTAAAAAAAAAGATAAACACAAGATTGGTGTTTTTTTCTATGGGTGTTATCACCTAGCTGAATGTTTTTCTAAAGGAGTTTATGTTCCATTAAACAATTTTTAAAATGTATGCTGCATTCTTTGTTCAGAGGCTTTTTCTTGGCTTGGGGGGGGGAGGGAGGCTGGGAGGTCCATCGGTGGCGACAAAGGTGAATGAGCCAGGAAATAAAGGCTTTGGGTTGTTTCCCATCTGGAGGGGACCCTGCTCCCCCTGGGTACCCTTTTGTTAGGTGTGGCCCAGGTTTTCTAATTGTACATTGGGAAGTGACTGGAAGGAATCCTTTGGCTGATTTGAGGAGAAAAGTGTTCCTGGGAGGCTGGGAAGGCTCTTGGGTCAGGGACAGAAGAGCAGGTACATCCCCAAGAACCAGGACCCGTTGGCTCTTGCTCCTTCCACACGGTCCTAATTCATCTTCCTAAGGGGGCGGGGACCGTGGCCCCTGGGAAATGGAGGTTAAGTGTCCCCGAGTGGTCAGAGGGGTGAGGCCTCCACCTCCTTACCCCTCCAGTAGTGACTTGAGTTCAGGCTTGTCTGCTGGGATGTGTTTTCGACTGACCCATTCGCCAGTCCTGTGGTCCAGCTCATCCTGGGGCCCTGTGTGAGGTCCCTCTCGAGTACTCTGCCTGTATAAGCCGAGCTGAGACTTTTCATCCACGTTTTACATTTATGTTCATTATACACATAAAAATACTACACGTGTGCCTGATGGCCTGAGGATGTCAGATTCCCCTGGAACTCAAGTTACAGACCCGCCGCTATGTGGGTGGGAGCTGAGAATCCAACCCAGAACCTCTGTAAAGGCAACAAGTGCTCTCTCCAGCCCTTTTATACTGAAGGCTTCACTGGGTGCCAGGCGTGATGTCAATTGTGTTGGGGAAATCTTTCTCTGGACCCTGTGTAAGAATGGAGGTTTTGGGAGGCTAAGGAAGTCAGCTGGCCAGTGCAACTGCTGAGCTGTGTGTGTGTGTGTGTGTGTGTGTGTGTGTGTGAGAGAGAGAGAGAGAGAGAGAGAGAGAGAGAGAGAGAGAGAGAGAGAGAGATCTCCTGTGTGGCCGGTGTCTCATAATTCACTTCTACTGGCCCTGCTGTAGGAGCAGAGCCTCTGGATTTGGGAGACACAAACTGGGTTCTAGATGGAACCCGGATTCAGGTATGGAGTGTGAGTTCTGGTGGGGTGGCTTCGAGAACACTTAAATGTCTGGCGTTAGGTGGAAGCTCATGATAGTCTGCTGCAGAAGGCACCATGCACCATCTGTGCCCAGGGCTCTGCTGTAGACATCTATTTAGGCCTCCCTGGAGGGAGGGTACGGTCTGTCTGGCTCTAAAGAAGGAAGGGGTAGTTGGGAGGAGGGCAGAGTTGTGTTAGCTTTAGTGTAGCCTGAAAATAACGCTTGGTTGGGTTCTGACCTTTCTAGCGTCCTGATGGTTCTCTTGAGGATTGCCCATACAGTCTCTATAATCGACCTCCCTGTGAGTATACACGCCATCACCCCCGTTGCTGGTCAGGCAATTTCTTGAAGTTCTTCCACAGGAAGGTTTAGGTCTGATTTCATCACTAAGCTATCTAATCTCTGGGTAGGATAGGGTTAAGGTGAACAAGGCAGGTGCATGTGTTTTCTTAAGTAAATTCTGGTTTGAAAGGACAGAAGCCATTTGACCTCTAAGCCCAATTCCCAGGATTTGCAATGTGTGTTTACACCCAGGACTCTCCCAAGATCATGCTGTGTTGCAGAGGATGCTGGCGGACCTTCTCGAAACAGCCTATTTTTCAGAAGGTGAATGATTTGCCCCAGACCACCCAACCTATACAGCTTGTGACTGAGGCTGATGCGCACCCAGATGACACAGTCCAGAGTGACAGAAATCTCTTTGTTGGTCTGTGTATTCTCAAATGGTTCAAAGAAAGCGGATTCAAGCCCACTGCCATTACTGGGGTGTGTTGCCGGCAAGTAGGATGCCTAGGATATGGCAAACAATAGATGGCTCACAGATACGGGCTTGGGAATCAGGCACAGTTGGGTTGGAGCTCTCACGTGGGTGAGTCACCCAACACTTTTGGCCCTTCATTTATGAAACATAAATAGGCATTTTACCTGCCCTGTGGGGCCAGACTAGAGATTATTGAGAAAATCAAAGAACAAGCTGAGCCCTGTGGGATTGCTAATTTTGACCTATAGATGCAACAGTTTCATTCAGTTAAATCAGTTACATGATCAGTTTGAGGGAGTGGAGATTAGGAGTCCCCAACCTTCATCAATGTCTAGACATGTCTAGACGTTCTCTAGACAGGGCTGACACTGTCCTCCTGGTGGCTTGCACAGCAAGGGGCCTGAGAGAAGATAGTGAATGGATTGTGGGGAATGGTCAACACTGGAGTGAGCCCTTCTGTTTAGGAGGCCATCACACTGTTGAACATAGGCCAGGCCGGAGGCAAGGCCAACAGAAGCCATGGCTCAAAAGCCAGGGTGGCCTGCCTTCGGGCCGTGTGGACGCAGGCCGTTCGGGGAACAGCCAGCACAGTATAGTCCTGGTTTCCTGGCGCTGGAACAGCAGGCCCAAGCTGCCAACTCAGCACTTTTCCCTCAGCCAGAAGTGGCCCCCCTCTCTTTCTGAAAGTAATGATTTTCTAAAAATGGATTCCTTCCCCTCCCCCAGCTGCAATTAATCTACCGAACACAAAGTGGCTTCTGGAGAGTTCGGACCAGTGCACGCTCTTTGATTAATTCAGGGATGATTTAGTGATGGGGAGGGATGGGGGAGCGCACACAGCCTCTGTGGGGACAGGCTGGGCCCACCTTGGGATCTATAGAGTGGCTGTCAGACCCACACAGACTTAGCCAGGAGCCTCTTTCCAGTGAGTCCATACCAGCCGTTCTGGGCGTTGGAGAGCGAGGGGGGCCCAGACTCCAGCTTCGATATCCTTTCATGACACCAGAGGGTGAAGATAGACTTGAGGCTGACATTTCCAAAGAAGCTTTGGCAGAAGAGAAAACCAGACACCTGGAGATGCTTCCTCCTTTCTGAGGGTCACAGTACATGGTGACCCCAGACCTGCCCATTTCTCTTCTTCTGTGGGCACTTTGGTTTTCAGTACAAGCAGAGCACTGGCTCCATTGAGCACCATGATCGAAGTTGTCACCAGGGGTCCCAGCCCCTCACCCGTCTTCACAGTGTCAACAGCCAATGTGTTGTACTGTGTGTATGACCGTCTCTCGTGTATTTGTTGGCTTGGTTGCTGTTGCCCTCCGTGGCACGGTGTAAGCTCTATGACTGTACAGCTTAGGTCCCTGGCATCTAGAACGATACCCAGCAACATGGTAGACACTGCAGGCAGTGCTTGGATAAAATCTATGTCTGGCGACTGATTTTCCGGGGTTGGGGTGGGGGTGGGGATAGGGGAATGCATTCATATTTCTGCCAAATTTCCCAAGAGCAGTGGGTATCTACTTACTTTCAGATACCTCATGAAAACAAAGAGGTTGTTCTCGTTGTTTTCTTTCCCAAAAGTGACTGATAAGCTCTCCCTCTTGGGGTGGTAATAACAGTGACAAATACCAGAATGGTCACAATCAGTAAGAACGGCTTAGGGGTTGGCGAGATGGCTCAGCTGGTGAAAGTGCTTGCCACGTGAAATGTTTGAATTTGTAAGTCGGTGGGACTTTTAAAGTAAGTCCGTAAAATGTTTTATGCTGTGATGTTCATATTAATGTGTGATCTTGGGCAATGAACATGAAAGGGAAGGTTGGTTGATGGCTTTCCATTGATGTATTTGTGTGTCAGTCAATTGTGCTAAATAGTTTTATGCTAACCTGGCATAAGCTTTAGTCATTTGAGAGAATTAAGATAATTCCTCCATAAGGTCAAGCTGTAGGCAGACCTATAGGACATTTTCTTAATTAGTGAATGATGGGGGAGGGCACCATCCGTGGGTTGGTGATCCTGGGTTCTATAAGAAAGCAGGCTGAGAAAGCCGAGAGAACGAGCCAGTAAGCAGCACCCCTCTATGACCTCTGTATCAGCTCCAGCCTCTAGGCTCCTGCCCTGTTTGAGTTCTGACCTGACTTCTTTCAATGATAAACAGTAATATGGAAGTGTAAACCGAATAAGTCCTTTACTCCTCAAGTTGCTCTGGTTACGGTGTTTCACCGTAGCAATAGTAGCCCTACCTAGGACACCTTGCAGACCTGATGCTCTGAATTTGATCCTAGAACCCATGCAAAGATAGATTGAGAGAATCGACTCTAGAAAGCTATCTTCGAGGGACAGTGGTGGCGCACGCCTATAATCCCAGCACTTGGGAGGCAGAGACAGGCGGATTTCTGAGTTTGAGGCCAGCCTAGTCTACAGAGTGAGTTCCAGGACAGCAAGGGCTACACAGAGAAACCCTGTCTCGGGGGGGAAAAAAAAACAATCGAAAAAACAAACAAAAACAAAACAAAACAAAAAACCCAAAAAAGGAAAGCTATTTTCCTCTGTCTTCCACATGTATATTTGCATCATAGACACACATACAGTAGCAATAAAAAGCAAAACAAAACAAATCCAGCTTCTATATAGAGAGCACTGTGTGAGAGCGATTCTGTGAGTTGTGTTGTGTGGTCCTGAAGGGAATGCTGTCACTAGCCCATCTCACAGATGAGGATGTGGAGGCTCTTGAGTGACCCACAGGCAGACAGTGGGAAATCTGTGGCATCCCAAGCCTTGCTGTGGGTCTTGAACCCCAACTGGAGGCTGGAGATGCCAGTGGCTACGGGAGGGGAGGAGCCCTGCATTGAGGGCTGCTCCACGGCTAGACTGTCCTGTCTCATCCAAGCAGGGGCTGTAATCTTTGCTCTACACAGGCGTCGTGTCATCAGCACCAAGTCTAATGACACACTGCAGCCAGGGAAATTACAGTGCCCAGGAGACTTGTCCCAGAGGCTCCGCCCAGGGTAATTCCAGAGCAGGGATGAATGCTGGGAAGTAACAAGGACTGGGGGGTTGGGGGGACTGCTGGCCTCAGGTGATGGGAGGGCACGTGAGGGAAATGGAGGATTTTAGTTTACTTAGGCATCTCTTTTCATTGAAAAGAGTGAAGAACAAGCCAGGTGTGTTATCAAATGTCTCTGATTCGGGAGTCCAAGACAGCCAGGGCTATAGAGCAAAACTCTGTCTTAAACAACAACACCAGCCCCCAAAAGATATAAAATGAAAAACAAAAAGTCAAAGCCACCCGACCCAGCGTCTCAGGACTTAAACCCTCTCTGCAGCACTGCTCTCCAGAGGATGCTGGACTGGGGATCTCTGAGTGCTGCCTTTCTGAATTCTGCCTGCGCTCCAGAATCTGTACAGCTTTTTACAAGTGAAGTTGTACTGGCCCGCCACCCACTTCTGTCCCCTAATGACACATCCCGGATTTTTTTTTTTTTTTTGTAGGTCATTCAAGTACTGGAGCTGAAATGTAAGAGACCGGCGTTCACTTCAAAGATGGTGCCACTTAGTATTGCCTAGGAGTGCCAGTGTGAATGAGGCACTCTCTCCTGATGGTGGTGGGCACAGACCTGGCTGAACCGCATTTGGGAAACATTTGGCAGGCTGGCTCTGCCAAAGCTAAAATAACACTGGCATCTGAAATGGATTTCCATATTTTTCGAAAGACACGTAGAAGTATCTTCATAGCAATGCTATTCCTAGGAGCCCTAACCTTGGAGGGACTAAAAACTCCCATCAAAAGCACAACCGTTGCATATGGAATCGTTGCATACGTAATACGTAAACGTTGCATACGTACAATGCTCACCAAGAAGTAAGAGGAACGAGGGACCTGTGACCACGGTGCTCACCTAACAGATGAAACAGAGAAGGCGCTGACTTTGAGAAGGAGGGAACCTCAATGATAACCACCAGGGTGATGCTAACAATCTCCACGCTGTGCTTGCTAAAGACGCCGCACACGGTGCTGGGGATGCCGGTCAGGAGTGGAAGGCTTGTCTAGTGTGCTCAGTGCCCTAGGTTTCCTGAGCTACAGCCCCCACAGTAAAGGAGATACCAAGAAACAAACAAACAAAACAAAACCAAAACCAACCCCCTCATATGGGACGGTCTCATTTATGCAAAGCTCAAAACCAGGTGAAACTAATTTTTGCGGTTAAGACGGCAGGCAGCAGGCGAGAGGGGAGCTTCGGCTCCTCGGATTCTGTTTCTCCGTCTGGGGTTGGTCACATGTGGCGCAGTTTGTAAAAATGATTTGTGTACATTTCTACACACATGTAATAATTCAGTTAGTCTGTTCTTCGCGCAACAGCAGCAGAGAGGGCTGGGGAGACGGCTTCGGGGTTAAAACCTTTGCAGTGTGGAAGCATATGAATGA
This sequence comes from Mastomys coucha, assembly GCF_008632895.1. NCBI lineage: Eukaryota > Metazoa > Chordata > Mammalia > Rodentia > Muridae > Mastomys > Mastomys coucha. Next base: position 71,262,387 of record NW_022196895.1, read on the forward strand.
GAGCTTAGATCCTCAGAGCCACAGAAGTGTCGACTGGATGTGGCCGCCTGCCTGTAACTCTAGCCTCAGACGCTAGGGCCTGGGGATCCCCAGAGCAAAACTGGCTAGTCAGGACTAGCTACTCTGCGTTTGATTGAGAGACCCTGCCTCAATGAATAAGGCAGAAATGTGATTCAGGATGATTTCTGACTTCAGGCCTCCACATACACCCACATACATGTGCCTCCACACATGCAAACATGCAAACACATATGTGCAACACACACACACACACACACACAAATGGAAAAAGAAAAAACAAAACAGAACAGTAGAGTTGTTCAATTCCCTCCAAAAAAGCTCGCCTCTTCTCTTCTCTTCCCGGACCTTGCCAGCTACACCCACAAGGGAACCTTCATTTACAAGGGCGGGGGGTGGGGGGGACAGGGACAGGACAATAGCGACACTTCTGGTTTGGGACTCTCTGGTCCCTGGGGGTGAGAGGGCACTGACAGGGACTTGCTATCGAGGTGGACAGTGTGCATCTGGGTGGGGGAGGGGAGAAGACAGGAAAGAGGAAGAGGTGCAGCGGTGGTGACTCTTCACATGACTTTGGAGGGCGCTGACAGACATCCTTGTGGGTGCACAGCTCTGTAGATGGCAGCTTCCGTGTCTCAGGTATTGCAAGGACAGACACATGGGCAGTGACAGGTGCTAGCAGCTAAGGGTGGTGAGTGCTTATCTGTGTTAAAATCGGTTTCTTTGTATCACTTCTTGACCCTTTAAACACAAGGCTTTCCAGTTGGTAGTCATGTACCTGCTGGAGAACCCACATGTACGCAGGAAACCTCTACCCTTACAATAGACACACACACACACACAGACACATATAGACACACACAGACACACACAGACACACTCACACGTAGACACACACAGACACACACACACACAGACACATTCATACACACACAAACACACAGACACACACACACAGAGATACACAGGCACACACAGACACACTCACACACACAGACACACACACACAGACACACTCACACACACACAGACACATTCATACACACACAAACACACAGACACACACACACACAGATACATAGGCACACACAGACACACTCACACACACAGACACACACACACACAGATACACAGGCACACACAGACACACTCACACACACAGACACACTCACACACACAGATACACAGGCACACACAGACACACTCACACACACAGACACACACACAGAGATACACAGGCACACACAGACACACTCACACACAGACACACACACAGAGATACACAGGCACACACAGACACACTCACACACACAGACACACACACACACAGATACACAGGCACACTCACACACACACACACACACACAGACACACACACACACAGATACACAGGCACACACAGACACACTCACACACACAGACACACACACACACAGATACACAGGCACACACAGATACACAGGCACACACAGACACACTCACACGTAGACACACACAGACACACACACACAGATACACAGGCACACACAGACACACTCACACACACACACACACACACACAGATACACAGGCACACACAGACACACTCACACACACAGACACACACATACACAGATACACAGGCACACACAGGCACACACACACACAGATACACAGGCACACACAGACACACTCACACACACAGACACACACACACATACTGAATTTTGATTGGCATTTGCTCTTTTGAGGACTGTGGGACCCTGGCACACAAAGAAGGTGTGGTGGCCTCCCCAGTGTCTCAGCTGATGAATAACTAACTGGGTGTGCAACCAAACTTACAGGAGCTGTTTTATTTATTATTTGAGGGATGCTCAAAATGGTCATTTGTTTATTGTTTATTTGATTTTTAATTCACTGTTTAAAAATCAGATAGAAGCAGGGAGGGAATGTAGTGAGGGAGTGTGTGCAGGGCTCTGGATCCAATCCCAGAACACAGAGGCAAGTTCACAAAAGAAAAGGAGAAATAGTTTAAACATCACCTCGAAACAGACAAAATCTCGCCTGTGGTCCCAGCCATCACTTAGAAACTCATCTCGTTCCTTTCTTCAGTCTTTCTTACATTCCCTCCACAAGCTTGGTGCTCACAGGAAACTTGTTGAAGGAATATTTGTTATAACATGATACTAGATAGCTTTAAATTCTTGTCATTTATTTTATGTGTATAGATGGTTTTCCTTCAAGTATATCTGTGTATTACGTGCATGCAGTGCCCATGGAGGTCAGAAGAGGAGGTTAGATCCCCGGGAACTGGAGTTATAGATGCTTGTGAGCCACCAATGGGTGCTGGGAATGGAGTCTGGAGTTCTTTGAAAGAACAACCGGTGTTCTTAACAGCTTATCTCTCTCTCTAGCTCCAGAGTGTGAGTTTTTTAAGTGTCCCACTCCACCACTGAGCTTCATATTCTCTGTCAGTAAACAGAGTGACTCTGTCTCTGCCCTCCATTTCCACAGCTGCACACTACACACCTAGCCCCCCTCCCCCAGCGCAGTGCTCCACTGTCTCCTGAAATCCATCTCTTCTTTCATTGGCTTACACAAATGACTTGGTTTTAACCAACACTCTGCCATGGAAGAGCAGAGAGAGGAATCAGGTAGCAGAGGCTGGGTGCTGCCCCAGCTAGCTAAGCCCCTTGTCACCTCATCTCGGCCCTTTGCCTTCCTACTGTTTATGGAGAGGAACCCTTCGAGGGCCGCTGCCTAACCCATGCCCTGGGGTAGATTCTATGCTTAGTACAAGGACATGTGTCACTCTTATATTTGTTTGCTCGAGTCTGGGAAAAAAAAAAAATCAGAGCGGCGAGGGGTTTCAAAGCGGGCCAGGATGCAGTCAACAGGACATGCATTTTTGTTAATCAGATCATGGTCGCCTGGGCTCTGCCTGGGAAACTTTCCCTTGCTGGGCTTTCTGGAAAGGGCAGAGATCAGATTCTTGCGTTCCCAGCTTCCTAGTGGCCAGCCAGTGGTCCATCAGATGCCCCTGCCACTTTGGAGTCAGGATCTGGCAACAGAAACACAGTCATGCAGAATCATTCGAGCTGCGGGCAACAGTCACATACTGCTTCGAGGGGGATCGCGGGGACCGCCGGGACCCCAGAGTAACCGCAGAATCAGTCTAGTGCCCACTACTGATGTCAGTGGGCAGAGAAGAGCCGCCCGAGGTTCTATGACAGGTCAGTGGCGTTCTTTAGAGGCCCGCGTGAGGTATGACTCGACAGTCGTCCTTGCTGTGGAGACACTTTGTAACTTGTTTCTGCGACTCCCTAGGGTCCCTTGTGACTTTTCCTTCTTTGCTTAGCTCAGCCATAATAACGTAATCTTACAACCAGGAAGATTGACCGTGGCTAGATGGGGTGGGATGGGGTACTGGACAAGGTTGGTTAAAAAGACATTCCCCCTTGGGACAGGAGGGCGGGGATTGTCTGTGCTTCACCATGGTGTTGTAACCATGACATCCTCCTACATGGGCCACTCCGCACCGACAGATTGGTAAAGTTATTTCTGACTCTCGGACTATTTCAGGAGGACCCAGCCTGGACTAAAGCCATCCTAGGCAAAGCCTCATTCATGAGGGCTCCGCTGCTTCCAAGGACGCGGCTTTGCTGAGAGCCCCTGGACCGGGAAGCCAGCTTTCTTTCCTACCTTATTCTCCTGCCATTGACCCCTTATGAGCTTGGGTTAAGTCCTAGCCCCCAAGGTTCAGTGTCTTCAGCAAGATCCTTCAATGTGTGCAGGAAGCTGATAGGCCTTTTCTGGTACACAAGCTTCCTATTGGAATAGCACCAGGGCCCCGCCCCGCCCCCAACACCCCTGATAACCTTTGCCTCCGGGACAGCCTGTCTCTCCATCTCCTCGAGTACATGTGAAGAAAGTGTGGTTGGTGGGACCAGGGAGTGGCTGACTGTATCAGTGTGTGTGAGGTGGGGGTTGAGGTCCATGTACCGTGTTTCGTCTTGGGTCCTTGGACCATGCCCGTTTTTTCTCCCTGTCTCATCCCCTGAAAACTCAGTTCATCTTTCCTTGGTCTTTGAGGAGCAGGCTAAAAAAGGGGGAATGAGAAAGGCCAGGACAAGGGGATGAGGAAGGAGAGCGAAGGCAGGGCCCCAAGGCAGCTGGCAGCCACCTTCTGGAAAGCCCCCCTCGACTGAGCCCCGTGAAGGCCAAGGAGGCCCCGTCTCCAGTCCATTTCCCTTGAACTGGAGCCAGCGGTCCTCACGCATTACTCATTGGCGGGGCGGCCCTGGCCCCAAGCCAAGGAAAACAAGCTTCCAGCCTGCCTGGGGGCTGGTTGGCCTGGGCTTGGGAGGGGAGGGAGGTGCCCGCATTACATCCAGCTTGCTTGGTCCTCCTGCGGCTCAACCCAGCCTGACTCTAGACTCACGCTCTGGCCCAGCCTTCTCCAGTTGGGCTTGATGGTGTCCCGGGAGCCGGCCCTGCTGGGACTTTGCACTGGTGCGCCTGGAGATGCTTCAGCAGCCCTCTCTCTCTAAAGGGAAGGCTGTGATTCCTACTTAAGCCGCCATAGCAGTAGCTTCACCCTGTGGCTGCCACCGACTGCCCCTGCTAATGCAGAGGCAGAGGGAGCTCTGCCCTTCCCCAGCTCTGGGTCCGGTTCAAGAGCATCTTTCTGAGTGACTGGCAAGGGATGTTTGTTGCTACTGTGCCATAGCTGATTTGTGGGACTTCTCGAAGCTCTGGGGGTTGCATAGAGGAATAGCCATGCCGTGGGCACGGTCGCAGGAGCTGAGATGATGAATTTGAAAGCAGGACGTGGAAGGGAGTGGGATGAAGGGAACGCTAGTGCCTTTGAATCTGCCCATCCCAAGTCTGTCTCTAACCCTACTCTTGACCCATCTACTCGTACACCCACCTACCTGTCTGTCCACCCACAGAGCTGCCCATAGACACACCTACTGCCGCGCACCTGTCTACATACTCACATATTCGTCCACACACCTACCTATCCCTCCATCCATCCATCCATCCACCCATCCATCCATCCACCTACCCATCCATCTATACACTTAGCCACATAGTCATCTATCCACAACTCTAGCCTCACCCATAAATCTATATACTCTATCCGTCTGCCTCCCCACAACCTTCATACCCACTCACTTGCATACCCACACACCTAGCCACACTTACAAATGCCTACTCTTCCATCTACCACCTACCCCAGACATCAACTCATCCACACATCTGTCTACCTATCCCTCACACTCATCCACATACCCATCCATGCACCCATCCGCCCACCTATCCACCCACCAGCACATCTACTTACTCATGCACCAACTCACCTACCCATACATAGCTACACACCCACACATCCATCCATATACCCATCAACCACCCAGCCAGCTGTTGATCTGTCCATCCTAGTCACCATCCATCTGCTCACCTGGTTCGGTCCAACCACCTGCTCACACTTATCTACCTAGCTTCACATCCATCCATTCGTCTGTTTATCCATCCATCCCTCCATCCACCTGTCTGTTTATCCATCATCTACCTATCCATCCATCCCTCCATCCATTTGTCTGTTTATCCATACCCCTTGCACACACCTGTGCTTTCCCACCCGTCCATTGTCTATCAAAACTACACATCTCGATGGAGAACCTATAAGCCAAGTCTCACCTGACTCTTACATACATGACCCAGCTTACAGGGAGCTGAGTAAGTGCTTGCTTAAGATAAGTGGTAGAGAGGAGACTGGTCCTTGCCCCCTAGGGAGGTCTTCATCTTGGGGAACAAAAAATATAAAAAATACAAGTGCTCCAAAAGAAGATATCGGGCTGCCTGGAAAAACAAAGACTGTGGACTCTCCTGTGTAACTCCAAGCAGGTAATTAAATCTTTCTGTGTCTGAGTGGCTACATCTATAAAGTGAGAGCATAATGATGCCTGCCCCACAGGGCTGCCCACTACTGTCATAATGAGCAAAGCCAGCGTTTTAATATTGACACAGATTTCTATTCCATAGTCAATATTTCGTTTCTTCTGTCCCTGTGCGGAAGCGTGATTTTCTCATGGGCTTTATTGAGATGGCATTTACGTGGCATACGCTGTCCACTTGAAGCACACAGTGCAATGGCCTTGAGTCTATTCAGTGGTATTTCATGAACAGCCGTCACCACTCTGACTTTGTCATTCCTAAAACAATCTTGTGTGCATTAGCTATTGTGTGTCTTCCTCCTTCGATCCTTTCCCCCACCCCCACCCCAGCACCCACCCCCAGGCCTAGGCTACCTCTAGTGTGCTTCCCATTACACTGGCCGGGAATTCATTACGCTGGGAAGCTCCCTGGAAAGCTCAGACTGGCCTCAAACTCCGCCTCAGCCTCCAGAGTGCTAGGATTATAGGCATGGGCTTCCTCATCTGGTTTATTAGTCACTGTTTGAGTAAAGCCATTCTAGTGGATGAGCCTTGGTGTGGTTTCAATATCCTCTCTCTCTCTCTCTCTCTCTCTCTCTCTCTCTCTCTCTCTCTCTCTCTCTCTTTCTCTCTCTCTCTCTGAGACATGGTTTCTCTGTGTAGCATTGGCTGTTCTGGAACTCATGTTGTAGACCAGGCTGGCCTTGAACTCACAGAGATACACCACCTCTGCTTCCCAAGCATTGGGGTTAAAGGCATGCAGCCTGACTTTCTTCCTTCCTTCCTTTCTTCCTTCTTTTCTTTCTTTCTTTCTTTCTCTTTCTTTCTTTCTTTCTTTCTTTCTTTCTTTCTGTATTTCAGAGAAGATCTAACATTATTTGATTGTATGTGTATGAGTATTTTACATGCATGTATGTGTACATGTGTGTATTGTCTATGGAGTCCAGAAAAGGGCTTTGGGTTCCCCTGGAACTAGAGCTACAGCCTGTTGTGAGCCATTATGTGGTGCTAGCAAGTGAACGTGGGTCCTCTGCAGTAGAAATGAGTGCTCTTACTCTCTGTGCCATCTCTCTAGCCCCAAGACTTTTTTATGTTTGTTTAAAATTTTTCCCATTTATTGTGTGTGTGTGTCCCTGGATATAGAACTCAAGTAATCATATGTAACCTTTATTTTCTCCCTTGATGTTCATTTTTTAAAAAAAATATCTATTTACTTAATGTATATGAGTACACTGTAGCTGTCTTCAGACACACCAGAAGAGGGTATCAGATCCCATTAAAGATGGTTTTTAGCCATCATGTGGTGGCTGGGAATTGAACTCAGGTCCTCTGGAAGAACAGTCAGTGCTCTTAACTGCTGAGCCATCTCTCCGGCCCCAAGTTCATTCTTTTGACTGGTGTTGCTCAGCCTGTTTTTGTGTTCTCATTGGCCACTTGGAGGAATTTCTATTTATATCTTTTCTCCTTATTTTGTTTTGTTTTGATCATGGCAGGGTCTCTCTATGTAGCCCCTGCCGTCCTGGAACTCACTCACTCTGTAGACCAGGCTGACCTAGGAATTATGGAGATCCATTTATCTCTGCCTCCCAAGTGCTGGGATTAAAGGTGTGTACCACCATACTAGGCCCTTGTCTAAGTTTTAAAGATTCATTTATTTTATTTTATGTATATGAACATTTTGGTAGCATGTATGTTTGTGCACCACATTTGTGCCTGGTGCCCATGGAGGCCAGAAGGAAGTGCCAGGTCCTCTTGACCTGAAATAAAGGACAGTGGTGACCCACCATGTGGTGCTGGGAACTGAACCCTGGTGTTTTGCAAGCACAACATGTGTTTCTTCACTGAGCCATCTGTTGAACTTCCTTGTCTATTTCTGGTTGGGTTACTTGTCTTGTTCTTGAGCTATGAGCATTGTTTTTTTGTTTTTGTTTGTTTGTTTTTGTTTTTTGAGACAGGGTTTCTCTCTGTAGCCCTGGCTGTCCTGGACCTCACTCTGTAGACCAGGCTGGCCTCAAACTCAGAAATCCGCCTGCCTCTGCCTCCCAAGTGCTGAGATTAAAGGCGTGCACCACCACTGCCCGGTGAGCATTCTGTGTTTTAAAAAATATTTATTTGTTTATTTTTAGTTCACATACGTGAGTGTTTGGTCTGCATGTGTGTGTGCTCCAAGTGCTTACAGTAGCTATAACAACCCTGGATCCCCTGGAGCTGGAGATTTGTGAGCAGAGGTTTGTGAGCCACCATGCGGGTGCTGGGAATCAACAGCAGTTTTTCTGCAAGAGCAAGGAGTGCTATTAGCTGCTGAGCCATTTCTCCAGCCCCTTTGAGCCTCTTCCAAGAATTTTCTAATCATCTTGACAGCTTCTCCATTCAGAAGTCAGCTGGAATTTTGACAGAAAACCCACTGAATTGTTAGGTCAGTTTGGGGTGTCAACCTTGAGATTAACTCACTCTGTAGACCACCAGGCTGGCTTTGAACTCACAGAGATCTGCTTGCGTCTGCCTCCTGAGTGCTGGGATAAAAGGTGTCTACCACTTACCACCCAGCTGTTTTTCCAATTCTTCACATTTTCCTTCACTTCTTCAAATGTTTTCTTAGTTTTCAGAGCATAAAACTTCTCGTGAAATTTTGAAGTAGTTTGTTCTTTTTGACGCTATCACCATTTTTTTTTTTTAAAATAATCTCTACCTTCAGATTTGTCTATGACGTTTTGAAAAAGTGCTTACGGTGTTCAGTGTTGCGAGGGCAGGTGGCCCTGGACAAGCTTTGAGGGTTAGTGCGATCTTGTATGGGAAGGGGACAAGTGGACTTTGGCCTTTGGCTTTTCTTGACTCTTCCCCTTCCTTGAAGCATGGCAGAGGAGGGTGCCCCACAGAGGCAAGAGAGCCTCTTCAAGAGTTAGAAAGAGGATGCAGAGTGGGCTGGAGGAGCTGGCTATTTACTTGGGAAATTCACCTGCCCATTCTGGCTGTGCCAGAGGCCACCGCCAAAGCAAGCTGTGCCACTCCAGGGAGGGGGAGGAAATGGCTCCCAGGAGGCCTGAGGGCTAGCTGAAGGGCCAAGGGAGAGGGAGGATTCTGTCCTACCTGCTAAGGAGTCCTCCAGGGAGGGTCTTGCAGGACTTCCCTCACCGTCCAAGAGGCTCCAGTCTGTTTTTGTCTCTCTTCCCACTGTCTCAGCCCCCGCCCCTCACTCCCCCACCATGTTCCTCTAGGAGACAAGTAGAGGCAGCGGGACTTTTTGGGACAGGAACTATGCAAGACCCTGTCCATCTGAGGGTAGGGAACATGAGAAGCAATGGGGCCCTAAGTTTGGTTCACTCTCTCACTGTACCAACCGTCTCTTTCCTGTTACTGCTTCGGCCTGGGCCTCTCACGCTAACGAACTGTTTCGCAAGCAGGGCAATGGCTGTTGGTCTGGCCAGTCAGGGGCCCAGGCCTTCAGACAATCCGTGCCAGTCTGTATGTCTCTCTCCCTTCTCCAGGGCTTCTTTCACCACGGTCCCCTCCCCCACACCTGGAAGTGCAGTTCCTCATCTTAACGGCAGCTTCTTCTTCAGCTCAGGTCCTGTGGCACCTGGGAGCAGCCTGCAGACCCTAAAGCTGTCATTTATCTTCTCCAGTACCAGACTCTCTGAACCTACTGTCCCTGTGTCACAGGCCAAGTCTCACAGGGATAACCTAGGTCAGGATACACTGAGTGTGGGCCTTGTGGGATGCAGGAGGGACGAGGATGCTGGAGGAGCTGTGGCTCCTTTTGGTCCTCCATATAGGGCCCTCCTGTATTTATGATGTACAGACGTCCTGCCTAGGGCTGGAGACGAGGTCAGTGTACCTTTAGGTATGAGTGACAGTGACCTAAGCTAATCCTGCCTGGCAGGACACTGTCCTTTGTGACTTAGAGAAAGCTCTAGTGCCATGGGTAGACAAAGAAGCTGCTGCCCTCAAGGCGGAGTCTGGCCCACAGGGCTGAAATGAGACTATCTCAAAAAGTGATGGAGAAGAATTTGGTGGGCAGACTGGTGGGGTTAAAAAAGCCATCTGCCAATCAACTATGTGATGTCAGAAAATTGATTTGATTTCTTTGGGGCTTGGCTTCTCCAATGATAGATGGGTTGATGGCCAGACCTTAAAGGCAACTGTGAATTTGTAGTTGGATGACCTTTTCAAATGAAGGCTGTTCTGTGCATTTTTTTTTTTGACTGTTTATCAACATCCCTGGTCTCCATTCATTAAACCCTAATAACAACTCTCTACCTCCAGTTGTGACGACCCTATAACGTCTCCAGATGTTCCCAATAAGTGTTACCTGATTGGCAAGCATCGGCTTGGACAAGTCCAATGTGTTCAGTTTGCCTAGAACGGCACCTGCTCAGTAACAACTTAGCTATGACTACCATAGGGACAAAAGCAAACAGAGAGCAACGTGCTTCACATTCTTGAGAACTGGAGTGTAGTAGGATCTGTGGTGAAGAGAACAGACCCCCATCTTTTAATTAATTAATTAATTAATTAATTAATTTCTCTGTATAGTCCTAGAACTTGTTGTGTAGACCAGACTGGACTCAGACTCAGAGAATCCCCTGTCTCTTTCTCCTGAGTGCTGGGATTAAAGGCTTGAGTTTAACCCACGGCCTGTGTTTGTTTGTTGTTCGGGATTTTTGTCTTTTGTTTTTTTGGGTTTCTTTTGAGACAAAGTTTTTCTGTGTAGCCCTGGTTGTCTTGGAACTCTCTGTGTAGACCAGGTTGGCCTTGAACTCAGAAATCTGCCTGTCTCTGCTTCCTAAGTACTGGGACTAAAGGTGTGTGCCACCACTGCCTGGCTAAGAACATCTCTTCTGAAAAAAATGTTATCAATGGTTTAGTTATGAAGAGCATAGAGTGCTCTTTCAGAGGATCTGAGCTGGTCTCCTAGCATTCAGGCCTACGGATATCTGATATTTCTAGTCTCTAAGGGCCACAGTTGTGTGTACCACCCCCACTATGCACACATTAATTAAAAACAGCATAAATCAAATGCCATCAGTGGAGTGGTTCATGGTTAGAGCTCCTATCTAGCATGTTCTAGGCCTTGGATTGATCCCCATCACAACAAAAGGAAAAACAGGACATAAGTCTCTCTCATCGCTCTGACCACCTCTTCCCCATCATTGCATCTGCTAACCTTGAATGTGCTTTGAGGCCCCAGCGAGTGTACTGGGGCACATCAGGATGCCCAAAGACATGGGTCAACCCCAGCTCTGGCTGCCAGAGGCTCTGTCTTCGCTCAGCAGGAAGCTCCTTCAGTTTTAATTACATCTCAAGGGATCTGAAGAAAGGGCTCACCAGCCTGGCATCTGTGTGCCCAGCTCACACATGTGTTCGTTTGAAAAATACCCACCACGGGTGCACTGTGCACCAAACATCGCTTAGGACATTGGAGACGCGCTGAACAGCGGCTTAAAAGCTCCCAACCTTGGCTAGATAGAAGAAGGAGAATTACATTGGCCATGGAGCCAAAGGTTAGGGATGCTGGTCAGGGAGGGTCCCTGAAAAGGTATGGGGTGGTGTGGAGGATGGCTCTAGATCAGTTTATAAAGGACTTAGTGTCAGCGTAGACACACATACTTACAGACCTCCGCAGGTCTCCACAGGAAAGGGCTCTTGGTGGGGTTCCTTCAAGCAGGGCCCAGCCAAGGAAGGTTCCTGCTTCTCCCTCCTGCTCCACCGTGTGACAGGAGCAGAGGCTCTGAGGGGCTGCTCAGACAGGGCCCTGGCCCTGACTCATACCCCGCCTCCAAGACATGCTCCACCTGCACATAATTAGATGTTGCTTCCAATCACTTTGAACTGCATGGCAGTCAGACAGCTCAGCTGGGGGAACAGCGTGGCGGCCTCTCCGCTCTGGAGGGAGGATGGGCCTGCCCTCCAGACACTGGGTAACCAGGAGCCCTTGGGGCAGAGGAGGCAGTAGGGGCAGGCAGGGTCAGGCAGGACCTAGCAGGAAGCCAAATCCATGAACCCTTCCTTCTTACCTCCATCTTGGCTTCTTGCCTCCTCTGGGGTTTGCTGGGTGGGGCCGCGCACTCACGGTGTTGTTAAAAAAAAAAATCACTGAACAGGCTTGGTGAAGAGGAACGAGCAGACCAAATTATGGTCCTATGAGAAGCTGGGTTCAGGCAAAAATGGGTGTGGCTGGTCCAAGGTGATGCTGGGATGCAGATCTGGGCACTCAGAGGCCCAGTCAACCCAGTCTCATGGCAGTTCCCTAAAGCCAAGGAATTCTCTCCTTTTTGAGGGGAGTTGGAACTGTTCAACTCTGCCTGCCCCAGGACCTTGGGACCAGGCTCCCATAAGTGTGTGGGTTTGTTGGAAGTCTGTGATGCTGAGGGAGGACCCAAGACCCAATGTGGCTTTTGGGAACATCTGGGGGGGAGGGGTACAGGTGCGGGGAGGGGTGTCTAACCATAGAGACTTTTGTTATCCAGAACTGTGTCTCCCAATCAGGTCTCCTTCCCCATGGTCCCTATTTCTATGTGAGGTCAGGGAAGAGTAAGTAACAAAGCCCGCCCTACCTTCTTTCAGAGAGATTATGAGGCTCAAAGAAGGCTACGAAGATAAAGGAGAACAGAAAAGAACGTGAAAACTCAGAATACACTTGCACGGTTATTAATGTCAACTTCCTGCTAGCCCTGTGGGAGCACAGCCATTGCAGGTGGGCCGGTTCTCAGCTCTCCCTTAGAGCCAGGTCGTTGTTATATCCTAAAGCTGTCTTCAGGAGCACTTTGAGAAATCACAAACTGCCTCTGGCCTCCCCAGTCTGGCGCAGTCCCGTGGGGGCGGTGGAGGAGTGTGCTTACAGAGTATAATTTCTCTGTGAGGGGTTCCCTGGTACTGCTGATGTCACCTAAGAGCACATGTGCCCGGCACATCAAACATACAGACACGAGCACACGTGCGTCCTCAACCATATCTTGCTAGACACAGGTAACTCTTAACACATGCACATACAGGTACACACAGGCAGCTGCCTTCTCTGAAACTGGTTCCATCACCATCTGAGGCCAGTGCAGCAGGCAAAGATGTTATTATCTGGTGGTGGTTGCTGTAAACGTCCTTAGGAAAAAAAAAAAAAAATCTCAGCTCGGCAGAAAAAGAAAAGAAAAGAAAAGAAACATCAAACAGCGGCCAGCAGCCACAGATAGCAGAGGCGACGGCCCTTTGGGGCCCTTTCCAGTGCAGACCTGCCTCCTCGTTTGGAAAAACGACTTATTATTAATCTGTGATTGAAACTGTAATTATGCCATCACCCGGTCAACAAGCTGGAACATGGTGCCGGCTGGCAGGACTTTCGGGGAAGTGTGTTGTTCTTCCCCTCGACTGGGACCATGCTGGCACCTTCCCCAGCGAGTGTGTACGGTGCGAACGGGGTGGTGCGCCTGCCTGTACTCTCAGGCCCACCTCCTTGCTGGGCACTGGCTCTGGGCTGCACCGATGGGTGTCTCTGTGCTCCTCCCCACGGAATCTGCCTGGGAGGCGTGGCCACAGGATGTTCCCAAACAGAGAGCAACCTTTTCGGTACTCCAGCCCGAGGGGAATAGTGGAGCAGAGGGTTAGGACTGAGCCTTCCGGAATGGCAGTCTTCCCAGCATGCCCTTTGCAACGGGGCCCTTCCTCAGTACCCTGTGTGGACACAGTCCCAAGGGCCTGCTAGTCTGTCTCTATCTCCACGTCCCTTAAGGGTTGGCTGGCTCCAGCTTCATAGCCGTATCCTATATTGACTAGTTATCACACACCAGATCTAGCACAAAATGCTTCCTGCTCATGACATAATTTAATCTTACTTATTTTTTAGATGTATGGGTGTTCTGCCAGCACAGGTGTCTATGCACCACTTGTAAGCAGTACCCAGAGAGGCCAGAAGAGGGCATCACATCAGGTACTAGACTAGAGTTAACTAACAGATGGTTGTGAGTCCCCACTGTGGGAGCTGGGAATCGAACCTGGGTCCTCTGAAAAAACCACAGAGCTCATTCCATGTCTCTAGCCCCTTAGCAAATCTTTTTAAACCACTCAGTTCCAACATGAAGTAAAAAAGACCAGAACTAACTTTACAGATAAGACAGCTGTAGCCAGCGGAGGCAGGTGTCCTGTCTGGGCCTTAGAGCTGGTCTTGAAGTCAGGGCTGCCACAGACTATCTCTATCTTACACTGCATCGAGCTCTGGTGAAGCTTCAGTCGCACACCTTTAGCCTTGGCCATTTATCTCTGTGCCTACAGCTGCTCGTTTCTTCTCTGCTCCTTGTTTCTGCAGGCTGGGATGACCTGGGCCCTTCTAATCTCCCATCTTCTACTCAGGATCATATATGCCAGTCAGGAAGCCTAGATCCCACTGATGGCGCCCCTGGATCTTTCTGATATCGAAAGGTGAGAGCCACCGGGTGGTGGTGGCGCACACCTTTAATCCCAGCACTTGGGAGGCAGAGGCAGGCGAATTTCTGAGTTCGAGGCCAGCCTGGTCTACAGAGTGAGTTCCAGGATAGCCAGGGCTACACAGAGAAACCCTGTCTCAGAAAAAACCAAAAAAAAAAAAAAAAAAAAGAAAGAAAGAAAGAAAGAAAGGCGAGAGCCTGGATTCTGTTCACATCCACACGCCATATGGTGGGGTCAAAGGGAGGCACCATGGGTATGATGATGTTTGGGACGGTGATAGAAGGCAGGTCTTTGGAACAAGATAAAATCGTCTGAGCCTCATCGGGCCTTCATTGACAAATGGGTATGGCAGGGCCTAGCCCACAGGGATCCTGGTGGGAGAAACTGATGGGTGTAGTAGGGAAGGCTGACATTTTCTAAGTTCCCTTCGAGGACAAGGATACCACCCCGGATTGTTCTATAGGTGACATTCTCTGAAGCCAGCATGGTCTACATGGCCAACTACGAGATGGTTTCAGGACCAGAAACTTGTGTTCCCTCCTCTCAACCCCAGGTTCTTCTCCTCTTCATGACCTACTAGTACCTCAATTCCTTTAGTCCTGGGCCGTTCGGCTCCCTGAGAAAGCTCCTTACTTTGACTAAGGAGTTATTATGGTAGTATCTTAATGTTAGGGCCTAGGCTATATGTCAGGCTGATTTATTCATGTAACAAGCAGGGCCCTATTTCTGTCACCTTCCCTCAACTGAGAAAAGATCTGGAATGGCTTTCTAACCCATGGGGTCTCCAAATCCCACCATGTCTGTGTAGAGCAGGGATGTTTCTTGCCTAAAAATCACACACCAGGGAGAAGTAGACAGGGCCTCTGAATGTTTCCTAAGGCCAGACTGCCACCAGAAACAGTACTGCCTTCCGGAGAGGAAACAAACTCATACACAGCTTGTCAGATTGTGGGACAGTTGCCTGTGAGGGTTGGGGGATACGGCATAGTTCAAGACCCCAGGTGTCGGTGACTTTAGCAGTAGGACAGAGGTCTTTCTTGAGTGAACAAGTCTATGGGGTTGCTGGTGGGTTGTACTTTGACGATTTCATCCCACAGAGCAGTGTTGGGATGGGCCCCATGGGGAGTCTGCATAGATTGGTGCATACCAGCCTAGAGGGATTGTGGCTGGTAACCTCCTGTCCTTTCTTGTCTTCAACGTTCCTCCACAGACAGTTTGGCACGTAAGACCTCATCTCAGAAGCAGAAGGACCAACCCTAAGTGCCTGCATGTCCCAAGCGTTGCTGACCAGCAGCAATAACGACAGAACACCGCGGTTTATTCAGGAATTCCTTTGTGTTACAGCTCTTTCAGGTTTCTTGCTTTTGTGGAATTGGCCCCGGCTGCCCAGCTGACGCTGCTTATATACCCGAGCCGAGTGTAAGCTCTCGTGGCCCTCCTGGATTGGTCCCCCGCTAATCACCTCATTAGCATGCACCGGCTCGGGAGGGGTTTGGCGCCTGCGCAGTGGAACTGTTTATCGCCATGGTGCATCAGAAACCTGCGCCATCTTGGATGCCACGGTCCAAGCGGCCGCCTACACCTGCGCCCAGATCTGTGGTGAGCCCAGTATTCCTCAGAACACTGCTGATACTGTGCTGTGTCTGTTCCGTTCATTGGGTGGACCCTTGCCCCACATGGGCATGGTGAGGCTCCCGGGCCTGGGCTTCCCTCCCAGCACAGGACACGGTACTCAGCTAGAGCTGAGCAGGCTGAGGAGAAAAGAAAGCAGATTCTGGGCAGAAAGTGCAGACTGCTGGCTGAGTCAGTGGCCAGGCGGTCTCTACATCCCACAGAACTCCTCTGAGGTGGGTGCCACCACCTCTTGCTATAGACAGGACATAGCCCTTAGGGCACCACGTGCAGGCCCTGGGCTATGCTGCGCCGTCTCTCTTCCAACAGGGCTTGTGCAGCCAACCTTTTCTCATAGTGCTCTGATCTCAAGCCCAGGGCTGGCTCATCCCTTGGTATTCTCTAACCTGTTGCGGTGCCTTGACAAACTGCTTTGTAGGTGTAATACAAACAAACTTCTGGCTATCCTGGGCTTGCATCCGGAGTGCTGGTTGGTATTAAAGGTGTGCACCACTTTGCCTGGCACAGTAGTGTATCTTCACGGGGACACTGGGGGATGGTGTCAGCAGAGCTGGGAAGTCAGGGCTCTTTCGTTTCCTTATTGCTCCCGAGACATCTGTTGGGAGAGGCACAGAGGTGGCTCAGGGCTTTCCTTGGTGCGCCCTTCAAATCTTTCCTCTACAGTTCTGTAATTTGGGGCCTCTTTAGGACAGTGGTTCTCATTACAGATGGTTGTGAGCCACCACGTGGTTGTTGGGATTTGAACTCAGGACCTCTGAAAGAGCAGTCAGTGCTCTTAACTGCTGAGCCATCTCTCCAGCTCCAGGACAGTGGTTCTCAACCTGTGAACTGCATGAGCCCTTTCGGGGTGGGGGTGGGGGGTGCTGAACAACCCTTTCACAGGGGTTGCCAAAGACCAAAGGAGAACACATATTTACATTATGATTCACAACAACAGTAGCAGTTATAAAGTAGCTGTATAAATTACAGTTATAAAGTAGCAGCAAAAGTTATTTTATGGCTGGGGGTCACCACAGCATGAGGAACTAAAGGGTTCCAGCATCAGGAAGGATGAGAACCACCGCTCTGGGAGAACATGAACTCTGCTCTTATCTAGTCCAGTCTTTAGGATATATAAAGGGACAAATATTTCTGGGCAGCCTTGGGACAGCTTCCTCTCTTCCACCTCTGAGAAAGCATTGTTGGGGACTCCACCCATTTCCCATATGGAGCCCGAGAGGAACTAGCCGACTTGTGGTCCCCCTTGTCTCCTCTCCCTCATCTCGTCATACCTTCAGCCCCTGCTCAGCCATGAGAGGGGACAAGGGAAGGTGGAAGCAGGTGAGGAAGAACGAGGTGTCCAGGAGCAGGATCCTCCCAGTCTTGTCCCGAGGGACTGAGGTTGCCATGGCATCTCAGGCCCCGCCTCATCCTCCCTGACCAAACCCTGCCGCTTCTCCCAATAAAAGCTAAATTTACTCTTTTAACAAGTACAGCGCTGCATTAAAGCACAATGGAATGCTTGGGAAGGGAGAATGTCGTGCCACGAGGGCCGAGGCTGGAGGCCTGGTGCTTAGCGCGCGGGCGCGATGCAGGCTCTAGCACAGCCTGCTCTAGGGGTGGGCAGTGGTCCCCTTCAAGAGGGAAGAAGGCCCCAGGAGCATGGCACCTGCTCAGGAGGACAGGACAGAGTTCCACAGCCTAGGGCAGATCCCCCAAGTTTGCCACGGGACAAGGCACAAGTTGTTCTTTGTCCTAGGTGACCTCTAAGGACGTTTGGCTCAACTCTTGTGGGGCCGATGCTTCCTGAAGACTCTGCTTTTCCTGGAGGCAGTCTGGTAAGGCTTCCTTCCCACCGTGGGCTCAGAAGACACCGTGTTCGCCTCCACTGAATTTCCCGGCCATCTTTCCTGCCTCCCTGGAGCCTCTGTGAAGCTCATCTCAACTAGTCTGTGTTCTCTGTGTTCTCTCTCTCTCTCTCTCTCTCTCTCTCTCTCTGTCTGTCTGTCTCTCTCTCTCTTTCTCTCCCTCCTTCCCTCCCTCTCTCTCTCTCTCTCTCTCCCCCCTCCTTTCCCTCTCTCTTTTCCTCCCCCCTCCCTCCCTCCCTCCCTCCCTCCCTCCTCTCTCTCTCTCCCTCTCTCTCTCTGCTGCTGCTGCTGCTGAGTTTCTGGCCATCTCCCCTTATTCCTTGGGATGCAGGCTCAGTCAGGAGCTGCATGTAGAAGATCATCCTTCAGTTGTAGCTCCTGCTGGTCTTGGCACATGATCCAACACTTCCAAGGGGACAGCATACTCTGGTACTAGGTGGAAATCAGCTGTGCATCTGAACTCACGCCCTCCTCACAGAGCTCCTCTTCCCACTGGTGGCCGGTGGCCATGTCTCATACTTTCTGTCTCCATCTAGAT
>NW_022196895.1:71280815-71285865 GCF_008632895.1 Mastomys coucha
CCCCCACCTCATGGCCCTTTTCCCAACACAGAAGTGACCTGTTGATTTGTTACTGATAGTTACCATCGAAGCAGCTGGCACAAGGCAGATGCCAATCAAAGATGCTCACGGCCTACGTGACTGTTGGAAAGAGTTAAGCTTACTGATTACTTGTTGTTGTTGTTGTTGTTTGTTTTTGAGACACAATCTGGGTGTATAGGCAGGGCTGACCTTGGACTCTGGCTCCTCCTGCCTCCTGTGTGCTGAGTTTACAAAAGAGCTCCCTAACATCTGGACTTCTTTTTTTTTTAAAGATTTTATTTATTATTATATGAATGAGTACACTGTAGCTGACTTCAGACACACCAGAAGAGGACATCAGATCTCATTACAGATGGTTGTGAGCCACCATGTGGTTGTGGGATTTGAACTCAGGACCTTCAGAAGAGCAGTTAGCGCTCTTACCCTCGGAGCCATCTCTCCAGCCCACATCTGGACTTTTGACCCGTATTTGTAAGTTAAAAATTAAGGGCTGGCAAGATGGCTCCGTGGGTAAGAGCGCTGACTGCTCTTCCGAAGTTCCTGAGTTTGGATCCCAGCAACCACATGGTGGCTCACAACCACCCATAATGAGATCTGACGCCCTCTTCTGGCGCGTCTGAAGACAGCTGCAGTATATTACACTGGAGCGAGCAGGGCCGGAGCAAGTGGGGCTGTCCTGAGTTGAATTCCCAGCAGCCACATGATGGCTCATGGCCATCTGTACAACTATTGATGTACATCTGTACAGCTACACATAAAATAAAAAAATAAAAAAATAAAAATTAATACAATATATATTCAGTACAAAAGCCTTAGACAACAGGCATGAAACAAACAAACAAACAAACTCTAAGGGCCTGGAGAGATGGTCCAGCAGTTAAAGGCACTTGCTGCTCTTCCAGAGGACCTGAGTACGGTTCCCAGCATCAATATCATGTAGAAGTTAAACCCTGATTCTTCCTCTGAGCCCCACGCTCCCAGAAATCAGACTCAGGCTCAAAATATATTTACAAATACCTTGGTCATCTAGCTAGGCTCTTCTCTGAGTAGACTTAAAATGTCCCATTTATTCTAGCCTACATTCTGCCACATGGCTGGTCACCTGTGCTCAGGTACCATGCATCTGTCTTTTTCACCTCTTTTCTCTCTCCCAGAATTCTTTCTCCTCCCGGATGTCCCACCTCTGTTTTCTGCCTAAGCCATAGGCCACAGGCTTTTTAATTGACAGGTGATGCATCCATACAATACACAAGATATTCTTGCTGCACCATCAGGTAGCAGACGACCACTTGTACTCCAGGGATCTTGTGCCTCTGGTCTGCACAGGCACCCGAGATCATGTGTATACCTCCCAGCCCCTAGATAGCCACATAATTTAATTGTTTTAAAAATTAAAGATGTTGAAAAAAACTTCAAAAACTTCCAACAGTTAACCATATCATCATTTATTAATAATTATTGTCCATAATTTGATATTTATATACTTTCTATACATTGGTATAGTTTTCCTTTACAAAATGATGTTTGGTTTGGTTTAGTTTGGTTTGGTTTTTTTGAGACAAGGTAGTCCTGTGTAGTTCTGGCTGTCCTAGAACTCACTCTTTAGACCAAGTTGGCCTTGAACTCAGCGATCCGCTACTTCTGCCTTGAATGTGCCTAAATGCGCCAGGATTAAAGGCGTGTATCACAGCTTCCTGGTTTAGATGTTATTCTTGTCCTTTGCTAAAAGTTCATAAAGTAGTACACCTTTGAGTAATATGGGTGACCTTAATTTAACCATTTCCCCATTGTTGGCTATTCATCTTCCTTTAAAAAAAAGTTTTCTCTAATCAATATCCTTATATGTAAATACATGTCTACATTATTTTTCCAGTGGCTGAGTTCCTAAGTGGGCTTGTAGATCAGAGTATGCATGCATAGTTTAAAGCCTCGATTTATATTATTAAATCACAAGAGACAACTTGCTCTCAAAACCAAACAAACACAAACATAATCTCCTACTTTGCCAAGGGTAATAAATCCTCTTTTGAAGGCTCTGCGAGGATCCTCCCCCTCACGTGCCTGAATATCTATCTCTATCCTCTATCCGTCCGTCGTCCATCCATCCATCCATCCATCCATCCATCCATCCATCCATTCACCCATCCACCTCTCTCTGCGTGTGTCTCTGTCTCTGTCTCTGCTTCTCTCTCCTTCTCTGTGACTCTGTCTCTGCCTCTCTCTCTCTCTCTCTCTGTGTCTCTGTCTCTGTCTCTCTCTCTCTCTGTGTCTCTGTCTCTCTCGGTGTGTGTGTCTCTGTCTCTTTCTCTCTCTCTCTCTCTCTCCCTCTCTCTCTCCTCCTGGCTGGTGCCACCTTTCCTTCAGAGCTTTGTGTGTGTTACTTTAACAGAGGGGCTTTAGGGGCGCTCTTCTGCAGTACAGTTCTCGTTTGACCCTCTGTATGTGTCCTGGGTGCACTCAGCACCCCTGGCAAGTTTACACCTCTTCCCAGATCCACCAGGGTGGAGTCTTAGTCTTCTTCGGGCCTTCGCTGACAGCACAAGAGCTAAGAAAACATTCTGTGGGGCTGGCGAGATGGCTCAGTGGGTAAGAGCACTGACTGCTCTCCCAAAGGTCATGAGTTCAAATCCCAGCAACCACATGGTGGCTCACAACCACCCATAATGAGATCTGACACCCTCTTCTGGTGCATCTGAAGTCAGCTACAGTGTATTTATGTATAATAATAAATAAATCTTTGGGCCGGAGTAGTCAGGGACTGAGCGAGTAGAGTTGACTAGAGCGAGTGGGCTCGACCAGAGCAAGGTCCTAAAAATTCAATTCCCAGTAACCACATGAAGGCTCACAACCATCTATCTGTATAGCTACAGTGTATTCACATAAATCATCAATCAATCAATCAATCATTTTTTAAAAAAAAAAGAAAAAAAAAAAAGAAACCAGGATGCCTGTGTAGTTAGTTTCCTTTCCATTGTGGTGTCTGAACTATGTGGCACACACAGTTTCAAAGGGTTCGGTGCATCCTGGCAGGGGAGGGTGGCATTGCTGAGATGATGGTGTGCAGGGAAGTGCTCAAAGGATAGCGTATCCCAATGACACACCCCTAGAGACCCACTCCTTCAGATGGGCCCTCCTGTCTTCCCAAGATTCCCAAAACTTCAAAACTAGTGCCACCAAGTCCTCAAAACGGGAGTCTGTGGGGGACACATCACTTTGCTATCATGACAGTGTACCGGCTGGTTCTGTGTGTCAACTTGACATGGGCTGGAGTTATCACAGAAAAGGGAGCTTCAGGAGTCTGTGGGAGACACTACCCACTTTACTATCATGACAGTGTACTGGCTGGTTCTGGAGTCTGTGGGGGACATGTCACTTCGATACTATAACAGTGTACCGGCTGGTTCTGTGTCAACTAGACACAGGCTGGAGTTATCACAGAGAAAGGAGCTTCAGGTGAGGAAGTGCCTCCATGAGATCCAGCTGTTGGGCATTGTCTCAATTAGTGATCACGGAGGGAGGGCCCATTATTGGTGGTGCCATCCCTGGGCTGGTAGTCTTGGGTTCTATAAGAAAGCAGGCTGAGAAAGCCAGTGAGAAACATCCCTCCATGGCCTCTGCATCAGCTCCTGCCTCCTGACCTGCTTGAGTTCCAGTCCTAAATTCCCTTGGTAATGAACAGCAATGTGGAAGTGTAAGCTGAATAAACCCTTTCCTCCCCAACTTGCTTCTTGGTCCTGATGTTTGTGCAGGAATAGAAACCCCGACTAAGACAAGTAGTATCACTACCTCTAGTTTCAAATTGACAGAGATGGTGATATATGCAAGACACCATAGAAGCTATTTTAAGTAGTAGAGGCAAGATACGGGTGTTAGATCACACATCCTCTAGTGATCAGGCCAAGCCCTCCCCTCCGCAGTCTTCAAGGCTGGCTACAGAGAGCTGCTATGACCTTGAAGAGTCAGTCTCCTCCCTCCCCTTTGCAGCTGTGCACAAAGCCCAGCTCCTCTGATGCCCAGGCTTAAGAAAACCTTGAAGTACGTCTGGTGTCTTCCTGCCTCGTGACTTCTAGCATGTAGGTTAGATAACATGAAACCCTCCCCCACCTTCTTCTAGAGACCTGGAAGAACCAGATCCCCACTTTGTCCTACATAAACAAAGTCGTCGCGCATGCTGGGTTTTGTTTGTTTGTTTTGTTTTGGCGATGCGGTTTCTTTTGAGCCACGCATGCTCCTTTAAGTAACCTAACCCTAATAAATAAATGAAAAGATCACCATGCTGGACTTGGGTGGGAGCATTCCTTTGGTCTGTTTTCCAGCGGCCTATCTGTAGCGAAGAGATGTTTGTACCTTCCCAGGAAACATCTCCCAACATCCACAGGAGGAATGGAGGGGAGGTTTTTGGCTTAACTAAATCGAGGTGGAGGACCTGAAAGCAGGGACAGACACACTTCTGTGGTGGATGGGAGACAAGTAGAGCCTGCTCCTCCCGAGTCTGGCCAGTTCCCCCCACCATCCTTTAAGCAGTGCCTGCCTGCTACCCAGAACACACACCTGTTGGATCCTTGTGATGACACTGCAGTATTAGTCTTTTCTAGGATGACAGGTTCAGAGAAGCCCACGGCTTAGTTCAGGAGGCAGGTGCAGGGTCCCACCAAGCTTGGTCTAAAGCCTGGTCTCTCGAAGTCTGATTCCCCAGGGAGCAGTGGCAGTAGCACATCTAGTACCCGAGACTCCTGTGCTCTTTAGCTTTCAGGTAATAGAATGCTTTAAGTACACTGTACTCTTTATTAGACAGGGTTCATCATTGCTTGTAGTATATACGTAGACTATACTTGCGGGCTGTATAGTAACTTCAGGGATTTTTCTAATATGACTACGGTGCTTTTATGTCCATATTTTCCATTGAGTTTCTGTGCTTCATATTTTATAGTACCTGCTTTCCAGGTTCCTAGTCCTCACTTAACTTCATCATCTACTTTGCTGGATAACCTATCCATTATATTACGGTTATGGATTTTTTTTTTTTGTT
>NW_022196895.1:71285957-71292150 GCF_008632895.1 Mastomys coucha
ACAGGATTTCTCTGTGTAGCCTTGGCTGTCCTGGAACTCACTCTGTAGACAGGCTGGCCTCAAACTCAGAAATTCGCCTACCTCTGCCTCCCAAGTGCTGGGATTAAAGGTGTGTGCCACCATATGGTTATGTTTTTATTTCTATAGTTCCACTTGATATCTTTGAAAGTTTCCATTTATTTATTTATTTATTTTTAAAAAGATTTATTTATCTCATGTATATGAGTACACTGTCACTGTCTTCAGACACACCAGAAGAAGGCATCAGATCCCATTACAGATGGTTGTGAGCTATCATGTGTTTTCTGGGAATTGAATTCAGGACCTCTGGAGGAGCAGTCAGTGCTCCTAACCGCTGAGCCATCTCACCAGCCCTTATTTATTTATTCTGAGACAAGGTTTCTTTGTGTAACTATGGCTGTCCAGGCATTTGCTCTGTCCAGGGTGGTCTCAGACTCAGAAATCCACCTTCCTCTGCCTCCCAAGGGCTGGGATGAAAGAGTGTCACCACCTTGCCTGGCTGGCTTCCAGTTCTTATTTAAGTTTTTTATTTCCTATATCCCTTTAACATATGAATCACAATCATTTTAAAGTCTGTCATTTTAAATACCAACATCTGGACATGCCAAATATCTCTGTCTGTTGCTACTATTTTTTCTCTTCCTGGTCTCACCCATGTGCTCCTGTTGCCTGGTGTGCCTGGCACATTTTGCTGACATGGAAGAGCCATAGACACAATTAAGAACTGGGTGACCCAGAGTATACTCTTGTACACCTCTGTTGCTTTGGGAGGGAAAAATGAGTAGAATCAACTCTCTTGAATCCAACTTGTGAAGTATTTGTGAATGCTATTTCTAATTTGTTATTTTCTTCAAGATAGTGTTTCATGTAGCCCAGGCTAGCCTCAAACTTGGTATGTAGCCAAGGATGACCTTAAACATCTTTAATCCTCTTCCTTCTACTTCCAGTCCCCCAATATGCTCTTTAAGGACAATTAAATGTCCCCCACCTCCATCCCCCTCTGCCACCTACCTCCACCTCCACCATCGCATCACAGGCAGCAGGGAGGCAATCCATTTATTCCTCAGATTTTTTTTTTTTTTGTACTAGAGAATCTAACCCAGAGCCTTGTGGGAAGTTTCGCAGCCTGTGTGGGGTTTGTCTGTTTAAAGATGGTCTTACCATGTAGCCCAGGTTGGCCTTTCGCTCTCTATCCTTCTATCTGCTTCCCTTCTTCCTTGTTTTCAGTAAACTGAGCTTTAGACCATCAGGGATGGGGGATGGGGACTTGCAGGCAATTTTCAGGCTCCCTTGGAGCCAGGGGCTCTGTTGCATTTCACTGGGATCTGGAGACTCACACTGAACAGAGGGAATGGGACTCGGGAAGCTTTTAAGATCAGAGGAGAGATCTGCAAGGATGGAAACATTTCTTTAGGAAAAGGACCCATGTGGCCGGGCAGTGGTGGCACAAGCCTTTAATCCAAGCACTTGGGAGGCAGAGGCAGGGGGATTTCCGAGTTCGAGGTCTATAGAGTGGTCTACAGAGTCAGTTCCAGGACAGCCAGGGCTGAGTGTACGGGTTGCTGCTTGTTTGTCAGCATTTCCCTGGCGCACGGCGGTTCCCCAGTTTCTTGGAGCATCAGGAGAGAGGACTGTCTTGCCCACTCTGAACATGGATGGGGCCAGTGCCCAGAGTTCTCCAAGGAATTCTCCACAGAGCTTTAAGGTTTAGGTGGCTGTCACAAGTCAGAGCACTTTCTGCCAGTCCTCTCAGTAGCTGCTGACAGGAGGGCCATCCTGTCAGCGAGTGGTATATTTGTCGAGTCTCCTGCTTCTGAGAGAGTCCACCAAGCCAAGCCTGGTGGCAGGTGAGCCTGTGCGAGTTCTCAAGCTCCGCTCCACCACTTTGACATGATGGGTGACAAAGGAGCCACAAGTCCCTCCCAAAAGGTAGAAGTTCTGGGGGATCTTCTCTGAGTCTGGGGACAGTAGGAGAAGCTCTGCTTACTCCAGAGCCAGCATGTCCACTCTCTAAAACAGACCTGCAGCAAGGGACGTCTACTCATGAACATTGTTTCAAAGTTCATGAACACTGCTTTTTATGAACTTATTGTTACTCTCCCATAAAATTCTCACCGTTGTCTGTTTCTTAAACACACCCACCGATAGCCATTCTTTCTCTCTCATACACAGACTCCGCTCTCACACACAAATTCTCTCATATAAATTCTCTCACACAGAGAATTCTCTCTCACACACAGAATCCTCTCTCACACACACACACAGAACTGTCTCTCACACACAAATTCTCACACATAATTCTCCCTCACACAGAATTGTCTTACACAGATAATTCTCCCTCTCTCACACACAGAACTGTCTCTTATACACAGAATTGTCTCTCACACAGAGAACTTTCTCACACACAGAATCCTCTCTCTCAACACACAGAATTGCCTCTCATACAGAATTGTCCCTCTCACACAAATCCTCTTACACACAGAATTCTCTATCACACGTGGAATTCTCTCACACAGAGAATTCTCTCCCTCACAGACTTCTTTCTAACAAACTTTTTTTTTTCTCGAACACAGAATTCTCACACAGAATTTGCTCTCACAAACAAAAGGAGCATGTAGAGAATGCCAGCCAGAGCAAGGCTTTAGGCACACGGCCACGTAGTCACAGAGAACATACATGGAGCTCCTGCTCTTAATCCCCCTGGTATGACCACCAGCAGTAAACAGCAAAACCCAAAACAATAAATCCAGACAAGGGGGCGCTCACAATGACAGCTTTACCTAGCTCTGCGGCTGCGGTGGGGGACCTGGCGGTAAATAACTGAGCAAAGACTGTAAATCACACTTGGAGACCAGATCGATACCCAGGGAACTTGACCCAACTCTCACCAGGGAGTGTGTGTGTGCCAGTAGTCCTGAGCAACCATGTGGGGACTCTCTAGACTCTGCTGCTCCAGAGAAGAGGAAGGCCTGTGTGGAACACAGGCTCACAGCCCAGCTCTGCCGGTGTCTGGATCTCTCTGAGCTCCCTTCACTTGTGCTGTGAATCAAACAGGCACCAGTACTCTTAAGACCCCAGTTCCCTATGCCCTAGTCTGGGGGTGAATGACAGTTCTGGCCAGTGACAGGAAGACAGCAACGCACGGTACAGGGAGCAATTTTACTGGAAAGATGAGAGGAAATTGCATCTTTAATAATTCACCGGCCGGTTTGGAGAGAGGCAGGTTGGCGGGCTGCAGGGGCCGCCAGGCGATCCCGGCTTTGGTTCCTGGAAATCCGCTGGCTCCAGAGCCTGCCCAAGAGGCTCAGGGCCTCCATCTCCTTCTGGCTGAGGGACAGCAGGAGCCGACAGAGTCTAGACCAGGGTGAGAGGTTAAAACACAGCCATCCCGGGAACCCGCTAGATTGATATCCCCAGCAAAAAGGAGCCAGAAGAATCGATACGGCAGCCCAGGCGGGCAGCCAAGCTGGGCCCAGCCTGGTGGAGTCCTCGCAGAGGAGGGTCCCAGGCTTCAGGCAGCAGACTGGGGTGGGGGTGTTCTCCTTCACAGTCCCAGGACGAGGAGGCCCCGCAGGCAGGTGAAGAGCAGTGCTCTACTGGGTAGTCAGTCCACCGGGTGAGGTAGACGATCCCACCTTGGCCCTTCCTTCCCTCCTGGGCTCCCCCGGGGCAAAGCCTTCAGCTGACTGACACAGGAATGTCAGGATGGAGCTGGAGATGGAAAAAAGGCGAGGAAGAGAAGGCAGTGGCAGATCTATGTGAGCATGCCAGAGAAGACACGAGCTAGATTCTGCTCTCTGGGACCTATATCGCTGGTCCCTCCTGGCAGAGTTCCTCGTGGACCCTCCTGGCTGTGCCCCTTCCTTCTGAGAGGGACCTGCAGGACAAGAGGTACCCGAGGCTCTTTACTCTGGGAAGAACACTGCTTTTGTAGGCTGCCTTTATCAGCAAGCCATTTCCTGACGTGCTGGAGACTCTTGGGTAACTAACTTGAAATGTCAAAGCTTTCCCAGGTGGGCCAGTGTTCAGTACAAACTCAATGCACTGAGGGGACACTTCCAAGGGAGATCAGTTGGGATTTGAGAGTATGTGTGTGTTGGGGGGGGGGAAGGGGGGAGTCAAAGTGGTTTGGACAGAACCCCTCTTCTTTAATACCACTGCTCCCCCAAAGTTAACAGAGGTGACTAAGGACTCTCAGAACACAGCTCAAGAAGCAACGCTCTAACCCGCTTTGACATTTGGGAATCTGGAACTTAAGCAATTTCCACCCAGTCTGATGGCTGGATCCTGCAATGTCAGGATGGCAACTGCAGCTAGCTCACCCTTGTAAGTCTGAGGGTGACATGGACAGCATAGCAAGATGGAGTCTCCAAGAAGCAAAGCCCCAAACCAACCAAAGGAAGCATCATTCTCACAAACTGACTGACTGGCATGGAGCTGGGGGAGGGGTGGGGGAGGGGCAGGGGGAAGTGGGGGAGGGGATGCTGTCCTGCTGGCTGACAGCTGGGGCTCTTTGCATGCACGGCAAGGTGATGAAGCGACAGTTAGTGCAAGCAACTGAGAGTCAGCAGGTCCATGTTGATGCACCGGGCCTTGTCCACGCCAGGCTTGTGAGCCTCACCTTCCTCCTGGGAACAGTATGATCAGGCCATCCACCCGACTCGTGGCCTTGCAAGTCACACTATTAGACTCACGCTATGACTCTAATTCTGGGTGAGAAAAAGTTCTCCAGTCTAGTCGATCCAATATTTTGGGAAACCATTTGGAATCAGAATGCAGGCAAAAGTGTCCCTAGGTTGATAGATGAATTCACTGTTAAAAATCATCAGTTCACAAAGCAGGGTGTGGTGGCACTGGTGCTCAATCCCAGCACTGGGGAGCTGAGACAGAAAAACCTGGCATTTGAGGACAGCATGAGCTAAGAGGGAGACCTTGCTTCAAACAACCACCACTATGACAAAAGACATCCACCTACACTGCAAAGCTCGTGGTCTTTGCTGATGAGAATGGTCCTGGGGCCCTCAGTGAGAGCCTGTGTGCTCCTAGACAAACAGTTCTGACAAGTGGCTTATTTTCTCAGACCACAACAATGATAGTGATAGAAAGTGGTAAGAAGAGCTTTAGGACAAGAGAGGAAGCAGAAGTGTGGCACACAGATGCAGTAATTAATTAAACACACAGAGGGCATACCTTGATAATCTCTGGGGCTAACCTGGGATTACAGTTCACTCTATTAATTTGTGTTTTGGAAATGACCCTGGGCCATTTCACCCCAAGAAAAGGTGAAATATTGGTGTTAGAAATCAGAGTGCAAAACACTCCCATGGAGATATTCCAATCAAAAACCAAGCCAAACCAAGCCAAACCAAACCACCCAACCAACCAACCAATCAAAGCAAAGCAAAGCAAACCAAACCAACCAACCAGCCAACCAGTCAAACCAACCAACCAACCAACCAACCAACCAATCAAACGAAACCAAACCAACCAACCAACCAACCAGTCAAACCAAACCAACCAACCAACCAACCAACCAATCAAACAACCAATCAAACCAAACCAAACCAAACCAAACCAAAACCAAAAACCAAGGCCAGGTGGTGGTGGCACACACCTTTGATCCCAGTACTTAGGAGGCAAAGGCAGGGGGATCTCTGAGTTCAAGACCACTCAGAGTTCCAGGACAGGAAGGATTACAAAGAGAAGCCCTGTCTCAAATAAAACAAAACAAAACAAAACAAACAAACCAAAAACAACCAAATTAACCAGCTAACCAACCAACCAAAAAAAGCTCCATAGTTTAAAGAGGTATGTATGTATGTTCATCACATGACCAGCTCCCAGTGCACAGTGTCAGGTGCCTGGAAGGGAGAAATCTAATTGGTATGAAGATCAGACTCTGTGGACTCCTGGGCCTGGATCCTCCTCCCCAACCAAAATGACTGCTACCAGGAGATTTAACGAGTTCCCTGTTGTTTCTCACCACCTCCTTCCCTTTTAATTGCTCCAGTATGCTGTGGGAGGGTTCATATGCTGAACTGGGTTTACTTCTGGGCCAGTCCTCTCTGTGTGGCCCAGAGGGGACTTGTAACCCTGACTTGTAACCTTGACACTTTCTTTTCTTTCTTTCTTTCTTCTTCTTTTTTTTTTTTTTTTTTTTTTTTTTTTTTTT
>NW_022196895.1:71292211-71315346 GCF_008632895.1 Mastomys coucha
GACCAGGCTGGCCTCAAACTCAGAAATCTGCCTGCCTCTGCCTCCCAAGTGCTAGGATTAAAGGCGTGGCCACCACCACCCAGCTGAGAGACACTTTCTGGAGGAGGTGACACTCCGAAAGTCTGCTATACAAGTCACTGGGACTCAGATATGCTGAGCTCTGTCATTGTGGAGGAGGACGTGGCCTGCCTAGTGTGAGCACAAGCCAGCCACTGTTGCCCAAACTCTGCCCCATCCACAGCCCTAGAGGCACTGACAGAGAAATGTGTGACACAGACCCCTGGGACTTTCAGCTTGCTCATTCACCACCTACCTTGAGTGTCATGGCAGAAGTCACCCAGGAAAAACCCAAGTGACTTTTTTTGTGCCTATAGTGTCACCTTCTTGTCCTCTGTCAGCCTCTTCAGAATAGCACGGAGGGCTGTGTGCCTCTAGGCTGAGTCTGCCCTGGAGTGCATGCCTGGCCCTAATTGGCCCTGAGCCCTTCGGTCACCCATTTAGTTCACCTTGGACTTACCTTGATGACCCAGAGTGAGCGTTCTGTTGGGTCACCAAGAGTCCTGACCAGAGCCCCGGCTGTGCCCTGGGAACTGAGGGTTGAGTGGGCTGGCTGTCTTGTATCATAATTGGGGAAGTAAGGGCCGAATGAAGCTTCTAGAACTCCAAGTATGATGTCTCCCACTAGCTCTTAGAGACTCTGCTCAAGCACAGACGTCTCAGGCTGGGGACCTCCTTTCAACTCAGCTCAGCGGGATGGTCCTGTGAAGCCCTGTGCACAGTTAAAAGCCCTGCATTTAACTAGGAGATGCTGAAGGTAGGCACAGCCGTACACATGTGGAACCCCAGCACTCAGGAGGCTGAGACAGGAAGACTAAATTAGGCGTTTCCCTGAAGTGGCCACAAAGGACATTGGTGATCAGTGGGACTGACACCCGTGTGGCCTGCGTTGAAACTGCAGGTGTGAGTGTCTGCTGTGGAGCCTACCACCGTTGGCTCTACCAGAAGCAAGTCTGTAGGGAGAACAGACTACAAGGTTTTGTGCATGTGAGTGAGCATCTTTAAAATCCAGCTGCCAGATGTTTCAGCGACCCGTGGTGAGTGCTCTAGAAGCTTGTTCTCAGTTCTCAGCATGCAACCTGCTGGTTTTCCTCATGGAGACTTGGGTTCTGGGGTCCCCTGCCCAATAGCTTGTCACCTGCTAGGGAGGGGCCATCCTTTCTTCCAAGGCTGGGAATGAAATTGGGTAAGCCCTGTAGTATTACCCGAGGCCCTAAGTCAGGCATTGGCTGTCTATCACGGGCGAGCCACTGTCAGAACCCTGCTCTGTACACCCAGCAATCGAACTAGGCTTGTGGGTGGATGGCTATGGCCCGGGACCCTCTGCTGCCAGGGAGGCTGACACGGCAGGCTGCTGCCGGCTCTCATTTTCTGAGTGTATTTCCCTAAAGCCCTCCAATGTGAGAGAAAGTAATAGGAAAGCACTGGGGGACAGGTAAAAGGGCCCAGAAGCAGGAATTTGGTGGCTGAGATCACTACACATAGAACTCTCTGCATGTCGGGACAGCTGTGGGATTCTGGTTGTATTCATCTGTCCCCAGAGCCAATGATACCCAGAGTCTGGGCGTTCCTGTGAATTACAGAAGACTGAATGCTCAGGACCATGCCTAGGATACAGGAGTGCTCAGTAAATGATGGAGAGACTAATGGAGATGGAGACCCATGTGTGGGGACATGGGTTGTTTCCTCAAGTGGCTTCTATGAGCTGCCCCGTTAACCCCCCTCCACCCCGTCCTAAGTCACCCTGAAACCAAATGGGAAGCCAGAAAAGGCAAGGCTCTTTGCTCAGGGAAAGATACTACACAGGGCTGATGCTCCCTCAGGCTGTGAGCAGCAGGCTGCTGTGAACTGAAGGACTAACTCCAAATTCATGCTAGAATTCTAAGCCCTAGTATGGTAGCATTCAGAGGTGTACCTTTGGGGTGGGGGAGTGTCACAGAGTAGACCCCTTATGAATGGAGTTAGTGCCCTTACGAAAGCTGCCCCCCACTCCAGCTCTTTGAAAACCCCTTTCTGCCTGCATAAATGTAATGAGAAGTTGGGAGTCTGCAGCCAGAAAGGTCCTCCCAGGAGCCTGCCATGTTGCCACCTCTGCTGCAGACTGCCAGCTTTCAGAACAGCCAGAAGTGAACTGTTGTTCACAAGCCATCTAGTTCTGGGGTGCTTTGTTACAATAACTTGGATGGATGAAGACGGGCTCCCTCATGGGGGTCCACAACATGGTTTCTTTGAGAATTAGAATGAAAACTGAACGTTTAGGTTAAAGAAAATGTTTAATAATGGATATCTCTATATTAATATAGCTATGAGAAGCCATGGAATTGAGTTCACACACACACACACATACACACACATCAGAGAGAGGCAGGCTTAGGAAAGCAAAAGTGCTTAGGGCCCATGAGTGCCGTAGACAACCTTGAATCAGGGTGTGTATTCTGTTGAACTCAAGTGGCTTACTGGACCCTCCCCCACTCTGAATGTGTTGGCCACCACATGTCAGCCACAGTGGCAAACCCAGCACCGCAGCTCGGAGTATGGCTACGAGACCCACTACAGGTGTCAATTCTGCATGATCATCCTGTTCTTCGTGGCGAACATTATGCTGTGCTCCAGGGTGGCAGACGGTGGCCCTCAACTCCTTCCCGCTGGCACCCCAATCAAGGCATGGCATACCCACTGCCCGCAAGTCAGAAAAGAGGTTCTCTAAGGTCAGGGTTCTGAAGTTAGCGCTGCTGCGTGGGCGTGTCCTGTATCAGTAGTTAGGAAAAGTTTCTAGTAATTTGTTTATTGGCCTGGCCCTTGAAGTGTCACACCACAGGGACTCTCTTATCTCCTGCCTTTGGAAAGTGGGACCCAGCAGGACACACTGTACAATGACTTCAAACTTTGCAGGCTCCTCCCACAGCCATGTAGAAAGCCCGGATACCTTGGTCTCCACAGCCTGGAGGGAAGCTGGAGAGCTGCTCTGTCCCCCTCTTAGCAGGCAGCTGGCTGCCCCTTTGTCTGACTGACTGGTCACTGCAGGGGACAGGGTGTGGGGCAGAATGATAGCTTTCAGGGCTAGGGTAAAAGGTGCTGGGCTGGATCCGGCCCCGTGCATCGTTTGCCCTTGGCTCATCTGTAAAGTGGGAGCCAGGACCACTTAACTGGCACAGAGCTAAAGCTTCATGAGGCGTTGGGTTCCACATCCAGTACCATAACAGAGTCAAAGCAGGGCTGGCAAGACGGATGGGGGTGGGGGTGGGCGGAAGGTGCTTCTGCCGTAATCCTGGCGACCTGAGTTTGATTCCCAGAACCTTTGTAAAGTTCAGAGGGAAGGACAGACTCCACAAAAAATCCTTTGATTTATCTTTAATGAATAAATACTTTTTAAAAGACTCGAGCTACAGCGTAGGGGGATAAGAGTGACTTGCTCCCTCAGGAAGCTCACCCGCAAATGCAATGTGGCCAGCACACACAGACACACACATAGATACACATACAGACATATGCAACACTTACACACACACACACACACACACACACACCCATAGACACACACCTGTGTGCACAGACAACAACAAAAACAAAATGGAAACAAGAGGCTCGGCAGTTAAGAGTACTTGTTGCTCTTGGAAAGGCTCAGGGTTCAGTTCCCAGCACATCCGTGGTGGTTCACAACCATTCATAATTCCAGTTCCAGAAAAGCCGATGCCTTCTTCTGTCTCCCATGGGTATTGGGAACACATGTGGTGTGTATACCACGCAGGCAAAAAACTCATACAGATACCATAAAGGTAAAAATCTTAACACAGAAAACCAAGCAAGCCCTCCCCAAATAGCACTTGCCTGCCTACCCTTCGGACCAACTGAGCATCCACCTGGGGCAGAACCACTGTCTCCCTGCCCGGCGATCCCTTCACTTAGCTCCCAATCTGTTCCCAGTCTGCTTTGGTACTCAAAAGGCCTTTCTCGGTCTTGTAGTGTGTTCTAGATGATCATTTAAGAGGAAGTGTTCCAGCCGGGCAGTTGGTGGCGCACGCCTTTAATCCCAGCACTTGGGAGGCAGAGGCAGGAGGATTTCTGAGTTTGAGGCCAGCCTGGTCTACAAAGTGAGTTCCAGGACAGCCAGGGCTACACGGAGAAACGCTGTCTTGAAAAAACAAACAAACAAACAAATGAAGCATTTCTCTTTTGCCTTTCTATAGAGCTAGGACAAGTGTAGGCCACTCTTTACAGAGAATGCATATAGCAGAGACGGGGGTGAAGCGCAGCGCGAAACGCTTCGTATTTGGATGACAGGCTGCATGGGACTCAGTAATCCCTATCCTTCTAAGTCACCAGGAATCATCTCTTTGGCTTTTGGGATAGCTTTCAGGTTTGGACTCCCTTCCTCCCTG
Source organism: Mastomys coucha (assembly GCF_008632895.1). NCBI lineage: Eukaryota > Metazoa > Chordata > Mammalia > Rodentia > Muridae > Mastomys > Mastomys coucha. Next base: position 71,296,648 of record NW_022196895.1, read on the forward strand.
GGAGTTATCTTCAAACACTTTGCCTTTGCCTCCTCATCGCTGCCCCTACTCCTTTGAAATTTTGTACATCGGCTTGACAAGGATCTCAGTCATTTAATTAAGTCATTTCCTTCTACCCGAGTTTAAGTTTGGTTATCCTGAGGTAGTTCGTGGAGGTATTTGGTTCTGACCTGAGCAATGGCTGAATCTCCACATGTCCTCTCCTGGCTGCTCTGTGCCCACCAGAGGCCGAGAACACGACACAAGGAGGGTTGCTACTTTCTAAGAGGTCGTGTTCCCCTGCTTCTCCACAGAAGAAACGAAGGTACGCTGTCACATACACCTCATGGGGCTCACTTGGGACTCGATGAAGGACTCATTTGACTGCCCGAGACCCGACCGATACTTGTGGCCAAGACTTTGCCAGAGTTGTGGGCTTCTTAGAAGGAGTCACTGCCAAATGCTATGGGGATATTTCCCTGGCTGCAGCAGATCTGGGGGATGTAGCGGTTCAGTTTGTGACAAGCCAAAGCCATCGCAAAAGCCATTTTCGTCAGGAAGTTCCACCATCCTGACTCGGCCTCCGAGCCCAGCTTTTAGAGACAGAAGTCTCATCCCTTTGCTCACTTACCTTACACGAGCCCTTTCCCAACCTCCTCCTGCCCTAGAGTCTGCTCTTGCCCTGGACAGCAGCCAGGGGTCACCCAGCACATAGCCTGGGCCGGGCTCTTCTGAGACTCCTGTCTACGCTGGCCGAGGCTTGGGGAAAGCTTTCCATTGCTGAGCTCCGCAACGGAGAAGAAAGACTCAGCATACTTTTGGTTTTTGGTATCGTTTATTTTTTTTTTTTAAACCCACTTGTAGTTTGGGTCCAGCTGGGAAGCAGGTTATACAGGGTGGAGGGAAGGGGTTGGTGCGAGCAGGATTGGCCCATAGCTTTGGCGGCAATCTCCAGACCCTGCTCCAGGGAGGTAGGTCCTGTTGTCAGGCTTCCAGCTGGCTCAGTGAGGCTCCAGATTGATCTTCTGGGGCAAGTGTCCTGAGCAGAGGAGAATTCTATTCTCTCCAACCCACCTCCTCAAAGACCCAGTCAGAGGTTTTCCAACACGGTGCCAGGCAGCTGAGGGACATCACGCCATAGGCAGGCCTGAGTGTATGGGACAATGAACACTGTCTGGCTTCTGATTCCAGGTAACAGCCTAGGTTGTGGCTACTCAGAGGCTGCCATCTAGAGTGGCCCCAAGGAGCTGCTTCTCTTGCTGCCTGGGCTGCATCCCTGCAGCTGCCCTGGTTGCAACCAGTGGTATACTTCCCACCCCCCACCCTCAGACAAAATAAAATAAAATACAATAAAAATTAGAATAAATACCAATCGGGTCAACATTTACATTTACACAAATGGACAAGATGATCCCCAAACTGTAAAGGTTTACAGACTGGATGAGGAAGGATGCATGGATGAAGATGGTTTTGGGGGGGGAGAAGAGGTGGTTGGTGGTGAGGGTCCTGGCCTTGTCCAGGGGAGGTTGAGAGCCCGACAGGAGCTGTGGTCCCAGAGCGTAGGCAATATATGGCCAGCTCATGAGGAGGACAGTGACCTGTAGGCCACTTGAGTGGAAAAGTGTCTCTTGTCCTGACAGAGAGGGGAGCTTAAAAAGGCTCAATATCAGATCCTCATAGCCAGACAGGACAGCACAAGGCTGAGAGAGGTTTGCCTCCGGTTCATTCATCACAGGTGGGCTTTGATAGGCCGTTCCTCTGGCAGCACGAGAGGCTCTGTCCTGGGGAGGTCAGGGTTTGTGGGTGCCTGCAAGTCCTCCCTCTTTCTGCTTGAGTTGTCTCCCACAGGAAGGTGCTCAGTCTGTTAGATTTTAGGCTTTACTGTCATCTCTTTAAAAAAAAATTAAAAAAAAAAAAAAAAGGTTTTCTTTCCATGTTTGACAAAGTAGCAGGGATCTGCATTTAAAACGGGCGACAGACAGACAGCTGGAAGTGTCACATCAGGATGGACCAGGAAGTGGTTTCGAACAATGGAATACACTAGGCAAACTGCAAGTCTGGAGCCACCGGGACATAACATGTAATTAAAAATATATTTATATATGTATACATATTTATATCTTGCATCTTCATACTGGTCCTCAAGGCCCTAGGAGGGGATGCTCTTGAGGCAAGACCCTCCAATAGGACATTAAGAAGTAGCTGAATTAGGCCCACGGTGCCCACAAAGCCATGGTCTCTGCCTCTTTAGGGGACACTAGCACTTCTACACAGTGTTTGGGAGCCACTGTGTGGAGCCTACTCTGCAAGCCCTGTGAGCGAGTCTAGGAGACCTCTCTACTGTGGCTTGAGTCCCCACCATCAGTCTCTTTCTTCCTCATGGTCCTGCTTCACTCTTTGCAAATATACATACATGTGTTCACACACACACACACACACACACACACACACACACACACGCCCCACACACCACCCTATAGACACCTGGGAAACAGCCTATGGAAGCACTCGTGTGGCTCCCTGAGGCTGCAGGGAGCAGGTGCCTGTGGGCCTGGGCTGCCCGACTCTACACGAGCATGATTTCTCTGGTGTCTTCTCTGGCCATTCCGCCTGTCCCTCAACACCTCCTGTGAGGCTCATAGCGTCCCTGGGCTCCAGGCTCAGCCTAAGGGCTGGGGTAGGAGACAAGGCAGCAAGAAGCAGAGAAAAGAATGGGAAGAAAAGGAAAGAGATCCAAGCTGGGGTGGCCATGACCTCTTTTTCCCAGCAGTCCTCTTCAGAGGCCCCATCTTGGGACGGGAACGCTTCAGCTGGAGACAGCCAGAGAGAACTCGGGAACTCCCCCACTCGGGTCCCTTTCTATTCTTCTAGACTTGGGGCAATTAGGAGAAACCGTCCCTTTTTCACTCTAGACAGCTCGAATTCAACTAGGAGGCCTAGAGAGCAGTGCCTCTCAACCTTCCCGATACTGTGACCCTTTAACACTCCTGCCCTTCCTCATTCGGTGGTGACCCCCCTCCCCCAACCACAAAATTATGTTCGTTTGCTACTTCATAATTGTAATTTTGCTACCGTTATGAATCGTAACGTAAATCTCTTGGATACGCAGGATATCTGATGTGTGACCCTTGTGAAAGGGTGGTTCGATTCCACACGGGGGTCATGACCCACAGGTTGAGAACCACTGGTTAAGAGCCTCCACCATGGTCCAGGTATGACCAGGCCTAGTGAAAAGGGCAAACTAGGAAGCCACTGGGCTTGGACACATGTTCTGGGTGGTGGTGGGGAATCATCAAAGTGTGGGTTCTGGCTTCCCAGAGACGAGGCTGAGGAGCCACCGGTCATCCCAGCAAGACTGCCTCGTCCTCCTCCCTAGCCATTATAGAAGTGGCTCTTCCATGGGACCAGAGTCTCCCAAGACACCCGAGCTTTGTTTCTAGCCTGAAGAACTGTCTGCCTGGTCGTGGTCTGCCTGGTGGCGGTCGCCTAACCAAACTGTCCCAGTCAGGACCCAACGACTTCCCCTCTCCCCAGCAGGCTTGGAGGTAGGGCTTGTGGGTCTTGCCTGGGATGAGGCAAGGGATCATGGAGGAGGCTCCAGGACCCGTGAAGCCAGCAGTGAGCTCTTCCTCCAACAGCTTGGAACAAGGCCTGCATTTGGTTTTAATTTGCCAGCCTCGTTCCTGGCCCTGTTGGCTGTAACAGGGGCCAGGGCAGGTCCTAAGGCAGTCAGTCCAGAGGACAGTATCAGCCCTTTGGAAGCGAGCAGTGGACAGAACAGAGGCACTGCAGGACAGGGGCCCAGGAACACAGGATTCCAGTGGGGACCCCCATTGGGCCAGAAGTTTCCAATTACTAGCTGGCTACTGGCAAGCTGCTAGTGGCTAGATTCTTTCCAGAGGGGGTTAGGGTTTGATCTCTCACTAATCAGGGGGATCCTTGAGGGAAGAACTATGTGATCACAAAATCTAGGGCATTTTCATTGAGGAAAAGAGACTTCAAAGCAACCGACTTCTGAAAAACAAAATAAAAGGGTTCAAGCTGAGCTGTGAGCCCCGGCTCTCCCTTCTCTGCCTGGGGGAGCGGCGGGCCCCGGGGCTGGAGGCTGAGGGTTGGAGGGTGGAGCACGGAGGTTAGAGGAGAAAAGCCTCTCTCCAAGCTCCGCTGGGGCTGACAAAGGCCATCAATTATGGGCGGCTGGTGGGGACCGTGCCTGCCTTTGTCCTCCCAGACATCTGCTGCACGCTGCCTGCTGCCAGTTGGCGACCGTGGCTGACAGCACGTGGGAACAATGAGAGCCGTCTCGACTCACTTTTTCAGCCTTCAGCAGTCCTGGCTGACCCAAGCGGTGGCCAGAGGTGTGGGAGGCTGAGAGGCAGCTGTAGACAGTGAGGAGAGGCAGAGATTACTCCCATAAAGCTCTGTGGGGGATGGGCTGGAAGGTAGGGGGCTGGGAGGACTGGAGCCGAGGAGAAGAGAGCAAGGGCGGGTGACCACCAGGACAAAGAGACATGCTTTTCCCTTGGTGTGAGCTGTCACATGCGCAGGCTTGGGGGGGGCTGCACGGGGAGCCCTTCTAAGGGATCCGATCCCCTCCTCCGCTGGCTCCAGAACTGGCCACCGTGGCTACCTGCCTCCCTTTTCAGTTCTCTTTCCCACCAGGGCCACCCCTGTCCTTTCGCCTGTCCATCTGGCCCTGTGCACCAGGGCCCCAGCTGCCCATGGGCTGCCCGCCAGGCCCCCTCGGCTGTCAGGCCGTCAGTTTCTGGATGGTCCTGTTGTAGTACTGCGTGATGGGGGGCGTCAGAGGGTTCCAGCTGTTAGCATGGAGCTCGATGACCTCCAGGAGCAGGGACCGGGTGAGCATGGACTCCGAGGGGCACAGCATCTTATCTCTTGCGCTGGCTAGGAGCTCCGTCATCATCTCTGGCAGCTGCTCCTCTAGCAGCCGGCCTGTGCTTTGTAGCTGTGGGTGAAAACTGTGGTCAGGGTGGGGACTTGGACCCTGTAATATGCACTCCCCTTCCCGTCCTGTCCTCCATCTCCCTTAGCTAGGTAGGCTGGAGGCAAGGACCAAAAAAAAAAAAAGATCTAAATTGTCCTAGGAATATGCAGATCCAAGCAGGAATAGCCAACGGTGAGCTTTAACTACCATCTGCCAAGAGGTATGTCCGGTACCAGGATATTGCCTGCTGCCCAGGCCTGACAGCAACTCACCAGGAACCCATCTTGTGTGTTTTCTACCCCAGAACCTCTCCTCCTGCAGGAGGCTTAACTCTGACTACACTTAGACCCTCGCTTGACTGAAGACCCTCCCTTGGCCGATAAAGCATCTTTGTGCTAATTCCCATTTGCCAAGTATTTCTCTGGAAACAAGACCAGTAAGTGATCAGTACCTATGTGTGCCTGTGTGGAACACGAGGGGAGATGGGTCACCTTTCTAAGCCAAACATACCTCTAGCCCCAGAACTGACCTCTGTCCACATCTGTGATGATAATGAACAGAGAAATACGAACTGAAGTAGGCCAGCTAGGTAACTGGGAGACCCATCAATCTTCAGAGGGAGGAAGAAAACCCTGGCCAGGAGAAACTCTTTTTGGGCTTCTGGCTAACAACCCCTGCAGGACCTTATATAAACTGAAGTGACACTACACCCTAGTTTGTCCTTTCTGCTTTTCTAGACTCCACCTTTCCCACAATGCACCTCTCTGACATCCGTGACCCACTCTGCCCTCCATCCCCTGATTTCCAGGGATATATGCACATTTCCCCTATATATTCCTCAGCCCCTGAGCTTGTGCCAGCCTTGTGCCAGCCTTGAAGCTGTCTAAAGGAGCAGACATTGGCCTATCTTCCCTCTAATCTCTGCAAGCACCATGCAGGTACCCAGCTGAACCCCAACAAACAAACCTCATGACCCTCTTATCCAACGGAGGTTGCTGTGCAAGTTCTGGGAAATGGCCTTTGCCACCTGAGCGCACAGTAGCCACTTGCATGGACAGGCTGGGTCCCCATGCCAGAAGGTCTTCTCTCTGTGTGCCATCTGAGTGACTCTGGTCTATTGGTAGAGGGCAAGGATCTGTCCCAAGAACCCAGCCAGCCTTGGAAGGAAGATTCCAGAAGCAGCTTCAGTGTTCAGTGGCTACATCTTGAGATCAGGAGCAAGTGCCTCCCAAGAGAGAATGTAGGAGTCTCAGTCAAGCATTTGGCTCCTTCTCCCAATTGCATACCATGGAAGTGAAGGGAGATCTTTGGAGGCGGCAGGTCACTTGCAACCTCTTAAGCCATTTATATGGCATGCCTGGTCTAATGTGTGTCAGCCTGTAATGATTCAATCTTCTACATGCCTGGCTCCACAGAAATCCTGGGACCAGTGGCTGTCCTAACGACTTTGGTTTCCCTCAACTGTAAGGCCCGAGGGCACATGAGTCTGGACATTAGGCCATTTGAGCCAGCTGCTCACCTCCATGGAACAGCAGAGGACTGCGTCTTCCTTCACATCCTGAGACTGCAAGAGCTGTGGAAGACAGGGCAGAGAAGAAAAAAAAACGGTCAGGCTGCATGCAGCTGCTAGGGCCTGCAGATGGGCCACTGTTGTGTTCATTCCTCACCCAGCTTTGAGGCTGTTGGTGACCAATGTCTTCCCTGGGTCAGGAGTCAAGACCTGGCTGTGGGAGAGAGCTGAGCCATCAAACATAGCTCTCCGCAGGTGCAACACTGCACGTCCAAAGCCAACTGTGACTCCTCCGTAATAAGTGCTTATTAACCAAGGCACGACCAGGCTGCCTTTCCCGCATCCCACCAAGGTTTCCTCCACCCATCTACCCTGCCTTCTCAAACTCTCTCTTTAGAAACTGAGGCATAACTCATCTAATGTAAGATTCACAGTGTTTCTTTGCCTGAGACAGAGGCCCAAGCTGGCCTTGAATTCACTATGTAACTGAAGATGACCTTGAATTTCTGGTGCCCCTGACTCTACTTCCTAAGTTTTGGGATTAGAAGTATGCATCACCAATGTTTTGCTTGACTTCCCCCCACACCCCATTTGAGACATGGTTTCTCATACATGGTGCAGGCTGGTCTCGAACTAGCAATCCCCTTACCCAACCTGAGATTACAACTCTACATCTGGCTCACAGTCAGTATTTTTAGTATTTAATGGTGCATCTCACATGTATCACAGTTCTAGTTCCAATCTTTGTATTTCTGTCCCTGGAGACTCAAGGCCACCCCATAACCACAGATCTCACTGTCTCGCCCTTCTGAGGCCCTGTACACACCTGACTTTTCAGATAGGCCTCCCCCTAGCCTCCTGGTGTGTCACTGATGCTCCTACCCATGCCCTTCTGACATCTCTCTATGGCCCCTGACTCTTCTTGTGTGCCTATTGTCATTTCCCTCCATCACATGAAGTTTTATAAGACCAGGGCCTAATTTGTCCAAGTGCTTAGTAAAAATAAAATATTTGCTCATAAGAAAATTTGGGAGGTGGGAAGATAGCCTGTCAAGGTGGCAGTGTCTACAGGAGCTAAGTGAAGGGCCAAGCTGAGAGGCTATGGCCTTCAGAGCAGAGCCATACACACAGCCTTGGGAAGGTAACACAGAAAGGTGTGAGCGGCACCATCTCACACACCTCTCTTGCCAGAAAGGACATGGCGCAGAATTACAACAGATGCTTCGGCTCACGTGCTGGTGCTGTCTAGAACAACGGTATTCAACCTGTGGATCACGACGAACGACCCTTTCACAGAGGTCGAATACCAGATATCTTACATATCAGATACTGACATTACAATTCACAAAAGTAGCAAAGTGGCAGGTATGAAGTAGCAATGAAAAAATAATTTTATGGTTGGGGGTCACCGCAATACGAGGAACAGTGTTAAGGGGTCGCAGCATTAAGGAAGGTTGAAATCCACTGCTCTGGGGCGACACGGCCAAAATTACCAGCTTCAAGGCCTCTGCCCCAGTCACTGTTACTTGCAGGATTCTCTTCTGCACATAGCCACACTCTTTACATAACATACCCGTTATCCATTTTTATTCTACTAGAGCATAAGAAAGCTTGTAGTGTGGACACCTCGTGCAGTGTCTATACAGCAGACCGTGTAGCACACAGCTGTCTCTTCCCACCACAGTGGTGTCGGCTTCTGGCATCCCCTTGACTCTTATCCCAGGCTTGTCAATACCTAAGAAGAGCTCAGGAGGCTTCTACTGGGGGTGTCCTGGGGGCGCTCTAAGAGCCACACATGGGTCTCTCACTTGCACGACTCAGGAAACCAGGTCGAAGATTAGGAAACACATTCTGGAAAATGTTGGGGGGGGGGTATCTCACCCTGCAGCAGGCCAGTATTCCATCTAGCCCACTCTGGGAGCTGATCCCAAAGCCTGGAAGGGTGACCCTGGTGGACGAAGCTGGAGGGAAAGGTATGCCTGCTTCCGCTTACTTCCCCCGGGGAAGATGGAGGCTAGGCTAGCTAAAGAGAGCTCTGTACAGCTCTGGAACTCCTGCTGTGACCTTCCTTCATGTGCTCCCATGGCCTTTCTCGGGGTGGGGGTGAGCGGGGCAGCTAGCAGGAGAAAAATCCTTAAACCAAAAATGGCTGGCTGGGAGTGGTGGTGCGCACCTGTAATATCAGGACTTCCGGTGGCTAGGGGGACGTTGAGTTTAAGGCCAGTTTGGGCTCCATAGTGAGAGTCTACCTCAAAACAAACAAAAGCATAAGTAAAATTGCTGTAGACATTCCAAATAAATAAATAAAATGCTACAGAAATGTCATGGAAGGCAGAGGTTGAAGGGAGGGAACTGAGGACTCGAGGCAGCTTTCTCACAGCACATGCTGGTGTGCGCTGGTCACGTTGGTCCAGAGGTCAGTCTTTGGGCCTGTAGTATTTCCCCACAAGTGTCTACCCGGTTTCTGACAAGTGAGGTAATAGTATGGGAAATTCCTCAAAGATCCAGAGCCTGAGGAGCAATGGCTGCCGTGGAATGTGCTTTCCCACTTCTGGTAAGGATGCAGGGAAAGCCTCAGCTCTGAGGCCTGTCGGCGGAGTGCTTTGACCCCAGACTCAACAACCCTTCCCTGCTTCTACCATCCAAGGCCTTCTGTGACAGGATGAGGCTCCGCTGTCTATCCGCGTTCCTTCCTTTAATCCTCTACTCTTTGCCCATGCCCCTGTGCTATCCCAGGCTCCCCACAGGTGGGTACCACTGCTCCTACCCTGCAGGGTCTGTGTCCATCACTTGGGACAAGGAAGACTGCTCAGGACTCTGTGGGAGGGTTCCCTCTTACTTGGCTGTTGGGAAAATCTGGGCTAAGCCCAAACGCACATCGTGCGATAGGCCCTATTGCACAGGACTGCTAGGCTTTCTCAAGGCGGCGACTGCAGCTGTGTCTTTCCTTCGCCGGTCTTCAACGGTGCGGTGCACAGAAGGGGCTTGAAGGAAAGGTTGGGGAGATGGCTCAGTTGGTAAAGTCCTTGTCTGGCAAGCAGGAGGACCCGAGTTGGATCTCCAGAACCTGTAGAACCTTTTAGCGCTGACTGTAGAATAGTCAATTCAACCTCCTTCTCTGACCTCTGTGTGCCTTGTCTGCTCTGTGGACAGTCAGGAAGTTTCCACCTCTGCTTTTTGGGCTAACAAGAGACTCGTCTGCCTCTTCCATTGACGGCTCCCTCCCCGGAAGCCTTTGTATATATTCTCCCAGGTTGCCCAAACCCATCAGTGGTTCCCTAGTGTCTGCTACTCGATTTTCCCTTTGTGGATATCCTAGACATCCTTTCCAAGTACAGAACCTTTCCATTCTCCCATCTTGACCCAGATTGCCTGTTCTGTGTCCCATTTCTCCGAGTCTAGGTTCCCAAAAGGACAGCTGGGTTTTTGGATAAGAAAACCCTGTTTGTATGTTGGGGGGAGCCAAGCCATTCTGTCATTTATGTGTGTTCTACTTGGGATTTTTCAAGAGAGACAGTTGTTTGAACTCAAAGATTGGTCTCCAAAAGGAGTGGCCACTTGAACAGGTAGAACACTCGCAGACTTCTTCATGGCCATATAATTGGCAGCAATCAAAGGCCGAGCAACCCAAGTGTCCATCACTGGGGGGAAAGGAGAAACGACTGATTCACCTACTGGGGCTGAATAGTACTCAGGAGTCATGATGCGTCTTCACATCGAGGAACCTCCATGCACTGCTGAGAATAGCCAGGCACAAAAGAACAGATTCAGCCTGAATCTACTTACACGAGGTTCTGAAGACAGACAGATTCAGAGAGACAGAAAGCAGATGGTAGCTGATGGGAACTGGGGGTGGGTGGGATGGGAGTTAGTCAGTGGAGATAGGTTTTTCAATTGGGGAAATATAGAAAGTCTCTGTAGCAGTAGGGTTGATCATAAAGCAATGTAAATGGCCCTAGTACTGTAAAAGTATATTTAAAATGATAAATATTATGGTATGTATATTTTGCCACAACAAAAATAACTGGAGATATGTATGTATGTATGTATATATATTTGTTTGTGTGTTTTCATTTGTTTTCAAGACAGGGTTTCTCTGCATAGCCCTGGCTGCCCTGGAACTCACTCTGTAGACCAGGCTGGCCTCGAACTCAGAAATCCACCTGCCTCTGCCTCTCAAGTGCTGGGATTAAAGGTGTTTGTCACCACTGCCCAGCAACTGGCTATATATTAAAAAAGACAGTGACCAGAGCAAAATCCTCTGGAAGAATAGACTGTCCTGAGCCTCTTCTCTCAAGGAGGGCTACAAATGGAGGACCAGCGTGGCTCACGTTCAGGCGAAGGTCTGGGTGGGGAAAAGGCCACCCGTCATCCAAGTCTTTGGCATAGAAAGAGATGTGGGCGGGCTGGGGCAGGCAAGCCACCCGCACCCTTGCACTGTGAAATGTATTTCTTGGACGAGAATCCAAGGCAATTGTGCGAGCCCACACAGTGTTTGTTAGGAAGCGAACGCATTCCTGGGCTATTGTCTCTGCCAGAGCCTTGTTGTGGGCACACCCATCACATCCTCCCTCAGGGAGAAGAAGCTGAGGTGCTCCAGCCAGGCTGTGGGAGGCCTGACAGCAACTAGAGAAAGAGCATCCCCGAGTCCCCCCTGGGAAGGGCCATGGGGCATGGGCATGCTGCCCAAGGCGTGCCCAGGATGGAACCAGGCTGGCTTTTGGGATGCCACCCAGCAGGGAGAGAAAGAAGGTGCGGAGGGAAGGAGACACGGGGCTGCCTTGATGGGCTGGTGGGGATGAGCCAGGAGACCACCATAGCTTTGTGTCTCACTGGCAAGGGTGTCAACCTGAGGCATGCTGGCCAGCCCTTCCTGACCACATCAGCTCTCCACAGGTACATTCTGCAGTCTTGGAGAACAGACCCAGCTGCCTCACGCCCTACAGCCAGAGCTCTCTCTGAGCCTGTTATCAGTAGCACAGGGTCTGGGTAGGCTGGAGGAAGCAAGGAGGGTAGAAGGTAAAGAAGTCTATAGAGTATGACCTTGCTGGAGACCAGAGCCCATCAGAGTGTCCTGACTAGTCAGTATATATGGAAGGATCAAGGCCTGTAAGGATAAAATCAAAGTGTGGAAGAAGTTGAAGGCCAGAAAGATCAAAAAGGAGATCAAAGAACTGAAGGGGGTGGGTATCTCAGAGATGGGTGCAGACGCTGACAGTGGAAGAGAGAGAGAGAGAGAGAGAGAGAGAGAGAGAGAGAGAGAGAGAGAGAGAGAGAGAGAGGACACAGCCCCATCAGAGCCTGTCTATCCTATGCTTCCACTGGCTATGGGCCTGCATCACAGCCAAGTCTAAAAGACAACACAGGAACTGATACTCACAGTAATGACCTTGAGTTTATCCAGAAGGGGTCAATTACGCCTGCTTCTCTCTGTTCAGGGAGGCAGATAATCTATCCAAGAAAAGGCTATCATCAAAAACGCGCAGCAGGCTGACAATCAAGATCTGCCACTGAACAAGAGTCACCCAGGGCATGCCACTTAATCACGCTGCACCTCAGTTTCCTCATCCGAGAATGGGGATAATATCTGCCTCCCTGTTTTGAGAGTCAACTGAGATAATATATAGGCAAGAACTTTGAAAAGCACAAAGCCCGATCCAAGCGTGCGCAAGGTGTTATTATTATGATTATACTTATATCTTTATAAACATATATCTTCCCTGCAGATCCCAACACACTTTGTACCCTCGTGACACTCTTGTGGAGACAGGCAAAGGCCACAGGCATTATTATCTCTACTTAATGGACGGAGAGACTGAGCCTCAGTAGTTAAATGGCTTGCATGAGGCAGACAGAGAGTCTGAGCAGAGTTAGCTGAAGCTCAGAGTCCTGGGTCAGCATCGTTGGACTTAGAGAACACTGTTCATTTCTCCCGGACTAGCTAATTTTTAGTCTGATAGCTGGAACTCATAACTCTTAATTCTGCTGACTGATGGCTGTAAAAGCCAACCTGGGCTTTTACAACATGGCATTGATTTTGTCTGTTCTTTGATTTCACTGGTGACAACTGTATTCATCCGTTCGCTCTCATCCATCTGCTTATCCATTCATCCACTTACCCACTTACCCATTTGCTTACCCTTCTATCTACACATTGACCCATCTGCCCATCCATCCATCCATCCATCCATCCATCCATCCATGTATGTATGTATGTATTCACTGACACCCCAATGTTTTAGGAACATCCTATATGATAAGCACAGTGTAAACACAGAATAACGATAAGACTTCTAACTTAGTAAGGAATACTAGAGAGACTTTTGCCAGGCATATGGGGTTATAGTAGGGGGAGAACAGTGATGGTAGTGGGGAGTATTCCAGGCCTTTTGCAAAAACGAATGTCTACAAGCTAAGGCTATGAGAGCAAGCAGAGTTCACCAACGCATGGGCCAGTATGCCAACAGTGTGCCAGGATTTTTGGCACACTGAAATTTGCAGGCTGGGGGCAGGAGAAAGTAGCATAATGAGGCCAGGAACAAATACCACCTGGATTTAGATGCTGTGTTGCTCAATGCTGGTTTTTGTTTCTGGTTTGTTTTTTGTTTTGTTTTGTGTTTAATCTCAAGGTTCTGGAGAACCCCTGAAAGATTTTAAATGGGAGACTAGCAGATGATATTTACATTTAAGAAAGATCCTTTAGGGCTGGAGAGATGGCTCAGCAGTTAAGAGCACTGGCTGCTTGCTCTTCCAGAGGTCCTGAGTTCCCAGCAACCACATGGTAGCTTACAACCATCTGTAGTAGGATCTGATGCCCTCTTCTGGTGTGTCTGAAGAAAGCAATAGTGTATTCATATACATTAAATAAATACATCTTTAAAAAAAAAATCATTTCTTTCACAGAGTAGAGGATAAACTAGAATGAGAAAGCCTGGGAGGCATCAAGCCCAGTAAGAGGCTGTGATGTGAAATTGTGGTAGCTTGGATTGAGGCAGGTATAAAGGGAGGATCATGTCAAAGAGAGAGAGAGAATAGATTTATGGTTAGTATGGGGTCGGGGGACATAGAAGCTGGGCTGTTCCCAGGCTTGAAGCTTAATCAGATGCATACATGGCAAAGCCACCAATAGAATGGGAAGGCAGGACGGAGCGAGCAAGTTCAGTGGGAGAGTGGCTAGCTGGCTCAGTACCCAGGAGCAGTCAAGGCCATCGGCATGAATGAGGTTACCTGGAGAATGCACAGAATGAGAAGGGAAAGATAGTCAGAGATCTAAGTGGAGCTAGAGGAAGTAGCGTCATGGAAGGTTAAGATTTCCAGGAAGTAGAGAGTCAGCAGGTCAAATGCTCAGAGTGGTCAAGTAAGATGAACAATGACCACAGTGGATTTAGTGATTAGGAAAGAGGGTGACCTTTGCCATGATGACATCAGTGCATGATAGAGGCAGGCAGAAGCTAGACACCAGGGCCTGGAGAATGTGAAGGAAGCCTGAAGTATGCAGAGAAAGAATACTCCTGCTTTCTATTACTCAGGGGGCCTCTTGGGTATGTTTCTTCCTCCTTCTCTCCCCCACTCTCTGTTGTTTTTCTTCAGACCTCGTGTGTGGGAGAGAAGACATCAAGAGAAAAGAGTGGCATTGGTTTGACAGGAATGTGTGTGGAGGCAGAGGGATCTTGTAACCTGTTTAAAAGTTTCAGATTGAACCAGACTGGGCAGAGTCAGGAGAGAGGGGGATCAAGTACACAGGTCAGCCTTGGATAAGAGAAGGGCTCTCTCCCTCTGGGCTGGAGGCAGGGGCTATGACCACGCTTTTGTAGACGCTCCTGCTGTCCACCCTGGGGGTAAAGCTACAGGGTGCAGAGTGTTCACATGCTAATTTCTTAGCATTGTCTAAGATAATGTCTGTGCTGCTTGCATTTTGGATACCCCAAAGAGGGGAATCTCCCCTAATGTCACCTGTCTATTAGCCTAACGAGGAGTCTTGGTAGGTTGGCCAGGGTCAGATGTCATGGAAGTGCATGTTTCAGCCCTAGCATTCGGTCCAAGCCTGTGCCCGAGGTCTGGCTGCCAGCCTTCTAATGGAGGAGAGCAGATTACCCTAGCCGTGGACCAGGTGCCCGGTGGGAATAATTAGTCTCCTTCTTGCCGAGCTTGCAAACCTCTCCTACAAAGTGACCACACTAAATGTCACATGGGGGTAGTGCTTCATCCACGGCTGGCCCCAGGGAATGGAAATATCATCTGGGTCCTGGGCAGACACTGAATCCTGCTGTAGACACCAGAGCCAGGGGCCACAGCTCCAGTGGCTCCTCTGGGGCGCCAAGCCCTGGTCAGTGGCCCGGATGAGAGGGAGTTCTGCTCGCCATCCCTGCAGCTGTGGATTCCCAGGACCTTGGGGTCAGCCGTGTCTGCCGTCAAAGCCTCCTAGCTTTGCCTTGTAGAGTCTATCCCAGTCCTTTCTTGAAGCTGTTTGTCTTTTCTGTTTTGAGTTACCCTAGCATCTACCCCTCTTGCTTTAAGGGTGGACAGGAGAGGCCAGAGGTAGCTCCTGAGTGCTGGACTGCACCTTTGGGCTTTTCACGGGTTACCTGCTTTACATTTTTGGTGCTTGTTTAAGGTGCGCACTTTGTGTGCATTTTAAAATCCGCCCCTCAGACCCTGTTAGACACTATAATAATGTCTCATGCTGGGAGAAGGGGGGGGGGTGTAAAACAGAAACAGTTGAGAAGCAAAATAACTTCCCCAAGAGAACTCAATAGTGGGGGTTGGGTGGGGGGTGGGATTTGAACCTACATCTAGTCTGGCTTCAAAGTCAATGTGGTTGAGCTATTGCTACCCAATCAGTAGTGCAGAGTCAGACCTGGAAGGGCGGGATGGCTGCTTATCTGGTGTGCTTGGGATGCTCTCAGGGTTTACTTGTCATTTGCAAACTATTCGTAATAGCACTTCCTCAAACTGCCCTTGCTTTGGGTGGTGGGGCCACGAATTCTTCTGCCCTGGGTTTAAGCATCTCCACTAATAAAGTAGGTTCTTTCTCTCTCTCTCTCTCTCTCTCTCTCTCTCTCTCTCTCTCTCTCTCTCTCTCTCTCTCTCTCTCTCTCTGAGCTCCGGCCTCTCTCTGAAGAGGTGAGTTTGCAAATGGGGAGGAAGGCCTGGGCTCCCAATGCTCAGGCCCTCTCACAGGGTGCTTCTCATCCAAGGGGAGGAGGATGGCTGGAGCTCGGGTCTCACCTGAGCTGCCAACCTTCCCCACCCGACCCCCTGTCCCCACACAAGAGGGAGAGCGCGAGAGCAAAATTGGGATGGAGTTCCCAGCTGACTATCACACACTGCTCCACTGCTCCCTGCCACAGCAAAGCAGATATTCGCCCAGCGGCCTGAGGGGCAGCTTAGCTGAGGGAGCCAGGCCCAGGGGCCATTCCTGCCGATCACCCTCCACATTACCCTCTGAAGGAATGGAATCACTGTGGCCTGGGTCTGACTCAGCACCAAATAGCCCTCTGAGTCAGGGAGGGTTAAGGCTGGCTGGGGGCCAGGCCTGGGGCTCTGGGTGGGTGGCTGGGCTTCCCAACTAGGGCTAGAGTGGGAACTCCTAGGTCTGTCTCACCATCCTGGGGCCCTGGGAAGAACAAGGAGAAAAGCGGGGCAGAAGAGGGGGTTGGGCTGCCTTCTGCCTCTAGCTGGGCCTCCTCCCTGCCCTGGGCCTTGCTCTCCCTGCAGTCCCTCCACCCACCCAAGGCCTGGACTTGACCTTGCTCGTATTTTTTTTTTTTGTTTGCAGGGAGGGTGTGACAGCCTCTGGGTAAAGGGACCTAGCTCCTGCAAAGGCATTTTCCGCTCTCTAAAGTAAACAATCAAACAGGAAATTAATCGAAAAACCCACTTCAACGGAAGGTTCAGGTTGTGATTTTCACAGCCCCAGAGCCAGGAAATTCAAGGTTATAGTTCCCATAGCAACTCGCCTGTAGAAGGAGGGACTGCTCGGTTGGAATCAGACCTTGAGGAGTCAAGCTCGGCCTCCCAGGAACATCCTGGGCCTGACTTGGGTAGACTGCTGATCTGAAGTGGGCCGGGGTGCAGGGGAACGCCGCAAGGCGAGGTGTGCTCTTGGTGTTCACAGTGTGAGCTCCCACAGTTCACTCCCGGTGATCATAGACCTGCAAGGGGCTTCACACTGCTCTATGCTGGCAGTATTTCCACACACTGCGAAATGGGAAAGATCCTCAAAAAGGCGTGCTTGCCTACCTCACAGGCTTCATCCCCAAGTGAGCTGGGGCTGAGGCTTCTGGCTCACCTACTGTCATCTCTTGCGCACCCACTTGGACCTAGACTCTCATCATTATTGACCTTGGCCCCATTCCCGTGGCTGTGTCTCCACTAAGAAACATTCTTGTTTGATTGAGCAGCCCCCGAGATAGCAAACACTCTCTTTCCTAACCCCAGACCCCTTCGCCGGTTCAAATATACAATATTAAATATTAGCTCTGTGCACCTTCATGGCTCTAGGGTGATAACAAGCTAGTCATGGAAGCAGAGGCAGACCTTCCCCTTCAAGTTGGGGTGGGAGGGAGCTGGGTGGGGCTTTGTCTGTGTGTGTGTGTGTGTGTGTGTGTGTGTGTGTGTGTGTGTGTAGAGTAATCCCTACTTGACAGGAAAGGACAAGAGGGCGTTGGCGCTCAACCTCTGAAGGAAACAGTCTGGAATTCTTTGTAACTAATACGCTGTTGACCTCCTGCTCATATGGCCCCTCACAGCCCCCTGGCCTTACCATGGGACCCAAAAGAGGGACACTTTCCAAGCTGTAGCTGAAGCTTCCTGGGCACCAGGCCTGTGGCAAGAGGGCACCCAGCCACCTGCCCAGCTGCCAGCCTGGCTCTGGAGCCAGCGCCTGAAGTGAGCATGGCCGGGGCAAGCAAGAAGCGGCGCCTGCCCGGGAGACACAATGTCTCCCTGATTTCCTAACAGGCCCAGCGCCGTGCCAGGGCCCGATGGGCAGCTCCCCAGGTCCAGCTTCACTTGCGAAACTGTCCTTTCCTCTTATGGAGTGAGCTTCCCAGGGGAGGGGGGTGGCCATGCTGCTGTCTAGAGTTGCAAGAGCGCTAGCCAAGGCATACCTTCTGTGAGCCCCCTCCTCCCTTCCTGCATCCCCTGCCCAGTCACCAGGCCTAGCTCAGAGGTTACTCCTCAGGAGTGTGACGGTCCCTTTTACAACATCAGACAAATAGATTTAATCGCTAGAGATGACGGGGAGGTGGCTGTCAATAGAGCGATGACTTCTCGTATCTTAAACCAGATGAGCCTCGCCCCGTTTGTTACAGAGGAAGTGGCTCCCTACACTTAAAGATAGGGCCGGGAGATAATCTGGTGAGCCAATCCATCCACCGTCCCCTGTACCCAGCAGAGAGAAGCTCCTTAGGCCTACATCAGCACTTGCGAGTCTGGTCTTCCAATGGCAGGGGTCACAAACCATCTTAGAGTCTATGGGAGGATGACGCAAAAGTGACTGCAAGGATCCTGAGGGACAGAAAGCAGCCACATGCTGAGCCACTCATCTGTCATTGAGCATGCCATTAAAAAAAACCAATCAAACAAAAAAACCAACCAAACAAAAAAACCCAAGCAAAACCAATACACTTTGTTTAAATTATTCTCTCCCATGTATCAATACTCTCTGGATACATTTAAGAATGAACATAAGGGGTTGGAGAGATGGCTAAGCGGTTAAGAGAACTGACTGATCTTCCAGAGGTCCTGAGTTCAAATCCCAGCAACCACATGGTGGCTCACAACCATCTGTATTGTGATCCAATGCCCTCTTCTGGTGTGTCTAAAGATAGCTCTGTGTGTGTGTGTGTGTGTGTGTGTGTGTGTGTGTGTGTGTGTATAATTCTTAAACAAGCAAACAAACAAACAAACAAACCAAACGAACCAAAAAAAGGATGAATGTAAAATGCCAGGCAGTGGTGGTGCATGCTTTTAGTTCTAACACTCAGGAGACAGAGGCAGGCGGATTTCTGAGTTCAAGGCCAGACTGGACAACTGAGTAAGTTACAAGACAGCCAGGGCTACACAGAGAAACCCTGTCTCATAAAAACCAAGAAAACAAAACAAAACAAAACAAAACAAACCCATAAAGCTGGGCATGGTGGGGTATGCCTTTAATATCAGCACTCAGTGGGCAGAGGCAGGTGGATCTCTGTGAGTTTGAGGCCAGCCTGTCTACATTTCAATCTCCAGGACAGCCAGGGCTACAGAAGGAGACCTGGTC
>NW_022196895.1:71315356-71323723 GCF_008632895.1 Mastomys coucha
AAAAAAAAAAAGAATTAACATGAGCCCATAGCTACCTGGATCCTCGTCAGAGGTGTGGCCTTCCTGTGATGGAGAAGATACAGTGGCTGAAACCACACTGCAGAAGCTCGACTGAGGGCTGTCCCCGGGGTGACAAAACCCAGTTGGCTCCTTCATGGGTTAGATGTAACCAAGGACAAACAGGTCAGGACAGCTGGGCCTGGGACAAGCGCGCTCTGTTAAGTTCAGAGAATAATAGGGCTGTGCTAAAGGCATAATTAGTATTGTATTCAAGAGTGTCAGGCACCCAGCAAGAGGGCAGACAGGCCTGGGCTGAGAGAAGGGCCTGGGGGCCACTTGGGGACTCTGCCAAGACTCACAGAGAAGAGACTTTAATTGGCACCTGGAAGTGTGTGTGGCTTCAGAGCCTAATCCTTCGCAGAGTAGACATGTAAGAATGGGGCAGTGCTACCACAGCTGGGGGCATCTTTTCAGATGAATGATCTTCCAGCTGATATTCTTGTTTTCTATGTCAGTCCTTCTGTGTTCAACTGACTGTGTCTCAAGGAGATAAAGTGCTTAGTTTGGCATTTCTGCTCCCTGGCCCACTTCCATCAGGACCTACCGTGTTCTCCCCCCTCTTCCAGACCTCCTTCTGGCCAAGCTTATCTGTTTGCAGGCCTATGGATCTGTCCTTCCTGTCCTTACCAGCCTCCCACTCCCCGCCAGCTCCTCAGGGCCCCCTCCATTCACTGCCCCCTCCCCCCATCACTCCCTCTGCTGAACACACCTTGTTCTGTCCTGGCTCCACTTCTCAGATAACTCGAGGCAACCTCACAACCTTCCTTCCTCCCCTACCCCCCAGCCCTCTTCTGTCTTCCTCCCCCCCAAGCCCTCCTCTGTCTTCCTCTCCCCCTTCCCCCTGCTCCCTGAAGTCTGCCCAAGTAAGTGTTCCCCTAGTGTCCTTGGCAACTATTTGGTTTCTCCCAGCCTCTGGTATCTGTGAAGGCTGGATTTCTTCACATTGCTCATGCTAGGTTTGTGTCTAGCTGACCCTCTTGGAAGACTGAAAGACTGGGTCTGAAAGAAGCTTGCATTAGCTTGGGCAAAGCTACTCCAAGGGACCCCTTAGTGATCAGAGGCTTAAGGTAGGGTAGGTCCTGCCTTCAACTCCTCCACAGGTAGGAAAATGTATCCATCCATCCATCCATTTATCCATCATCCATCTGTCCATCCATCCATCTATCCACCTACCCATCCATCCATCCATCCATCCATCCATCCATCCATCCATCCAATAAAGAGGCTTGGAGCTCAGCAGATAGATGTTTGAAATGCAGGGTCTAGGACACGAGTCATAACTCTGCCATTCACTTAGGCTGCACAACTTCGTAGCCCCCCTCTCTGGATCTCAGCTTTCTACCTGGGAATGTGGCATAGCTCTAGTCTCTTCCTCTGCGTATCGCTGCAGGGATGAAGATGGACACCGGTTGGAACAATGGAACCAGGGATGAAAGCATAAACCGTTTGGAATAGCCAGTGTACGGCAAGCAAGCTTAGCTCTGCCAGTGGAAAGCTCATGACTCATCACTAAGTGGACTGCATGGGGCACAGGAATGAGGGTGGGGTGACAAGCAGAGTGTCACCCACCCATCTGTCGCCTGTGTGGAGGAGGAGGCTCAGGAAGTCTTCTCAGGGAGAGACATTTCCCAGGGAGAGATCAGAGAAAGAGCGGGAGAGACCCGTGGTCTGCAGTGTTAGTAGAGGAGATGGAAACGGCAGGGGACAGGAGGGAGGAGGCATGGTCAGAACACTGTGTTGGTAACTCAGGCAGAAGGTGGGGTGGCCTAGCTGAGCCATAGAGAGAGAACAAGGTGACCAGATATAAAGGAGTCCCAGAAGTTGTCCACAGCCCTGGGATCTAGCAGGTTCAGGATGGATACGGTAAGACTCGGAAACAGTTTGGGTTTAGTGCAGCCAGAAGTGGGTGGCCCTGCAAAGAGATGTTGATTTGGGGAGGGGGAGGTGGGTCCATAAGGCTGAGGGGTCTGTGGACAGGAAGGGTGAGGTGTTAAGGAGAGAGATGGGCACAGGTCATGCTGCACAGATCTGGGGTTTGTGTGGTGAGAGTCTGGGGGAGCTATTGATCCTGCATAGCTCTTGAGATGCCACTTCTGGAGCCAAGGTTGCCCATCCCCTGGCTAATCCTTCCGTTTCTATTGGCCTCTAGTCAAGTCTCCCATACCACACTGTGTGCCCTCGGCTCTGAGAAGGTGATCTGTACACCTTGAGTTCATGTAAGGCCCCATCCATGAGTGTGTGCACACAGTGCTTGCTCATGCCAGGGCTTCAGAGGTCACTAGGAAGGAGACTAGTTTCAGGAAGACACAAAGATCAACTTTGTTTCTTTTTGTCTGTATGGGGGCAGGCAGCTGGGAAGTGAGTCATCTGGGGACCAGGAGGGAGAAGTCAGGGAGATGCCCACCGGGGTTTCTGGCCTGACAAACGTTCATGGGCAGTGGCTACATGGACCACTACTGAAGCTGTCTGGAGAGAGGATCTGGTGGAGCCTGGAGCTCAGGAGTGGTCCTGGCTGGAGAAGCAAGGAGAAGCAAAGAGGAACTTCCAGGGCACTAGCGGTCCTCAGCTGACGATGTCATTTAGACCAGGGCGATCTGCTGTAGGTGACTGACGTTTGTATTACATAACTCTGTGGTGGTGTTTTCTTGGGCAGAATGGAACGTTCTATGGCATCTCAACTTCTACCCACCAGCCACCATTAGAAACCCTGAGTAGTGACAACTCCAAAATATACCCAGACCTTGCCAAATACCCAGAGCTGAGAATCATAGCTGCACATGGAATAGTAAATACCCCAGTCCACCATTGCCCTTCTGGGCGATGCTTTTCAGATGGTCATTGGCTCTACAGAGCTAAGAACGGCTTTCACACTTTGAAATGGCTGAGGAAAATGTATTTGGCTGCAATGTAAAAATAATACAAAACTCGAATTTCGGAGTCCGTATAAAAGCGTGCTGGAATAGTCACGCTCATCCATTTACATTTAATCCACGAGGAGGCACGATGGCACATGCCTGCAGTCTGAAGGAGGGTAAAGCAGGAGGGTTGCTGGTTCAAGTTCAGCCCAGGCTATAAAGCGAGTCTCAAAATAGCAATAATGACAATGGCAAGGGTGATGGCCAAAATATAAAATGTGTCATCCATAGCTACCTTTGAGCCAATGACAGTTGGGCTGAAGCCAGAAAAGTCCCATGGCATTGGTAAATTCAAGTAAGCACCCCTTATTCAAAATGCTTGAGACTGAATGTATTTTGCATATCTGATTTCTTTTTCTCTTAATGTTTGAATATTTCATATCCCTGAGTTATCTTGGGGATAGGACCCAGGTCTAAACACGAGGTTCGTTTATGTTTTTATATATATACCATATAGACGCACAGCCCAAAGATAGCTCTATACAGCATTTAAAATAATTCAGTGCATGAAATAAAGTCTCATAGTGTGGAATTTTCCATCTGTGGTCTCATGTAGGTATACAAAAAGTCTAGGAATTTGGAATACTGTGCATTTTCAGATAATGAGTACTTAACACATACATCGGCCTTGACAAGTTCTATGCTGTTGGCTTGGTGGGGCAAAACTGCTCAGGGAGACAGCATGTACGGAGACTGCTCTTCTGCAAGTCCTGGTTCTACAGGGTTCTACAGTAAAGGGCTTGCTGGAAGGGAGTGTGGGCTCAAGGGCAGGCTTGAACAAGCCACCACAGCAGGGGCTGGAAGGTAAGAGACAGGACAGACTCATCAGAGGGGACCCTGGGAAGATAGGAAGAGGACTGGCTACTCTGGAGTTGGGGCCATTGCTCTGGTGGACAGACTATCACAACTAGGTGGGGACCCAGGCAGGTCCACTGTAGCTGTAGCTGTCGGGCAGCCCGGTCAGTTTGTGGGCTTGTAAGAGAATTAAAGCCAGCCAAGGTTATGCAAGCAGACTTAGATAGCAGCTTGGGGTGGAAAGAGAGACACTTAAATCTGGCTCTAGGAGTATTTTAAAATCTTACACTATTATTTGCGTTTATGTATAAATGACTTTCTTCAGCTCTGTGCTAACTTTGTAGCAAAATTACATAGAGAATCTGCAAGGGGGTGATTTTGTAACATCTTTTTAACTTTTCTCAGTCGGACATCTCCGAGAAAATTTTTTTTATTTAAATGTAACACATGCAAAAATGTGCCCAAATTCCAAGTGTTTGGATGTATTTTCATAAAAGGAATGCCAGGTCAGGAGAGGGAAACGGAGCTGCTCCCAGAGTCAGCGAGCCATTCCACTAGGCCTCTGCTGAGGCGGGCAGCCTGGCCCTACATTGGAAACCCCAGCTCTGTATTAAATCTGCTGCTACGGGCTGTGGTGGCTGGTCCCTCAGCTTCCTCCCAACCCCACCTGTTCTCAGCTACTCTGTTCTGGAGTTTTCTTCCAGGAGCATCTCGTCCTCAAATTTTAGGAGTTTGTTGGGCAAGGTAGGAGATGACAGAAATTCAGATCTAAATGAGACATCTCTAATGTGCCAAAGGACACTGGGCGGGAGGGCAGGAAGCTAGTGCCTCTCAATTCACTAATTTTTTGATGTTGTTGTTGTTATTGTTGTTGTATTTGGTGCCAGGCATCTGGGAATAGAAGCCAGGTGTTGCCTATGTGAGACACAGGTGTTGCACATGTGAGACACAGGTGTTGTACATGTGAGAAACAGGTGTTGCCTATGTGAGACGCAGGTGTTGCACATGTGAGAAACAGGTGTTGCATATGTGAGAAACAGGGGTTGCCTATGTGAGAAGCAGGTGTTGCACATGTGAGACAGGTGCTCTACCACTAAGTACACCGCTGAGCCCCATGTTTGACTTTCTTAGCAACACTGAACCCTTTGAAGATTGATGGAAACTGCTGCCTCTCCCAGAAAAAGTGTACACACACAGGTTCCCAGATGTTTGCATTCAAATTCAGTGGGGATATCCCAGAATCTGAGGGCCACACAGGCATACCAAATATGACTTCTCCCACTATGTCATCAGAGGAATCGCTTCAGGAACATGAAGAGTGACTGCCCCATAGGGCCATCAACACAGTGATGGTCTCCTGTGTCATGTGCCTCCTCAGTTGAACAGTTAAGGGAGAAGCCAGGATGATAAAGATAAAATACCATTCTCTATCACGCATCAGACACTTGACGAGCTTGATTTCTCATTTCCTGCAGGAGCTAGGCAGAGACAAAAGCTTTCTCCCACTTATGAAGAAGAACTTGCCCCAGGCCCCAGCTCAAACACCAACAGTGTGGGATCTTCAAATCCTGTTAGTTTAAGCATCTGATGCTCTGTCCTTTATTCTAATGCCCTCTTCCCAGAGAGCAGAGAGAGGGAAAGAGAGAGAGAGAGAGAGAGAGAGAGAGAGAGACATACAGAGAGAGAAAGACAGAGACACACAGACAGAGTGACATACAGAGAGAGAAAGAGACAGAGACAGAGAGAGACATACAGAGAGAGAAAGAGACAGACACACAGAGAGAGACATACAGAGAGAGACAGATAGACAGAAAGACAGAGAAAGACATACAGAGAGAGAGAAAGACAGACAGAGAAAGAGAGAGAGGAAGAGAGAGAGAGGGAAGGAGGGAAGGATGGAGAAAGAGAGAGAGAGAGAGAGGGAGGGAAGGAAGAAGGGAGAGAGAGAGAGAGAGAGGGAGCCAGCTAGCTCTGGGTTCTGCCCTGCAGATCTCCACAGTTGCCTGGGAGTTTCTCATGAAGATACTACAGTGTACCCAGCTTCACTTGTGGGAAGTGACTCACCAGAGACCTGCCATGCTGGGACTCCAGGGGACACAAATACACTTCCTGTGTCTCAGATAGAGCTCCGGGCAGTGTAAGCTGGCAGGGCTCAAAACAGATAAAAACTCCTCTAGTTCTGTATCCTGGGCTCACAGGACAGTTCTGTCACATGGACCTTAGTTCTGTCATCTGCAAAGCAGGCATGGGGGCTGGACTAGAGCATGGTACTAGGGCAGGGTCCTTCTTGCTGCGGCATCTGCATGCCTGGGAACCTGTATGCTCTCTTATGAGAGCAATTCTCACTCGAACGTGTAGCAAAAACTCCAGAATGGGGATTTCCCAGTTGAGAACCACAGATCTACATCAGGGTCGGTAGACTACAGCTACCGAGCAGCCCCAGCCAAGGCTTGTTTTTCACAGTTCATGAGCGAAGAACAGTTTTTAATATTTTTAAGTTGTAGGGAGTAAATTTAAAGTCCCCCTCCTTCAAAAGGCGACGCTACATACAAATTATGACTCAGATTTCGGTATCCATAAATTCGGTCCTACTGAAGCGCGGCCATTGTCTAAGCTGCTTTTGAGGATGGCATAGTTGCTTGTACATCAAGACCTAGGATGCGGTTGGACTGCACTTTGCCTGTTGGCCCACAAAGCCTATAAAGAAGTATTTACTATATGGCTCTGTGGAGGTTCTGTGGAGGGAAGCAGTAGGGAGGGGTGAGGAGGAAAGAGGAGCCACAGGAAGCTTTTTGGAACCAAAGGAGTCCTGCTCTGGGCTGATCAGCCTTAGCCTTCTGCATGTGGCTGTCCTGAAGGAGATCCTGAAGGTTTCCATTAAGCACTCAAGAGCTCTGGCCACCTAGGCGCACACCTGAGACTTCACTGTTAGCCAACGGACTGACGAGCCTTGGGGGCAAGTCTACTCTCCCTGTGCATAGGATAGGATTCGGGCAAGCTTGAATTTTGGTGGGGGTTTTCTGGGCAACAGGTTCTTAGCGGAACTAATGACCTTTACCTCACCTTTAAAACAGCTGGGCACCCCTTTCCATCAGGGCACCCACTTTTCTCCCCTAAGGCGAATGAATGTTCCCGGAAGGGTCATTTCACACCATACCTCCCAAGCCCCCTACGGCTATCACAGGAAAATCCACAGGTCTTCGAAGGACTGTGAGCAGGCGGGAGGGGTATTTAGCCACGGTCATCAAGAAGAAAGCCTTCTTCCCAGAGTGCAGTAAACTCCCTGACCTCCCCCCCACGTCTCCCACCCCCCGACATTATAATCCACTTCTGCCCATGAGCAAGAGGCCACACTTACTTCCCAGACCCCCTCAAGGCCTCCTGCCTTCAGGGTTAGCCAAGCAAGTCTTGACTCCAGCCCTGGGATTCCAGGTATTTCCCCAGCCCCACCTCATCTAATTGCTCTCCAGTCAGCTAATCCTTGGCCACTCCCTCAGCTCCAGCCAGGCAGGGCACTTCAGTGTGGCCGGCAGAGCTTCTGAGACTTCCCATGGCACTGGGCCAAGCCCAGGGAAGCCTCTGGACTCCCCTTGCCCAAACCACATCCTCCTTGCCCTTCCCCACACCTCAAACTCTCCTCTGACTAACATTTCCAAACCAAGCGGAACGCAGGCCAGCCCACACTCAGAAGCAGCAGACCAATTCATACCCTTCCTGTCCCCGGCCAGAGGACTGGTCAGATTCCCCCATGGGTGAAGAACATCGAGCCAAACAACCAAACAACAGGGAGTTGTAACTAAGGTTCTAGTCTCAGGACTAATTGTTTTAAGCAGGGCTTCAGCCTTGATTCAAAGAGAATTCATTACTGCAAGCGTGTTTGCATGTCTAAAGACTGTTTGCACTTCCGAAGTCTAGCTAGCTTTCAACCCTGGGAAACCAGATGCAATAAATACTTCTATGTTTTAATACCTCTGAGTAAGGGAGAAAGTCTTAGTTACAGAAACGGTCGCCCTAAGTAGTCCAGAGGGCAGTGAAAGAATGGGCCAATTGTGCCTTCTCCATGCGGGGCATTGTAGGGAGCCACTGGCACTGATCCCCACCGTGGGTTCTTCTCTGAACCCTCTCATGTGGCGTCACCCCAGCCTGGGTCCTTCTCCCTTCCTATGTCCACCCTCCTGCCATCCCCCCTCCCCCCTCCCCCCGCCATACTTTGTCTATTAGGGAGTGAAGAACTGCTTTTCACAGACCCCACCAGGAGCTGGCCGTGAGCTTTGGGGCTCAGCTTTATGGCTCCCCATTTCTGCTGGGTGCCCAGAGAGAGGGAAGTTGCAAATAGTTCTTTTGTGACTTCTAGCATCCAAAACCCCGATGGATCCTAGCTAAGCCTCCCTACCATAGCCACATGTGGTCTGAGAACTTACAAGGTTCCTGGCCCAAACTGAGCAGCGCCAGCACGGTAAACCAGACACCAAGTTTCAAAGACTGACTTAGTTCACACACACACAAAGAAGATTAAGAAACATGGATTGTGCCAGGCAGTGGTGGCGCACGCCTTTAATCCCAGCACTTGGGAGGCAAAGGCAGGTGGATTTCTGAG
>NW_022196895.1:71324027-71329604 GCF_008632895.1 Mastomys coucha
GGTCTACAGAGTGAGTTCCAAGACAGCCAGGGCTACACAGAGAAACCCTGTCTCGAAAAAACAAAAACCAAAAACAAACAAACAAACAAACAAAAAACAAAAAACCAAAAACCAAACCAAACCAAACCAAAAACTCCAAAAAAACCAATGGGAACAAAAATTTTTCATTGGTAACTTTTTACTATTGGTTACATGATGTCAAAATTATAATTATATGGATACCATTGATAACAAAATATTTTACACACACACCCCACCCCTCCACCTTATGGGGGGGGGCATTTAAATGTGGCTACACTAAAATTTGCAAGCCCGGAGGTCATGAGGCCGTGGTGTACACACAGCCTCCAGGGGGCAGAGGCAAGCTGATCTCTGTGAGTTCGAAGCCAGCCTGGACTACAGAGTGAGTTCTAGGATAGCCAGGGCTCCAAGAAACCTTCTCACGGAAAACAGGCAAACAATAAACAAAAACAACAAACAAAAAGTTAAAAACCGCAGATGCGGCTTCACATTATGGCGACACTGGGCAACCCTCCATGGTTGAGCTTCTGCCGGACTGGCAAGAGTTATGGTGCTCCTCAGCTCGGCCACAGCGGCCTGGGTGGTGCTCTCTCCCAGTCACTCCATCCTTCCGGTTTCCCGCTTTCCCGCTTTCCCCTCCTTTATCCTTGCCCTCCAGGGGCCCTCCTGAGCCTGGGGTACTCCCTCTCATTTCTCTTTATGTTAGCGACACAGGTGTGTTGGCGATGCTCCCTTGGATCACCGTGTGCAGCTCACAGCAGCAGGTGGTTACGTAATGCCCCGGGGTGGGGTGGGGATGGGGGGTGTCCTCCCTGAAGGCTATTGGAAGCTTTGCTGGAACCCCTCTGTTCTCACCCGATGCTCCTGGCTTATGAGGCCCTGGCTCTGGGCAGGTGAATTAAATCTGCCATCTTCCAGGAAGCCTAAGGACCGATGCTGAGCAAAGGCCAGCCTGCTGGGCTTCTCACTTTGCTGCCTTGAGGATCCTGCCTTCCTCTCTGAGAAGCGCTCCAGATTCCTTTCTGAAAGGCTGACTGACCATTGTCTTCTGTTCGAGCGGTCTAGACAAGTTATTTCGTTAGTTTCTTCAATGAGTATTTACCAAGTACCTACGGTAGGTCAGACACCACTGGGGACGGAGCTATGAATAGATACATTTCCTGCCTCTAGAGTTCCCACGGTAGGAAAAAAAAAAAACAGATTAACAAAGAAAACCTGAGGTAACAACAGCAAGTATTGTCATGAAGAGGAAGAAGGGCTGAGGACAGGTAGCCAGCAGGGGAGCGAAGAGAGTCATAGGGACCCTTCTGAGGAACTGAAAGCTAAACAGTGTCTAGGGAGTAGGCACACTGTGTGTGCAAGAGCAGGCACACTGTGTGTGCCAAGGCTTGTTTTACTAGCTTCCCTTCCCCTAGTTTTTCTTACTAAGAAACACTTTGTCTTACACACCTAAAGGGACCCTTTATTCTGTCTTCACTTTTCAGAGGTGTGGAGGGACACAGAGGGAACTGTAGAGGAAGTTAGTTAATATGCAAACCTATGAAGTCACGTGCGTGCATTTTATTCTGTGCTTGACAAGAAGCCTGAGGGCCAGAGAGGGGAAGGTGCCAGTGTATCAGCTTCAAATCCACCATCTTTATAAGCGCCCCTCTTGCCAAGAACAGGCCTCTCCTTTAGGGTTCCTCTTCTAGGGCTTGGCTCAGGCCTAGAAGTCACAGCCCTTTGCCTACTGACCCAGACCTATCAAAAAGGAACTGGATTCTAGCTGGGTCTAAGTAGATAGAAGGAAGGGGTGTGGTTTCTGGGTTTCTATCCTAGGAGGACACACACTCCCAATGCCGTTTCTGACTCACGGTGGGGATGATGGAGATGGAGTAGCATCAGCTCAGCCTAACTGTGAACTATGGGGTCTGCAGAGCCAGTGACAGCCGAGAACATCACAGGTCGTGGTGTGTCTCCTGGGATTCAGGCACTCCCAGATCTTAGCACAAGTGTCAGGTTCCCTGCCCTAGAGAACTGCCTGGGCCTACTCCTGGCCATGGTGTCCCTTTGGGCTGTGCCCAGCCTACAGTGACTCCTTCCTATAGAGCAACAGGCAATGAGTTACTCATTTTGGGTATAAGTATAGAGAAAGAACTTCCCATCTTGTTTACAAGTGACTGTCACTCGCCAAAACAGCGAGAAGTACAAGCTAATAAGTAATTTATTGTACCCATCAATGCTGGCATGAAACTGCATTAAAATGATATGGGAAACACCAAGCACATGAGCTTGGCCATTACCCAGATGTACCACCCCCTCGCCTGCCTGAGGGTAGAAGAGGAACTCCTGAAGACTGCAGTGTGCCAGGGATGCTGACCGGTCACCTACTCACACACCACAAGCCTTGGCCCGGAGAATCACCCCAGCGAAGGGTTCCTGCCTCTGAATCCAGCTTGACCGAAGTTTCTCCTGCCCCTGACACTCAGCCTACTTCAGACTGGCCTTTGAAGAGGTGGCTCTGAGCTTGAACAGCTCTGGGGCAGCCTAACTCAGAGGCTTCCTCAGCCTCTCTTATCTGCACTTCAACCTCCCTCTCCCTCTCCCTCTCTCCCTCTCCCTCCCCCCCTCTCTCTAATGTGTGACCTGAGAGTTGATATTAGCAACTAATAATATTGAAGTAGGGGCCGGAGGGATGACTCCGGAGTTAAGAAGAAGAGCACTTGTTCTTGCAGAGGACCTGGGTTCGATTCCCAGCACCCACATCGTGGCTCACAACCATAGAGAACCTAACCCCAGGAGATCCAACAGGCACGCATGAGGTATACATACGTGAATGCAGTCAAAACGTTCATACACATGAAGTAAAATAAATAAATCTAGAAAACTTTTTAAAAAATGGGAATAAAAGAACCTAACATTGCTAATGGTTAGCTAAGTGAAATTAGAATTCTGTGGCAATTTGTAACCAATATGTAGCTTATGAATATATTTTATTCAGTTTAGTAAACTGGAAAGACACGAACATAGCCATGTATGTTTCTAACATAATAGACTCATGACACCTTTTTCCTCCCTCCCCCCTCCCTCCTTGTCCTCCTTCCCCTTCCTCCCTGACCCTCCTCCCTTCCTCTTTCAGTAATGGGTACTGACCCCAGAACCCAGATCTTTCTCATGCTACGCTCTCTTTACCTTTTATCTTGAGACAGGCTCTTACTGAGTTGTCCAGCCTGGCCTTGAACGCACTCTGTAACCCAGGGTTGAACTTCAGGTGTCCCTGCCTCAGCCTCCTGAGTAGCTATTCACTATTGTCTTCCTTCTCCTTCAGAGTGTTTTGCTTGCCTGCCTGGTGCCCATGGGGTCAGGAGAGGGCACTGGATGCCCTGGAGGTACAGGAGGCTATGAGCCACCATGAGTTGGGAATCAAACCCAGGCCTGGTAGAGCAGCTGATGCTCTGTAGTCCTCCTTTTGGTCTCTCTTAATATATATATATATTTTAAAACATAGTTTGCTTGCTTGTATGTTCTCTCTCTTTCTCTCTCTCCCCCTGACCCCACCTCAGATAATTTCTCTGTGAACTGCCCTTAGAGAGAGGCCCTGTCTAGAACTCTCATGTTCCCAAATTTGTTGAGCTGAAGAGACTCTGCCATCGGCCTGCAGGGAAATGGCCAAGGTGGGGGTGGGGATGTGTCGAGGGCAACTCATGTGTGGTTGTAACCATCCCCCAAAACTTACAAGTCCATCTAAGCTAAGGGACCATCTCAGAAAAAAACACGCCTCCTTTTAGCTTCTCCGAATTTACATCTTGGCCAGCCTTCAGCTAGCTCTGCAGAAGCAGGATGGGGGCGCTCTGGAAGTCCAGACATTAATTACCAAGTTAGAATATTTTTCAAATTACAAGGCATGGCCCTGGGAGACAAAAGGCTGGGAGGAACAGGAGAGGGAGGGCAGGGGAGGCTGTTACTGAGATGGGGAGGCGGGGCTCAGTGGAGAACAGGCTAGAGGCTGGGCGAGCACAGAACCAGGCCCCTGCTTCCTCTCAAGGCTAATCCCTCCTACAGAGAATACTCAGACTAGGAACGGAGACTGTAGCCTGCTCAGAACTAGGCAGGGCTTTTCAGTGGAAAAGTTTTAACCATGCCACGTCTCCCCTTCCTACGGGAGCCCTTATTGATTTTCACAAAGAGAAGAAAGACCAAGTTGTCGTCCCCGAGGTGATATGGTGCTGAGAACTCTCCAGAAGGGACCCGGAAGGATAGGGTCCCAAGGGCTCTGCAACTCAACCTGACTTAAAAATGCCAAAGAGTTGGTGCAATTAGCAAAATGGTCCTCACCAATGTACCCCTGATAGGGCTAGTTCACCCAACCACAGGCATTCTGCGCTTCAGAGAACATGCTCAGAGCTGCCTCTTTCCAGAAGCCAGCCAGCCTCCTGTGACAGCCTCCGGCAGCCACTGGGAGCATGCTGGGAGCATGCTGGCCATCTCTGTAGTCTGAAGACTGTTTAAAAATGGTTCTGCTGTGGGGACTGGTCTCCCTTTGGAAACCAGTGTCTGGTAGAAGCTGGTATTTTTATAACTGCAGGCTCTCTATCAGATCCTGTGTTACCATGGTTGCTAAGGGGAACACTGGCTTCAAATTTCACATTTCAGTGTGCTCAGCCTGGCTGAGGAGGCAGAACAGTTTTGCGGTGGGGGTGGGGAAAGGGTGGGAAGGCTGGGTGGGAACGCCTGCTGTAGTCTGAGGCCGCCTCAAAGGCACTGCCTCTGCATGTGGATGTTTGGTGGCGATGGTGGCCGGGTGTCCTGCACAGGTCAGTATCATACCAGGAGCGACTTGACTCTGTGCGCCAAGCAGCAGAGAGGTTGGGGGACTAAACCTGTGTACCCACAGGTTAGTTTAGCAGGGTTCCAGGAAGGGTTAAACCTGGGTTTTCCTAACATGAGCCTTGAAACCTGTAGGGACTCTTGATGCTAAACCAAGAGCTCAGGGCTTGGGTACCTGGCCTGGGGAGGCTGCATACTCAGAGAAATATTCTGCCAGGGCTCTGGACTTAAGATTAGAGGTGAAGAAGCTGTCCAAGGAGAAAGAGCCACCTGGTTTTACAAGCTTCTTTCCTTCTCTCACGCCCTGTTACACTACAAACACTTTCCACTACAGTGAGGGGCTAGGACCCAGGCTCTTCCCAGATGGCTCTAGGGCTCCACCATTCCTTTCCCTAGTCATGTCCCCCATGCTGAATTTGCAGCACTACATTTCCCACAGTGCTTGAGTTCCCTGGGGTCCTCTGCTTCCAAACTTTGGTGACTCTCAGAGCACTTTTGTCCAGCAAGGAAGCAGCATTTTCTTGTTGCTAGTCTAATGAATACATTCCTCTCCTTTCTGGTATTGCTTTCAGGCTTTTAGACATTCTTGGATATCATCTTGTATACACCGGATTGGGTCTGGTGAGAGCTTCCTCTTTGTCTCCAGCAGGTCCCTCTTTCCCCCATAGTCTCTCCAGGGTATGGGTTCAATGCCCATACCCTGGCTTACGGAGGAGGCCGTGTGGGTTCCTCAATGGCCCCTATCCTCTG
>NW_022196895.1:71330897-71350244 GCF_008632895.1 Mastomys coucha
ACTCCTAGTAAACAACTGTTTGCGCATGTGCGTAGAGAACTGTTTGTGCATGTGCGTAGAGTGAAAAGTCACGGCCCATTCTGGGGTGTTACGTAGGGTAATGAGCAAACAGCCAATCATGGGCAGACACACTGCACTGTGGTGTATATAAGCAGTGCGGATTATTGGCTCGACCCTTTTTTCCCTCTGGATGAGGACAATAAACGTTGCTGCAGAAGGAACCTAGTGTCCGCGTGTCTTCTTGCTGGCGAGACGACTGCGCGGGCTACACAGGAGGATCCACAGTGTAGGGTCATTTTTAACTACATAGTGATTTAGAGGCCGGCCTGGGCTACATGAGAACCTGCCATAAACAAACAAACACCAAAAATCAAGAAAGAGCATGGAATCCTACAGTGGTTCTGTGATAGGTGAGACTTAGCCACTAAGTACCAATGGAAAACCAAAATGATTTGAAGTACCCGGGAAGGGATCACAAGCCATTACCATGACAACATGCCAAAGGACAGAGGGTGGATGCCAACAGCCTTGGGCAGAAGTTAGCTTTTCAGTACACTTTAAGAACTGCAGACAGGTGGTAGTGGCGCATGCCTTTACTCCCAGTCCTTAGGTGGATTTCTGAGTTCAAGGCCAGCCTGGTCGACAGAGTGAGTTCCAGGACAGCCAGAGCTGTAAAAGGAAACCCTGTCTCAAAAAAAAAAAAAAAAAAAAAAAAAAGGAAAGAAAGAAGGAATTGCAAACTGCCAGGCTCCATGCCAGTATCCTGGAGACTGTGGCAAGGGACCATGAATTTGAGCCCTCCCGCCCCCAAATCCTTCATCATGGAGGGAGGGTGTGAGCAAGAGAAGAATACAAGTTCACCCACATACACCTTGGGCAGGGTGTCTGGCAGGGGGATCACATCTGACTCTTGGGGGGGGGTGTCCAGATGCCCAGTTAGGAACATGGTCTCCCTTAGTGGCCTCCTCTTGATTCACACCTGAGTCACATTATGATGTTCCACGGTAGGGCTGCCACATGTCACTTGCTTTTCATGAATGTCTCTGGCTTATTTGTGGTCCTAAAGCCAACCCAGAACATGCCTGTGCTTAAAAAAAGAGAAAGGAACAAAGAGAGAGAGAGAGAGAGAGAGAGAGAGAGAGAGAGAGAGAGAGAGAGAGAGAGGGAGGGGGAGAGACAGAGAAAGAAAGAAAGAAAGAAAGAAAGAAAGGAAAAGAAAGAGAGAAAGAAAGAAACTCGAGGGTCTGACAGCTGATACATAAGGTTAGAATTCTGTCAGGAAGTTCAGCTGCTGAGATTCGAACTTGGGTCTCAGTGCCTAAGGCCAGGTTCTCCTGAAATGCTCTGCCTGGTCTGTAGTGGCTCACTAAATGCACCTGGGATGCGGCTGCTCCTCTTACTTAACCATGGCCACAGACCAGCGTCAACTTGGAAGGCTTCCATCCCCACAGCCCAACCCCATCCCCAGGAAGTTTGGTTTTACTGGGTGAGGGAGAGGGGCAAGGGCTGATTTGGGAATTAGCAATTTTGTAAAACTTCCAGAGGTGCAGGGTGAAGATCATTTCCCATGGATCCAGCCAATAAATCTCCCCTCCCTGAGGGGAGCCCAGAGCCCAGCCTACCTTGGGCTTCTTTTGGCCCCAGCTAGGCTGCCAAGTAGTCCCATCCCCCTGCTCTGGGAAGTCAGGAGTGGTCCTCCTGGCAAGGCGCCCTTGAAGAATATCCTGCATTACTACCCACACCCACCTCATCTCGGCCTTTCCCGGGGTCAGATTTCTCCCGAGCCAAAACAATGCAAGCAATCGAACAGTGGCTCACGCACAAAGTTCAGAGAGTGTCCCCCCTCATTGTTGCGCAGAGCAGTTTCATTTCCTGAAGAGCCTGGCTCGCTGGCCTCTGTTCCTCCACTGTGTCTGTCTACCTCCTCTGGCAGCCCAGCTTGCTGTTTGCTGGGCCTGTGGGGGTCTCTCTTCACAGGGGGACCGACCACTTCAGGGTCACCACCTTCCACAGGAAAAACATGGAGGCACAGGTGGAGGGGGCGAGCTGAGAGGTAGTGCAGATATGGAGGATTCCAGGCAGAGAGCCCCCACCCCCAGCCCCAACTCCTCTGCTCCACTCCTGACCTGTGTCTGTGGCGGCAGGAGGGCAGGAGGTGAGTTACCAATAGAGATGGGCCGGGACCAGTAGATGAGAGAGGGAGGTAGGCTGTTTGGGGGAGGGAGAGAGGATGAAAGGAAGTGAGGAGACTACAGGCACAAAGCTTTGTTGAAAAAATTCCCCTGCCACAGGAATTTCCAACCAAGCCCTTCAAGTAAGGGGCCCCGAGGGAGATGTTTAATAATCACCCAAGGGAGTCTAGAAGGTGATGGTGGAATGGAGAGACAGAACAGTGAGCCTTAAAGAGCATAGATGGAGTGTGCAGGGCCAACCCTGCCATGGGGACACTCATACTCCAGCTCGTTGGGTCGGTCACTGGGAGTTCCTGAGTGTGGGGTCCTCCCTGTCACTTTGCCTGACCACCTGGGCTAGGTGCACTGAGAGTTCTAGTAAGGCCTACGGGGTGTTTTGCAAGTTGTGACTTCTGGAGCCTTTTTTTTTTTTTTAACAATATTTTATAGTTCTCAGCGTGTAAATCTTTTACTTATGAGTTAAGTTTAGTCAAGGCATTTTATTCTTTTGAATGGGATTGTAAACAGGATTGTAAATGGGATTGTGGTCTTGATTTCCTTCCTGCATAGTTCATTATTAGTACATAGAAAAGCAAGTTGATTTTGCATCCTGGGACTTTACTGAGTTTGTTTATTTCTTTATTTAGAGAGGAGGTCTTGCCATGCAGTCTTGGCTGGTCTGGAATTTGTTCCGTAGATCAGGCTGGCCTCAGGCTCCCAGAGATCCACCTACCTCTGCCTCCTGAGTACTGGGACTAATGGCGTGCGCCACCACCGCCTGGTCGGGCTTGTTTTTTGAAGGCTATCTTCAGAATTTGATTCAGTCTTGCTGTATAGTCCCAGCGGTCCTAGGACTCATGATTCTACTGTCTCAGCTTGTCCAGAGCTAAGATCACCGGCGAGAGCCACCATGCCCAGCTATATCTTTTATATATAAGATCATGTCGCCTGGAAACGGGGACAGTTTCCCTTCTTCCTTTTGGACTCGGGTACCTTTCATTTATTTTTCCTATCTAATCCATCTGATAATTTCTAGGACTATGCTCGATATGAGTAGATAGGGAACATCCTTGTCTTGTTTGTGACCTTGGATTGGAAGGTTCAGTATCGTGCAAATGTCTCCACCAACCACAGCATCACAAAGATTCAATACAATGTATATAAGAATCACAGACACTCAATTTTACAGAAATAATTTAAAAATTCTAAAATTCAAAATGGAGCCACAAAAAGCCCCAAATAACTAAAGCAATCTTGGCCAGAGAACAAAAATTAAAGGCGCCACAGACCCTGACTCCAGAATATATTACAAAGCTACAGTAGCCAAACGGCATGGCCCTGGCATAGAAACAGACTTCTAGATTCATGAAACAAAATAGAGAGGCTGGGAATAAAGTTAAGTACTGACTGATCCTCAGCAAAGGGGAAAGACAGTCTCTTCAATAAGTGGTGTTGGGAAATCCCATACGCAGAAAGATGAAACTGGACCCCACCTTGCTCTATATGAATAATAACGTAGATTAAACACAGGCAAGACTCTAAACCCATAAAACTATTGGAAAACATGGTGAACAGATGCTTGATGTTGACCCGGCAGTGTGTTTGGGAATTAACTACAAGTACAGGCAGTGAAGCAAAACCAGCCAGGTAGACTTACATCAACCCCAAACAGTCCACAGAGCAAGAGACAGCCCATGGGATGGGAGGGGAAGTTATAGACCAGACATCAAGTAAGGTGGCAATGGCCAAAAGATCAAGGGCAGCGGTTCTCGGCCTTCCTGACCCTTTAAGCCCAGCTCCTCATGCTTTACTAACCTCCAAGTATAAAACTACTTTCATTGCTACTTCAGAACTGTGATTTTGTTACTGTCATCAATTGTAACGGAAATGTCTGTGTCTAGCCATTTCTAGGACGCAGTGGCAGAAAACCTAGAAACAGAGCCTGAAAGTAGGTAGAGGGTTTGAGCAGACATTTCACCCCAGATGTCATGCAGACAGCTGGCAGGTATATGAGGAGACATTCACCATCAGTCATTAGGGAGATGTCAATTCAAACCGTGAGCTACTCAATTAATACCTATTGTCACAAAACTGAGACAGCAGCTCCTGGCGAGGCTACAGTAAACCGGGCACCCCTGTATGATGCTTGTGGAATGTAAAGTAAGGCTGTAGAGAACTGTACCCAGGCTCCTCAGAAGTTTCTAGATAGAACCACATCCTTGGATTTGTTCAGATGAGCTGAAATCATGGTCTCTAGGCATTTCCGCCCTTACTCTGATGTTCACTGCAGTAGTGGTCACAAGAGTCACACTGTGAAAAACAACCGGACTCCATGCGTGAGTGTAGAAGACACGGTGTGCATGCAGATTTGAGCATTTAGTCAGTGTTAGAAAGGGAAAATCCTACAAGACCAGCAATGTGGACAAGCCCAAAGGACACCATGCTAAGTCAAACAAGCCAGCCGAGAAGAGTGATTACTGCATGGTTCCACTCGTTTTAGGTTCTGTGGGTTGGAGGGTTTGCCCCTTAAGCGTTTATGTGTAGGAAACTTGGGCTTTAGTGTGGCAGTGTTGGGAGTTGGCATAGAACCTTTTAGAAGGGGAGGTGTAATGAAGTCAGATCACTCTGTGTCCATGTGTGTATGTCTGTGTGGTATGTGTGTGTGTGTGTGTGTGTGTGTGCGTGCGCGTGTGTGTTTGTGTGTCACTATCCCCTAAGGAGAGTGAACGCTGTGGAGTGAGTTCTCCAGTTGTTATAAAAAGAACAGGCCTGACCTCTGACTTCTGACCTCTGCATCACCCTCTGGTTCCCTGTCACTGTTTTGTGATCTTTCTCATGCGCTTTGCCATGTTGCCACCCACTATGACGTGACGGAGGTGCAGGAGCTGGTAACACGGAGTTTGGACTTATAGCCTCCCAAACTGTAAGCTAAAACATTCAATATCTGGTATTAATAGGAAGAGAAATCATGCTAATCCACCAGGTATCTAAGATAGTCAAACTGACTGAGTCAGAGAACAGAGAGATGGTTTCCTAAGGCTGAGGAATGTGAAGTGGGAGTTGTTTGCTAAACAGCAGGTACGCTGCAGTTAGGTGGATAAATGAGCCACAGAGATTTGCTCTATGTCTTATATATTGAAAACACCACCATATTCACACCTAAGACGATGTTAAGAGGGGAGATCTCCTGTAAATGTCAGCATTATGACATTAATGATTTTTCTCTTTGTGTGTGTACATATGTGTGTTCACATGCATGTGAGTATGTATGTGGAGGTCAGGGGTTGATGTTAGGGTCTTTCTCGGTCACTTTCCACCTTGTTAACTGAGCCAGGATCTCTTGTTAAACCCCGAGCTCTCAGACTTGGCGAGTCTAGCTAACCAGCTGGCCCCAGGGACCCCATCTCTGCCTCCCCGGCACTGGGTTCGAGTTGTGCCACCTGGCACTGGGTTCCAGTTGTGCCACATTGGCTTTGAAATGGGTGTGAGGGGTCTGAACTCCAGTCCTTGAATTTGCAAGTGCTTTACCTACAAAGCCATCTCCCATCCCAAGAAAGTAAGTTGAAAAGAACATGTTAAGCAAACACAGGATGTGAACAGGAAGGCACACGTGAACACACACGCACATGTATGTCTCAGTCTCGGCCTCTTCCTGTTTCTTACTCTCTTTACTTCCTGATTCCATAAGGTAAGCAGTTTTCCTCGTTCGTGCCCTTCCTCCATGACGTTACTGGCTCACCACAGGCTGAAACCAACAGAGCCAGATGACCATGAACTGAACCTTCTACAACCATGAACCAAAATCAATTTTTCCTCCTTTAAATGGTTTTTCTCACTCAAACTGCTGCGAGACCTTTTCTTTTTCTTTTTCTTTCTTTTTTCTTTTCTTTTCTTTTCTTTTTCTTTTTCTTTTTTTCTTTTTTTTTCTTTTTTGGTGGCAATTGAGAAAAGCCCAGAGCGGTCTATCTCTTCCCTAAGAGGGCACAGCCAATACCTGGGTGAATGTGAATGTAGGCAGTGGGTAGCTTGACCCCAGTGGTGGCTCTCTGATTTCTTCTTGTTCAAACTGCCAAAAGGCTTACCACTCAGGTTGACCATGAGCACAGTGTGGTTCTGCGTTGGTCAAAATGTCACCCCCACCCCGCAAAGCTTAACTCATTCAACAAGTATGCACAAGGAAGGCCTCACTGCTTCCCGCCTGGGCAGACCTCTTGGCACCTTCCGGATCTCACACCACAGAGTTTGCACTACCTTGGGTGGTGTGAAAAATCTCCCAGCAGCCAGGCCCAGCGCTCCTTATAGCCCTGCTTCCTGCTGAAGGAGCAGGTGATAACGCCAGGAGGAGGGGCCCAGATCATGCAGAAGGAAGTGGGATATTCAGGTCACAGCCCCAGGTCACTGTCCCTGATACTGAGGTGGCTCATAGGGGCACATGGCCACGTGGACAGGCATGGGCCTCTGAGAGGGGCACCTTCTGCTCACTCCGAAAGGACACCAAAGGCCAAGCTGCTGGTGGTCCTCTTGGCACTACACACTGAACGGAGGCCCCCGAGGAGTAAAATCAAGTCAGGAGAGGTCACGAACTGAAATAAGTGAGGCATCTCTAAAGCCAAGCACATTCATAAAGGAACAGAGACCACCACCAGCATAGGGTGGCTTAGCGCTGTGGGTTCAAAAGTGACCGGAGAGGGATGTGTGCGCTCTGCCTTAGGCTCGGGTGAGCACGTCATGGTCCTATAAAGGAATGCTTGCCAAACACAGCACACCCTCATTTTGCTCACATTGCTTATTATAGTCTATTAAAAAACAAGCATGCCTATTGACCCTGCTCTTTTCCTTTCAGTCCATTTTCCCCATAGCTCTTCCCAGAAAATGCTCTTGAGAACCTGCCCACCCTGATGGTCTCTCTGCTAGAGCACCAGGACCCCCTTTCTTGCCACTTCTCTGACTAGGACCTTTGGTTCTCCACCCATTCCCTGTGACTTGGTGGCAGCAAAGGGCTGCCAGGAAAGGAGAGGACAGGGATGGGTGGAGTCAAATCTAGTACCAGCTCCTACTGAAGGATGCTGGGATGCCGGGATGCTCTTCTGCAGCTTTCTGAAGGCATCAAATCCAGACTTGCCTCCTCCCTCCCGGCTCCTCCTCCACTCTCCTCTACATTTGACTGTACCATCTCCCTGTCAGCTTCCTCTTGCTGGGCAATGCCACCTGTCTCTAGCCATGAGTCTCTGGTGCCCATTGATGCCTGTTAGAAGTAGTTTCCTTACTCCCCATGGGACCCTTGTGGTACTTTAGATCCTTCTGCCAACCAACCTCGGGGCAGCCTTTGAGGAGAGTCCACAAGTGACCCAAATATATGTCCAGAGACCTAATTCTTGGCTCTCATTCCCACAGTGATTCTCTTTCTGAGACTCACATCCCAGGGAATGCGGCCATGTGGCTGGTAAACAGGAGTTCCATCATATTCTCCTCCCTTCCATCCCCCATCAGCCAATCCTGATGGCTGCTGCTCTTAGGGATGCCAGAGCCCCATGCTCAGCTTGCTCCCGCCTAGTGGGAGCTGGGTTGTTTCTGTCACTTGGCTTCCAGCCGGCCTCCCAGTGTCTACTTCTGTCCCAGAATCAGCCACAGGTAACCTTACAGAGTGAGCTTGCATATCTGAAAGAGCAAGCACCCCAAACTCCCATCTTCAAAGTCTCTTGGTTTCTCTTATTTTATTATTTTAAAAACTTTTATTCTTATATGAGTTTATTCTATGATGAGTTTACGCGCATTGCCCATGGCAGTGCCCAGAGAGGCCACAAGAGGGCACTGGAATTTCAAGTGGTTGTGAACTGCTGTGTGTGTGTGTGTGGGGGGGGGGGGGGGGGGGGGGGGGTGCTTGGAACTGACCCTTATCTTCCAGATCAGGAAGTGCTCTTATAGGCTGAGCTATCACACCATCTCTTATTTATTACTTTTTAAGATAAATGTTAGAAACAAAACATTAAAAAAAAAAAATCAGTGGTAAACCAACTAAGTCCAAAGATCCATTCAATGCTATAAAACCATACATCTCTTCTACCAAATTCCAGATTAGGAATTACTGAAGTCTGAGTTAAAGCTTATTTCTTTTTTTGGTTTTTGTTTTTGTTTGTTTTGTTTTTCGAGACAGGGTTTCTCTGTGCAGCCCTGGCTGTCCTGGAACTCACTCTGTAGACCAGGTTGGCCTCGAATTCAGAAATCCTCCTGCCTCTGCCTCCCAAGTGCTGGGATTAAAGGCGAGTGCCACCACTGCCCGGTAAAGCTTACTTCTTAATGTATGGAGAAATCGTCTGTCTCCTTTACAAAGGATCCATTCTTCTTTCTGTAACCCAACTCCATTGCTCTCCTGTGTTTTTCTCCAGTGGATGTGGGCTGGGCTTCCTCTAGAATGGACAGATGGGCAGAGCAGTACGGAGGGCGCTCTTTGTTCTTACCTCTCTGAGGCACGTGTAGATGGGGCACACCAGCACTCGGAAGGGCTCGCCAGTGCTGCTCCGCATGGTTCCGAACACCTCACACAGGAAGGTGATGAAGCCCAGCCAGCGCTCCACATCCTGTTGCTGCAGCTCCTCACGCACAGTGAAGTCCTTCTGTGGAGACACAAGAGGGCGTGTCAACCTCACTGGGTCACCAGCGGGACCATAGCACAGTAGAATGAGGATAGGAACCACCACTTCTGGTTACCCTGGGTTGGGGGAAAAGCTTTTTCCTCCTCTGTGATTTGCTCAGACTTGGCCATCTTCCTCCTTTACAGATGTCCCTCAACCTGGGCTGGACGTTCCCGAGACTATGGACTGGGGATGGATATGGTGGTAGTCGAGTCAAGGGGTGTGTGTGTGTGTGTGTGTGTGTGTGTATGCGTGCGCGTGCGAGCATGTATGTTGGGAAGGGGTGAGAATGGCACCTTTCTCAGATTCATCATCTCTAGGTCCAGTTTACCTCCTCTGTCTAACTCTGAAATCGCCATCCTCTCAGGGAGTCAAAGAGAACACTGCTTGCCCATACAGATCTGCAGGCTACAACTGAGGCCCACGTTAGCCCCTATGCTAGGCTCAAAGAGAATTACAACTCCTTCCCACTACTGCTTAACAGATAATGGAAAAAAAAAAATAGCTGGGGCTGGAGCGATGGCTCAGAGGTTAAGAGCACTGACGGCTCTTCCAGAGGTCCTGAGTTCAATTCCCAGCAACCACATGGTGGCCCGCAACCACCTGTAATGGGATCAGCTGCCCTCTTCTGGTGTGTCTGAAGACAGCTACAGTGTACTCATATAAATAAAAATTGTTAATTTATTAATATTTTATGTATGTGAGGGAGTGTATGTGCCATGGTGGGGAGGTCAGGGGATGACACTGTAGCATGTGTATGCCCTGTTCCCACAATAAATAAATGTAAAAACTGTGCGTTAAAAAAAAAATAACCATTAGGAACTAATAGCAGACTGAAAACAGAGTATATTAAATAACGAATGAGTCAAAATAGCTATGGACAAACAAGAAGAGAACTAAATTAGTAGTGAAATCAGTGTTTTTAAAAAAGATAAAGCTATAATTACTTATAGAGATAAGATACTGCTTATAATAAATAGATAATAGGACAGATTCAAAATGTAGCAAAAGCTATTGAGACAAAGAGAGACCAGAAAGCATTACACTGGGATGTTAAGTCAACAATGCCTTATGTCAGAGTACATGGCCAAGAATGAATTACTTTGGTGATTTGAGTAATATAATTAATACATCTAAATTATGACAATTTTTATAGAGAATTGATTCTACTATAATTTCCCAAACATAGTAATGTCACCTGATGTAGTGTCAGAAGCAGGTAGATCTCTGTGAATTCAAGGCCAGCCTAGAGTTCTAGGACAGCCAGGGAGGGCTATTTAAAGAGATCCTATCTCAAAAAAACCAAACCACCAGCAACAAAACACTTGTAGGATACGGCCCAAGCTACACTGAGAGGTCAATGGGCCTACTGACTATTCAGCTGTTGGCTATTAAACAAAAGAAGAGAACACAGGATGCTAACCTATGTTCTCCAGTGTGAGAGTTAGTAGTCACGTGTGAATACTGAGTGCTTAGAGGGGCTCACTGAAAAATATGTTTACTTATGAGATGACCATGGTTTTGAGGACACAGTATGGAAAAAAGAATGGAAAACGTGCCATTTAAAAAAGGCCCAGTAGGGCTGCAGAGAGAGCTCAGCAGTTAAGAACTCTTGCAGAGGACTGGAGTTCAACCCCAGCAGCCACATTTGGTGGCTCTCAACTGTCTGTAGCCCCAGCTCCATGAGGATCTGATGTGCCTCACCATCACAGGCACCTTCACCCACATGTGTGTATCTGCACTTATGCACGTGCACATAAAACAATGTATTTTTTAAATTTTTTATTGTTTGGTTTTTCGAGACAAGGTTTCTCTGTGTAGTCCTGGCTGTCCTGGAACTCACTCTGTAGACCAGGCTGGCCTCCAACTCAGAAATCCGCCTGCCTCTGCCTCCCAAGTGCTGGGAAAAACAAATATTTATAAAAATTGAGTATATTCTAAATTTTGGACATACTAATTAAGTAGAATCTTTAATTACATTTAAAATTGTGTGAGTAGGTTATGTTGTACTTCTAGCAGACAGTGTCATCCAAAAACTCTACTCCTAAAAATTAGAAAACCATCATTAGCTAAGACGATAGAGGAAAGAGTACAGTATAGACAAAACTGGAAAATCATTAGAAAAGAAAGAAAGAAAATTGCATGCAAAAGCTGGAAGGAAGAATTAGAAAAAAATTTAATATGAAAACAAATATGGAAGAGGTAAGGCAGGATCAAATTTGACCACGTTAAGTTGAAAGGCTCAATTCAGTGAAAGTTTCAGAAGAGTAAATACCATCAACGTTACTAAAAAAAAAGAAAAGAAAAAGAAATCAAGGCCAGGAGAGATGAAAAGACATGAACTAAAATCAAATTATGAAAGAATTTCCTTTGTAGGGAGGTCTCTAAAGTTTTGACTCTTTCATAGGGAACTTCATCCAAGCTTATTTGAAAATCGAGATAATTGTTGTCATTTGGAAATGAACCCAAAAACTCAGGAAAAGGGCTTGCCAGCGGTCATTCACAGGCGACATCTCGCTGTAAGTCATAAACAAGGAAGCGCACTGGCTGACCTCTCTAATGTGAGTGGATGGGGCAGTCCTAAATGAAATGCCAGCAAGTAGATCCATTATAACCGAGTACACTTTCATCCCTGGAAGGCTGTAATGATTTAGCATCAGAAAATCTATAAATGCAATCTATTACATCAAGGGGTCTGATTGAAAAACAGTGGCAATGCCCATGGGTGGAAGGAGAGAGAAAATTATTAGATTATATGTATGAAAAACCCAAGAGAACCTCCTAATAAAGATTAGTCAGGGTTTAGTAACTAATTAATATGAGTATTTAGATATTAAATTAATATATTAAAAGTCAACAACTTGCTTTCCTGACACAATTTACCAGTGAGATGTTTTAGTGATCAGAAACTAATTTATAAAAGCCTAACATGAGCTTTTGTGTATGTGTGTGTGTGTGGTGTGTGTGTTGTATGTGGTGTGTTGTGTGTGAGGGGGCAAAGGCAATGGATATAGAGACCTGAAAAAAAATGACCTTAAAAGTAATTTGAAAGAATAATAGGAAAAAAAAAAAAATCCCTAGTCAAGAC
This sequence comes from Mastomys coucha, assembly GCF_008632895.1. Lineage (NCBI taxonomy): Eukaryota > Metazoa > Chordata > Mammalia > Rodentia > Muridae > Mastomys > Mastomys coucha. Next base: position 71,342,789 of record NW_022196895.1, read on the forward strand.
ACAACAAAATTGAAAAGGGCTGTATTACTTTCAATTTATTCCAAAGCTTTAATAATTAAAAGGCCATGGGACTGGCCAAGCATGGATATAGCCAGATCAGACGGCCCGGAAGCAAATTTGGCATCCACAAGGGTTTATCATATGATCCCCCAGAGGGCCACGAATCAGAGGTAGAGGAGAGCCACAGCCGTCGGATATCAGGTAGGAAAGAACCTACAGTCTCAATTCATCCCGGGCCCTACGGTGAGCTCTACGTGGAGTAAAAAGTCAATCGAGAAAACTAAGACCTTAAAGAGGGTGAAATGGAGTGAAGTCGCACTTCTCGGTGGAGAAAGGCGGGCTTTACCGGGACGCAGCGGAGGCTGCACAAGGTGGCTAAGAGGCTACTGATGAGGGCGCATCAGACCTTCAGGAAATAGGACGGAGGGTAATTGCTTAATATAGAGCAGCGGTTCAACCGACCCTTTCACAGGGGCCCCATATCAGATGTCCTGCATATCAGAAATCTACATAACAATTCATAACAGTGGCAAGACTGCACAGTTATGGATTCGCAATGAAAATAATTTTATGGTGGTGGTGGTGGTGGGGAGTGGGTCACCACAATATGAGGAACCGTATTGAAGGGTCACGGCATTAGGGAGGCTGAGAACCATCGATATAGAGGATGTTCAAGTTTGTAACAGCGGCACGAAGCCTATCATAGATGAGTGTAGGGGACATTAAGAGATGGGCTACTGGTCAAAACAAAAATTGCCAGTCACTATGTGGAAATGGCTGTGCATAGCGGCTCATGCCTGTAACTCTGAGGCAGAGGCTGAGAGGATCCTCCGCAAGTTTTAGATCGGCTTGAGCAACATAGGGAGATCCTGCCTGAGGACAGTCCCCAGCGAACACAAACTTCATGCGGGTATTAGTTAAATGAATGAAAGTGCATTTTGATCTGTCTGCTATATTAGCGAGATTTTTAATCATCAGTGCTGGTGAGGAGTAAAGAGACAGGCATTCTTCTATATGGGCAGTATACATTTTTACTGAGAAACCTTAATTAACCTTAACAGTAATCTGGCAATTGTACGTCTGGGTGTCTATCATAAAGTAATAATGAGGACAGGAAAAATACTTTTTTTGGGGGGTACATTTCGAGACAGGGTTTCTCTGTGTAGCCCTGGCTGTCCTAGAACTCACCCTCTAGACCAGGCTGGCCTTGAACTCAGAAATCTCCCTGCCTCTGCCTCCCAATTGCTGGGATTAAAGGCGTGTGCCACTACTGCCCAGCAAAAAATACTTTTAATGGGCCAGCAAGAAGGCTCATGGAGCAAAGGAGCTTTCCCCCAATTCTGACTATCTGAGTTTGATCCCACATGGTAGAAGGAAAACAATGTTTCCCACAAGCTGTCCTCTGACCTTCACATACAAGCTATGACATGCACATGTGTGTGCATGCACACAAATTGAATGTAAAGATACACTGAAACAGGCTTAACATAAAAAGTTAAGAGTTGCCGGGAGGTGGTGGCTCACACCTTTAATCCCAGCACTTGGGAGGCAGAGGCAGGTGGATTTCTGAGTTCGAGGCCAGCCTGGTCTACAGAGTGAGCTCCAGAATAGCCAAGGCTACAAAGAGAAACCTTGTCTCGAAAAAAACAAAAAACAAAAAAAAACAAACAAAAAAGTTAAGAGTCTAAGCCACCAACAAGACCATGGTTAAGGGCTGAAGAGATGGCTCAGTGGGTAAGAGCACTGAATTCCAGGGTCCTGAGTTCAATTCCTGACAACCATATGGTGGCTCACAACCATCTGTAATGGGATCAGCTGCCCTCTTCTGGTGTGTCTGAAGACAGCTATAGTGTACTTATATAAATAAAAATAAATAAATCTTAAGAAAAAAAGAAAAGACAATGATTAATTCAGTGATGACCCATGTGTTCATTGAAACTTGCTTGTCAGCTGGTCTGGTCTGTATCTTTGATCCCAGCACTTGGGATCAGAGGCAGGCCGATCTCTGTGAGTTCAAGGCCAGCTTAGTCTACAGAGTAAGTTCCTAGGACAACCACTGTTACAGAGACACCGTCTCAAAAAAAAAAAAAAAAAAAAAAAAAAAAAAAAAAAAAAAAAAAAGAAAAGAAAAAAGAAAGAAATTTATAAAAGCATGAGACAATGTTTATATAATGCTAAATGAAAACAGAGATAGTATATAATATTATCCACAGATACAATTTTTAAAAGAAGTGCTCAAAATGTTTAATATATTTGTTTCCAAAAAGTGGAGCTGTGAGTGGCCTTTATTCTTTCTTTTATTTTATAGCTTTTTCTAAATTTCTATAACCATTTCTTTTCATAACCAGAAAAACGGGTACTGACTGTAACGGTTCCTTTCCTTGCCCCCCCCCTTTTTTCCTCTTTAAAGTAGGACAGTGGAAGTCTTGGGGTGACTGGCAGCTGGCACTGATTTCCACCAGATGGGGTGTGAATAGGCCTCCCCTAGAGGCCGGAGCCTAGCCTGCGCGTCTCCTCCTGACACCTCACCTATGGGCTGTGTGTCTCTTTCTGACAAGTGTTAGAGGTTGCCAGCTTCCTTCTCTGCACAAAGAACCCCTTTCTGCCAGCTGAGACTGGCCTGTCCTTGGGTCTTGACTCTGCCCCTAACCTCAGCCTCTTACATCCAGAGCAGCAAGGGGCCTCAGCTCAGGGCCTCAGCTCAGGGCCTCAGCTCAGGGCCTCAGCTCAGGGGCAGCTATTTCAAAGTCTGCGATTTGGCTCTAGATTCTCATCCGACAGGCAGGCTCCCTCCCAGCAACTCCTGGTGTCTTTCCCCAAACTCCAAGGCTACCATTTAAGCCCGGTTTCCTGCCTAAAACTATTTATTGACGTACTGCTATTTCCTGCGCCAGCCACATCAATAAGCCCTGAAAGCCATTCAGTGTCTCAGGTTTCTCAAGGCATTCTGGGAAATTCTTCCCACTCTGGATAACCACATGAACTCTGGTGTGGTAGAATTCTGTGGCCAAGCCAAAAACAGCTGTGTACAGGCAGAGGGGGAAAAACACATCTCCCTTACCCACTCGACCCCTGTGGGCAGGCCAGCCACAGCAGGGAGATGCTGCTGCAGGGGGAGGGAGGGAGGGAGAGACCTGGCACAAGGACCACAGTATATTTTTGCACTTCCTGAGGCTGACAGACAGCCCTGCACCCTGCATACTGGTCTCACTTTTTAAAAAACAATTGACCAAGGGAGAGCTGCTCCATCCAAACTGGACTTCCCCAGTGGCGACCAAGCTTCTGTTGGGAGGTTATACAGCAGCATTGTGGCCACACCCCCACCTCCGGGAGGGCTAGGGGAGAAAGTGTTCCTTCAGTAACTACTGGCAGGAAGTTCTTTTTCCCCTTGTAAAGTTGGGATGGATGTGGGAGAGGTAGGTAATGGGGAGTGTGTGTGTGTGTGTGTCCGGGATGGGGGATGTGGGCAACGGGGCTGTGCAGCATCAGCAGCTCCAACATTCTCCCATGTAACTGGTGGGAGCTAAAGTGAGTTCTATTGGATACAGTTTTTATATTGGAAAGAGGAAAGAAATGTTCAACTAAAATTCACTCTTTTTTTTTTTTTTTTGTCTGTTTTGTTTTCCTGGCTCTGACTTTCTTTTCCTCCAGGGTTCTCCTCCCAACTCTTTTTTAGTCGGGTCCCCCTAATTACCTGCTTACAAAAAACACCCCCGTTAGCCACCCCCCCCTTCCTGCACATCCCTACTTCCCCCCTGGCTCGTCATCTGACGTGGGGGTGGGGGGGATGAACATATTGCTGATCTACTGACCCTTAGCCAGGAACTCACAGGACAGGGGTCCATGCCTTGCTCCAGGATGGTACCTGGCTCGTGGGAGGTGCTCAGTTGTTGAGTGGTAACCAGACAGATGGGAGCTCTGTGATAAGTAACCTGGCATCTCTTATATGAGACACCCGAGTGGATGCTCGTTTTTTTTTTTTTTCATCCAAGACTTAAGAATAGAAAGAAGGATGTTTGCCCAGCTCACCTTCCCTTTGATTTGTGTGTCTGTTAGTTCCCCTCTTTCACTTCTGGCCACCATCTCTCCATGCCAGTGCGTGCCAGGTACAACTCCACTTCGGTGGGCTATACTGTTGACATTTGCTGTTCCTCTGCCCGTTCTGAGACTGTCTCCTTACTCTATGTTGCTGCATGGAAGGTCACACCACTGTGCCCCGATGTGTGTGTACGCGTGTGTGTGTGTGTGTGTGTGTGTGTGTGTACGTATGTGTGTGTACGTGTCTGTGTACGTGTGTGTGTGCGTGTGTGTGTGTGTGTGTGTGTAGTCACCTGTGATTCTGGTCCACCTCCTCCTACCTGGAGTTTCTCCTTTGGACTGCTTGTCAGGTCTGTGTTCTTCATGAGCCCACATAAACTCACTGTCTCCTCCTAGCTCTATGTCTCAGCCTAGGGTCTGCTGCACGCACCCGGGAGAAGCTCTTGTCCCAACCCAAGTCATTATCATTGGGGAAGCCCAGGAAAGGGGGTTCCTCCTCAAAATCCCCGTAGAAGTCTTTCCTTATGCCAGAGGCATCAACAGCAAGGAGGGGAGGGGATCCCCAAACCTAGGTCTTCTCAGAAACCAGGGATGCTATCACAAATCAGGCCATTCTGGCCCCAGAAGAACCCATTTCTCCTGGGACTTCAATAGGCCCCTTTGACAGAACAGGCTCCTGGCCTCAGGGGAGAACCAGTCTACCCAGGGTGAGCTGGCAGAGCTGAAGGAGAGGGCTGGCTGGCCCTGCCTGCTTTCCCTAGGCTATGGTGTCAGGAGTGGAAAGGGGACCTAGCTTGGATCTCAGGCAGACCTCTGCTTTCTCATATCTACCCAAGGAAGCGTGGAGTAGGGCTCCCCAGGGCTTAGCACCAGTCTGACCAAGTCAGCCTGTTCTCTTTGGTATCAAGAGTGTCATGTGCTATGTATGGCACCCAGAAGGCGTTTAATAAGTGGCTGGGCTTCCTAGATGTAGTCTCCTGAGCCGTCCTGTCTACGAAAGCCTGCCCTAGACTCGTCCGTTACCTTCTCCTGGAAGGTTCCAGTCAAGGGACGCAATTGCTGGACTCTAAGCTGAGCACCTTGGCCACCTCCTAGATCTGAATGGCAGCTTTGGCTTAGTCTTTGGGAACACGGATGCCACATCTAGCCAGGATGTTACAGCATGTGGCTCGCTCTCTGGCGGTTACCTACTGTGTTCTTTATTGTGTCTGTGGGAGGAGGCATTCCAGAAAACTGTGGGAACAGAGGACTGTGGCCTCTGCCAAAGACTGCTTGCTTGCCTTGGGCTTCTTAGATCTGTTAGCCCCGAGCCACGGGATGGGTTTCCGTATATCTTTCTTACCTGGCTCTTTCCCCATTACCTTTGACCCACACCTATCACCCAGTAACACCTCCCGGTGATTTCAGTGCTTCACTCTGCTCTGAACCACGACACTTAGGGGTTTCACTTGCCAGTGACAGAAATCTCTCCAAATGAAAATGGGCACGCAGAGCTTCAGTGGGCCTCCGTGAGAGGGGTCCACAGACATAGTCAGGGTAAGCACGAGGCGCGCACGTGACATCAGACCTGGCCTAACGAAGGCACTTCTGCCTAGCTTCTTTAACTTCTATGCCTACTAATATACTGTCTACCACAAAAAGGGCCTCTGGCGGACACAGCAATGGTGGCTTCTGGCAGTTCCTACTGTCTTTTTATAATGACATGGGCCCAAAAGAAGACACAAAGCCCCTCTCTCCTATTAGCTAGTCCTCAAATCTTGGAGTGGGGATGTGACTGGCTCTGCTTCACACACGACCCTCCTTCAGACCTGTCAGTCATGTAGTTATGAAGTCATCGATTGGCCAGCCCTAGGCCCCACAGCCTTTTTGTGTAGGTCTACAGGGTATCTGGACAAAACCAGAGATAGTCAAGCCACTGCAAACAAAGACACCATCAGGTGGCTGTCACATAGGCCTCAAACGCTCCTAGACATCACATCAAGACCAATCTATGCTGTTGTGACTGTCGTCCGATGTCACCAAACAAACAAAGGACGGTCATAAGAATGATCTTGAAACTGGGCAGTGGTGGCACACGCCTTTAATCCCAGCACTTGGGAGGCAGAGGCAGGTGGGTTTCTGAGTTCAAAGCCAGCCTGGTCTACAGAGTGAGTTCCAGGACAGCCAGGGCTACACAGAGAAACCCTGTCTCGAAAACAAACAAAGAAACAAACCAAACCAAACCAAAAGAATGCCTAAAAAAATGTCTAATAAAAAATACGCCTCAGATGCCCCTTTAATGACTGGAAATGTTCTCTGAGACTGATGGCTCTTGGTACTAAGGTTGTGAATGCTTGCTCCCTAGGACTTGCCTCCAGGGTAAGGACACACACCGTGGCTGGGAAATGCCATCAGCCCCTTCCAGATGCATCTAGATCATTCTAGAGACATTTCCAATTGTCCTGGGCTGTGAGCACCCAGACTATTTCAGTTGGTGAAATCAGGTCAGGTAGGCTGGGGCCCTGCTGATGGCAGCAGGGCGGGGGAGTGGTGCTGGGGTGCGGGAGAAGCAGAGAAGCCAGGCTGATTCAGTGGGAATTCTGTCTCACACTTACGCAGGCGTGAAGCCTCATTCTCAGGCAAGGGGAGCCAGCACCTGCTGTGGCTGTGGCCTTGAGAAGCCCTCCATAGGGCTGCAAGTTTTCCTTTCAGCTGAAGAGAGCTGAGCTGTCTGAATATGACCATGGTATAGACTCAGATGCGGTGGCACCTGCCTCTGCTCTAGGGTAAACATATAGGTACAGGTTAGCAGACCAGGGCATAGAGGGCTAAGGTCCATAGAGCAGGGGGCACCTGTCTCACTGCCAGGCCAAAGTGGCTGTGACTGTCCTACTGTGTGTTCTTAGGGTGCCCTTTCCGTGTTTAGCTGACTCTACCGCTTGGCGTCTCACTGGGGTGGGAGTGGCCAGCTACCTGGGTCATAGGCCTGGCTCTGCTTTCTACTCCTTGAGGTAAACTTTAAAACAGGCCTTCTCACGACCGTGATGGCGGGCTACCCTATCCTGTTCTTTCCAGGTTTCCTTGAAGAAAGGGCTGGGTTGCTGTCTCTAGAATCAGGATTCCTCCCTGTTGTGCCCTTCATCTTGCTAGAAGAGTGGCCAACAGCACAGTGACAGGTGTTTATCAGGGACCAAGCCTTCCTGCCAAATTCTCTGTGAGATGGGGATATGGCAAGTATGCATGTGCGTGTGTTCATGTGTGCGTGCGTGCGTGTAAGTGTGTGTGCGCGTGCGCGTGCGTGCATATGGTCAGTCTAAGGAGCATGCCAATTGCAAAATCAAGGCAAAGCTACCAAATTGTTGTCTGTACCTCTGCCTTTCCTCCCTCCCTCCCTCCTTCCTTCCTTCCTTCCTCCCTCCTCCCTTCCTCCCTCCCTCCC